>NW_023270807.1:4662845-4861000 GCF_011800145.1 Mirounga leonina | reverse complement strand
AGCAGGGAGCCCGATGCGGGACTCGATCCAGGGACTCCAGGATCATGACCTGAGCCGAAGGCAGTCGCTTAACCAACTGAGCCACCCAGGCGCCCCTCCCTTGAGTGTATTTAAAAAACAAAATTATTCCAGGGCCAGATCCAGACTCAACAAGAAAGAGTGCCATGGATCAATTTTCCTATTTCCACCAGTGACACTGGTGGGGAGAGAGGGTGTACAAAGCAGAACACATACAACACGTTTTCTGTCCCTACTACCAGTATTTCAATAAAGCTTTAACAAAATCTGAAACAGTGAAATATTAGAATAAAGCTCCAGTTACCCATACCTAATGCCTATTAAGAAATATTTCTAAATAAATGCTGGAGGCTGAAAATCACACAGTATAATACCTATGCTCCACGGCCCTTTCACTAAGAGATCTTTAGTTACAGCAAGAAAAGCAGAGACTTCATCTGCACCCTTTATTTATGCACAAGATAAAAATCCTAGAACTTCCATAACTTGTGAATGGAAATGCTAATAATAGCTTTAACCCCTATAAATCTCACTTACTTCATCCTTGAAATGTACAGAGTCACACCACACCAGAAGATTAACACAAGGATTAAATCAGAAAGTATGTGAAGCTCCTGACACAGTGCTTTTCACTGTACCCTAAATAAATGACACTAATATCCCACTCATGCCTTTTGTCAAGAGGTCCCCTCTGCCTAGAATGCCTGTCCTTCTCCTCTCCCCTTCTGCCTGTCCAAACCACTTCCATTCTTCAGTCTTTTTCAAGTCACTCTTGATGCCTGCCTTATCTGTACCACACTTCATCAACTTTAATATCCAATTGTTCACTACCTATAACATTCATCATGCTATTTAACAAGGTATTACTCTGAATTTACCTAATATTTCATTGGCATTTAGTACCGATCTCAAGCAAAGGAGAAGCTCAAAATCTTGAGTATCTTCTCATCCCTGCACATCTACTTCAACACCTATCAGTGCTTTACAGAAACTAAAACAACATTCAGTAAATATACGAGTGAATGACCAAATAAAGGCACAGAAATTACAAGCTGTTCTGTATGGGAAAAGACTGGGTGAAAAAGGTAGCTCATGAGGTGACTCTTGAGAACCCGGAAGAGTAAATGTATGACACATGATATAAAATCTAGTTTACCTTAAAAAAAAAAAAAAAAAAACTAAATTAATATCCTCTGTGCATTAAATACCACTGCAAACAAGTTACAAGCAAGGAAAGGCATAATGCAATCAATTCCTTACTCAAAATGACACCTCCTCTAACATTAGTCACTTCTACAAAGAATATAAACTTTGACAGATAATCTCAGCTCAAAATTAGGGAGGGTTCTTTTCTCTAATTCGTTGTATTTCTAAAGAGTCAGCCAGCAGGGGGAGTTCAAGCTCACTTAAACTAAATCACAAAAATCTAAGGCTAACAAAATTTTTAAATTCTGGAATTTCTTTTTTAATTAAACTCCTGAATATTAACCATAAAAAGTTAGTGGAGCCCATATGTTTGTAAGTCATATTTTATAATATTATTTCTATACTATATAAATACTCCATAAAACTGTCACTTGAGTTCTAAACATACATCTTTTTTACAGACAGAAAAAGAAATCAATATTAATCAAAATTCAAGTGACAGGGGCACCTGGGTGGCTCAGTCGTGAAGCGTCTGCCTTCGGCTCAGGTCATGATCCCAGGGTCCTGGGATCGAGCCCCGCATCGGGCTCCCTGCTCAGTGGGAAGCCCGCTTCTCCCTCTCCCTCTCCCCCTGCTTGTGTTCCCTCTCTCACTGTGTCTCTCTCTGTCAAATAAACAAATAAAATCTTAAAAAAAAAAAAATTCAAGTGATAATGGAGAAAAGCTGCTACTTTCTAAACTGTTACCCAAACTGAAGTAACAACGCCAGTCTTATGAGCCCAGCACCCACTCATCAATTCAGTCTTCATCTATTGTTCATCCCAAAGTCTCATCTGCTGGTTTCCAGGCTGCTGCTATCATGACCCTCCCCAGGAAGCAAACCTCATTTTTAATCTGTGACCATAAGATTTATCAGAAAATAGTTAAGGCCCTGGAAATTATGTATATTTCTGAGATACAATTTAAGAAGCAGTATTCTCTACTGATAACTAGAGATAAGCATGGCTACAAATGGTATGGAGGAAGGGGAGTGTAACAGGGGGATCAACAATAGGAAATTCTAATTGCCAAACACAGAATAGTCAGATAAAATTACTCTAACCAAAAGTGAATCATGACTGTCAGTCTTTAATAAAAGGAACTAATGGAAAGAACCAAAATGTAATGCCCCAATTTTCTCTGCTCTGCTTAAAAAGTACTTCTGCACAGTACCATATTTGATCCTTACAACAACCCTTCTGAAAAGCAGGTAACATGCCCATTTTAAAGTTAAGGGAACTGAAATGCAGAGAGGTTGTCTTATTCAAGATAACATAGCTAACAAGTGATAGGAACAAGATGTTAACTTGGGCTTTCTGGCTCCAAAGTCAAAAAGCTCTTTGCATCACAACAGGTCTTGCTGAAACAAGGACTATAACATGTGTACTGGAAATGTGGCCCACCTGCTCCCAAAGGCACAGAAATTATTTTATCAACAGGTATAAAAACAATTATATTCCAACAAGTTCGACACCCTAGAAGGACATCAAACCAAAAAGCTTCTGCAAAGAAAACCATCAACAAAATGAAAAGGCAACCTATAAATGGAAAAAAATATTTGCAAATCAAAATTGCAAATGCTAATCAAAACCACAATTAGGTATCACCTCACAACTGTTAGAATGACTATCGTCAAAAAGACAAGAGATAGGGGCGCCTGGGTGGCTCAGTCGTTAGGCGTCTGCCTTCGGCTCAGGTCATGATCCCAGGGTTCTGGGATCGAGCCCCGCATCGGGCTCCCTGCTCCACAGGAAGCCTGCTTCTGCCTCTCACACTCCCTTTACTTGTGTTCCCTCTCTCACTGTCTCCCTCTCTGTCAAATAAATAAATAAAATCTTTAAAAAAAAAAAAAAAAAGACAGATAAAAAGTTTTGGCCAGGATGTGAAGAAAATGGAACCCTTGTGCACTACTGAAGGGAATGTAAACTGGTACAGCCATTACTGACAACAATATGGTGGTTCCTCAAAAAACTAAAAACGGAAGTACCTTATGATCCAGCAATCCCATTTCTGGATATATATCCAAATGAAATGAAAACAGGATTATCAAAGAGATACATACCTGCACTCCTTCACTGAAGCATTATTCACAATAGTCAAAATACAGAAACAACCTAAATGTCTATCAGTGGGCAAAGGGATAAAGAAGATATGGCATATATGTACAATGGATTATTATTCAGCCTTGAGAAAAAGGAAATTAATTCTGTCATTTGCAACAACATGGACAGACCCCAAGGGCATTTTGTTAAGTGAAATAAGCCAGACAAAGGCAAATACTGCATGGCATCACTTAAATGTAGAATCTTAAAAACAAAGGGGCGCCTGGGTGGCTCAGTCAGTTAAGCGTCTGCCTTCAGCTCAGGTCATGATCCCAGGGTCCTGGGACTGGGCCCCGCATTGGAGTCCCTGCTCAGCGGGGAGCCTGCTTCTCCCTCTCCCACTCCCCCTGCTTATTTTCCCTCTCTCGCTGTCTCTCTGTCAAATAAATAAATAAAATCTTAAAAAATAATAATAATCTTAAAAACAAAATAAAACAAAAATTCATAGAAACAGAGAATGGTTGCCAGGCACTTGGTGGTGGGGGATATGGGGAGAGGTTGGTAAAAGGGTACATCATCTTCATGATCGTAGACCTAGGACTAGAAGTCAATGAAATATGCCCAATGCTGACCCTGGTAGCATATCTGTTCTTTTTTAGCTCTTCCAGTCCAAAGAAATGACCGTGCAATCACTGGCAAACTCAAAAATTATTATTGTAGTCAAGCACTGTAAATACAAAAGAGCCGATTATGCATTAATAGCTCTTCAAGGAATAAATACATTGGTCTTCAAAGCACTACACAAAGGACTGTTCTAAAACAACAGCTTAACCTTTTTTTACTTTTTCTTTACCTGGTTTAATTAACAAAGAGGTTTCATACCCAGCAAATATTAAATATACAGTGTCTGAAAAATTGGACAGCAATACGTAACATTAACAATAAATATAAATACATAACAGGATGTGTTCTATAATCAATGCCCCACCTTTTAGTCATCTGGGTGGGAATGGAGGCTTTTGTTATATATTTGCAAATTAAAATTTTTTAAGAAAAAACTACCCTCCTCTTTCATGAGCTGGAAGGACAGATTTCAAAGTGGTTAACACTCCACAATCTGTTCAAATGGAGGTTTGTTTTGTTTCCAGTCTTATCCAAACCTTTGTGCACTTCAAATCTAACTCTTCCCCACACCTTGGCACTCCTATGAGAAGCCCTCAGGATCTACAACTTACCACCCTTCCCCCAGGAAAAGTGCCCCAAGAGGCTCTTCCAGCTTAAAGTTGCCTGTGTCTATCAGCAAAGATGACCCTACAATTCTAGTTGTGCCAGACTAAATCAGGAATTGGTGTTCCAGCCTAAGGCAGCCATGAACTAAACGGACACCTAGGGTCAAACCTGGCCTGACAGGGGTAAATGCACATGGAAGAGTGACAAATCTATCCAAACAGACCCTCCCATATACACTAGGGCACAAAGGTGGCAGGTCACCAGAGTTTAGGCAGTACTCCAAGGGATTCTAAGCTCTCCATGAGGATTACTTCATATCCTCTAGCCTGGAAATTGCTAGGATCCTGAATGAATGCACACTTAACAAGCAAACAATACCCTGTACTACTGCCTGTCTCTCTTACTAAAGCCCCATGCCTGAAGGTGTATCTCCTCTGTAGGAAGCTAAAAAAAAGTCTATCTAACACAACCAAACTACTTCTCTAGACACACCAACACATTTACTCATCACACACAGGGACCTGGTCAATGGACAGCCGTGCCTTCACACAAACCACATCAACACTACACTCCACTCCTCTGGTAGCAGGAGCAGGTAAAGTGGAGGACAGACCCTTCGCATTACCTAAAATTCTCCCTCATCACAATAACCTATAATAGTCCTGAGCTGTCTGACGACTCATCTCCTTCAAGAAGATTCTCCAACTGATCCAAATGACATTACTCAGTGACCCCTCAATATATTTAGTTTGTTCTATAAATCACACATCATTTCAATGAACTTTTGAGATTCAGTCCAACCTATAGTGACACAGAATTCACATCATGCTAAATATTATTTGAAATTGCTGGGCTATAATTTTTTTTAAAGACCTTTATTCCCAAATGGTTTGAATATTTATTTACACTATTTCCACAGTGTTTTCTTTACATTCACTTGTAAAAAGTATCTGTCTCCCCAATAGAAGAACTAGAGTTTTTATCATGACTATTCTTTTACAGGTTTCCACAAAACCCAGCAGTGTTTTACCCTTAACAAGTGAACAGTTTTAGGGGCACCTGGGTGGCTCAGATGGTTAAGCATCTGCCTTTGGCTCAGGTCATGATCCCAGGGTCCTGGGATGGAGCCCCGCATCAGGCTCCCTGCTCAGCGGGAAGCCTGCTTCTCCCTCTCCTTCTACTGCTTCCCCAGCTTGTGCTCTCTCGCTCTGTCAAATAAATAAATAAAATCTTAAAAAAAAAAAAAAGTGAAGTTTTGTTAATAAACAATATTTATCCTAATCAGATTATTTTGAAGGACATTTAAAAATGGACTATTTTTATTAGTCCATTATTCTGGATTTTCTAATACAGTTGTCCGAACATGTAAAAAGGACAGTTATAACCATGGATTGCATTTTAGGTACAGTATTCACCATATTAATTAATAGTAAATATATCCTCACAAAATTATTACATATACACAAATTTAAAATATGTATATTTCATTACTGGCAAAGTACAAAGCCATTACGCGGTGAACATAATGCAAGACTATCAAAAGAACAAAATCAGATTGTGCCCTAAGGAATTCAGAAATGACAACCTAAGTACAAACAGTATGCATGTGGGGGTGAAGGATGTCCCTGACAGGGAGATAAGGGAAAGTGAAAGCAAGTGGCGTTTGCTTCACTGAACAGGTGGAGTTTTGAGTGTGATCCGAAGCAGAAAGAAAAAACTAAATGTGTTGAATATTGAAAGAAGCAGGTATCTGGCATAGCTCGAAATGGACTATCAGGTGCACAGAAAACAGAGTAACATGGATCCATGCAAGGGAGCCAAAAGAGGGGGGAAAAAAAAAAAGGAAAAGAAAGGGAACAAATACCAAGGTTTACACAGGAAAGGACTAGGTCTAAAAGAGGAAGAAAGGAAAAGACAGAGCGTTACGGATCATCCTGTGTGCAATTTCAAGAGTTCAGAAGAGTATAATGCAGTATTATGCCTGAATATGAACAATGTCATTATTTTACAAAGTTTCTATCCAGAAAGAAGTCTTCCTAGTTATTCCTCAAAGAGTGAGGCAGCAATAACTACAAAATACATTCACTGTGTATATTCATATTACATAAAGTTTTACATATGCTGTCTCATTTCGAAATGCAACCCATATTTTACATTAAGTCACTGCAGCCACCCAAGAGTGAAAGAAAAGGTGTTGCCTTTCATTTGACTGACAAAATCTCCTCTCTTCAAATTTGAACCCTCGAAACAGGTGTATCCCTAGTAAGAGAATATGTAATTGAGAGAGTTCTGGATCAAACATACCTGGTACAACCCTGACTGTCTGATCTTGGGCAAATAACTTAAATCGGAGACTGTTTCCTCATCTATAAAATAAATGTTACTAAAAACTATCTCATGGAGCTGTTAAGGCTGAAAGGAGACAATGGCAATACCATTTGAATGGGGCCTAGCAAACACAAAAAGTTCACTAAATGTTTTAATCACTATTAATGTTTCTCTAAACTTGAAAATCCATTATCATAACCTAGGGACCTCCATTACCTCCTCCAAGAACCTCCAAAAAGTAGAGGGAAGTTTTATAAAAATGTCCTATATGCCCTCCACTACATTCTGAAATTAAATCAATAATATGCTTCTTACCTGAATTCATGCCTTCCTAAAGAAGGCATATTCAGGAAAATGTTTTATCTGTCTTCACTCTGCCTGGTGGACTTACAGTGGGGCTAACCCACTAAAAAATAGGGCAAAGGCCTTATTTTATGTGTTTGAGTTTTCTGTCCTGACCAAACATTACTTTTGTAATCAGAAAATGCAATAGATGTTATAAGATTAGTCTTTCCCCTCAATAATTTATTTTGGCAGTCAGGAATTCTTATGCAATCTACTTATTTTTTCAAGTGCCTAATAAAATAGTTTAGATTCTTAAAGGTTTCAGTATTTTCTTCTACTTCTTATAGCTACTACACTGCTCACGAGCTAAGACTCAGAAACAAAACAAATTTACTAAACCATATTATATAAGCATATTTTATACACCAGCAGTTCCCTTTTAGAGTACAATCTGTTTATAATTAAATTGTTTGGAACTCAGGCCTCATTTTCCCTTAATGTTGTAAGTATGGTTAAAGTTCCTACATTAACCCAAAAAGATTATTTAGTCATACTATTACTGAATTCTAGTCATAAGAGTTTTTGAACTAGGTTCTAAAATCCAGGGTCAAGCCATGCAACAGCAAAATTTAGAAGTTTAAAAAGTCCAGCTCCTTTTTTGAAGCTCAGGTATACCCCTTGGCAAAATTTTTAAACAGGCGGCTTGTCTTTTTTTTTTTTTTTTTTTTTTTTGGTGCAAAAAGGTGGTTTTACTAAAGCACAGGGACAGGACCCATGGGCAGAAAGAGCTACTGTCTTGATGTCGTTTGAATGCCCTCTAGTTTGTGCCCAATGGCTCTCATGTTGTCCCCTGTGTCTACCTATTATGGAACCCCATCCAAGCCTGGTCTCCCATGAAACAATCTTACCCAGTCCTCTTTTCCCACCCATCCCACCAGTGTAACTGATTGCATTTAAGTATTAAATGCAGAATCAATGAATGAACCAACTCATACTGAACCCCTTAATTCTAACCTGGAACATTTCTGGTCATACAAATGAAAGTGAATATAAGTCATATAAATAAAGTGAAATCTGCAGGCCATGTCAAAATAGTTATTACTGACCCATCACAATCAGCTTCTCACAACTCTTTTCTAAGCCCACCAGGTTTCGAAAAGCACCAAAACCATCAACAATATTTACAGCAAAAAAAGCTTAACAGAGAGTAGAAACCCTCTGAGAAACTTACAAGTTAAGGAAATAAACATAAGAACTTGTGAAATTAAAGAACTATGATTATTATAATAAAAAATAAAGTCAAAAAAAAAAAAAAGAACTATGATTTAGTCTAAATTAACACCAAATGCTAAGGGAACACAAAAATTATGTCTTAAGAGACATCATAGGGACGCCTGGGTGGCTCAGTCGGTTAAGTGTCTGCCTTCAGCTCAGGTCATGATCCCAGAGTCCTGGGATCGAGTCCCACATTGGGCTCCTTGCTCAGCGGGGAGCCTGCTTCTCCCTCTGCCTGTCGCTCCCCCCTGCTTGTGAGCTCTCTCTCTCTCTCTTTGACAAATTAATAAATAAAAATCTTAAAAAAAAAAAAAGACATTATAATTATATGAGGAGGAAGTAGAAGGCATTCTAGAAAGAGAGAAAGGGAGAGAAGGCAAGGAGTCTGGAGAAAGCAAGATATGTGCATGAGGGGATAAAGACACCACACTGGGATAAAAGCAGAAGGGGCATGGTTTTAATCAGGAAGTATACGGGACCAAGCAGAAAAAAAGTCTTCAAGCGAACAGGTACAGTTTAGATTTGAACAGACAAAAAAATGAGCCACTGCCAGGTAATTCTTGTACTTTACACTGTAGGATGTTTAGCAGTACCTTGGCCTCTACCAACTTAATGCCATTAGCACTTCTTTCTACCAAGTGGTGACAACTAAAAATATTTCCAGACACTGTCATATATTCTCTAGGGAACAAATTCAACTTTCCCATACCCACTTATCTACTCCAACTCCCTTTATGAGGTAAGGAAACGGAGTCCCAGGGGAGTCACATAACTTGCTAACGTCACACAGCCTAGTTTTGGTTCGGCCAGAGCTAGAATATAAACCAAACCAAGAAGTGTGTTACATTGGGCTTCGTGAACTTCCTAAATTATGTTTAGAATGGCTTCTAATGATTCTTCAGAAGTCATCACAAACCTAATTTTGATGCCCAAACTGGACATTTTACCGGCAACATATACTGTATAATATCTATTGTTTCTGTGCTGCTTTAAAGAATCAATCATTAATCAAAAAAATCCAAACAAAATAAAAAATATATTAAGCTACCGAAGGAACAGCAAATAATGTGCAACTACACTAAAACATAAGCTGGTCAGATCCTTGAGCACTTTAGTGTTCTAAAAAGGCAATCTTTCGTAATAGCTTAAAATCTGTCCTTGTAAATACCAGTTTCCACCACCCTCCCCAATTTTAACTCTTGGACAGATAACTTTATTTTAATTTACTGCCTTGCCCTCTTAAGCAAGAATATCAAAGACAATTTAACTCTATTTTAAGATTCAGGGTCATTAGGAAATCCATTCACAATGGTACTCTTAACACTTGGAGATGTTCAGAGAATATTTTAAGTAGGGAACAACATTAGTTTTATGTGATTCAAGGACAGTGAATATGAAGAAAGTGGAAGGTCAGATGAAATAGTACAGTTTGGAGCCAGACCAAGGTGGATAAATGACATGAACGGGGTCTGTTTTCCAAAGATCACAAATAAACAGAACAGAGGAGGGAAAAGGTAGACTCTAGCAAGAAGCTCCATTTAGAGGTAACAGGCCAAGCAAGACGCAGAGGCTGCCTGAACTACAAGTGGCAGTGACAGCAAAAAGAGAGAAAGAAAATGTAAGAAACAGCTAGAAGACCAATCTGGTGAATGAAGGGTGGGAACAAATTGAGTATAAAGAGTCAAAGGTGACACAGGCTTCTGGCTGGGTAGATATAACTAATACTGGAAAATAGTAAGAGAACCTCATTTCCAAGGAAAAAGATAATGAGCTAGATTTGGGGTTTAAGGCCTAAGCCTCATGACCTCAATAACCTAGGCAAGTCAAATGTCTACCATAACTTTATCCTCAGGGAAATGGTGAGGAAGAACATCTATCCAATTTGTTTGTGAAGATTAAGAGAGTAAAAGCACTCTGGAAAGAACCAGTCTAATATAAGGAATAAATATTCCTTTTTTATTATTCCTGGGAAAACTACTACTAAGTACAATCTTCACTGGATAGCTCTACTTATCACAAATCTTTCTAATCATCACCCTGAATAATTCACACAAAAGCCACCAATGGCTTCTTCCTGGCCATTTCTGTTCTGCACTGTTTTGTTTTATTTCACCACTGTGTTTCACCTCTTCCCTGACAGTCTATACAACATCTGATTCGGGAAAACTGGAAATTAATTCTGAAAGTTTCTTTCCCATTAAAACATTTTTATTTTTCCAGGTTTCTTCTACTCAATCTTACCTATTCTATTTCTTATACCCCAGCCCCACTTCAAATCTGCACTACTTCAATAGTCTCACAGCTTCCAACATTTTCGCCAAGGTTAAAATAAAACATTCATCCTACTCCTCCCCCACAAAAAAATCCTACTGGCTGTGAAGATCTGACTAGTCTGAATAAAGGAGAGAATCACTGAGGTGAATGTGTATTCTTTGTGTAAACCTCAAGAAAGGAAAGAGTTGGGGCCACCTGGGTGGCTCAGTCGTTACGCATCTGCCTTCGGCTCAGGTCATGATCCCAGGGTCCTAGGATGGAGCCCTGCAACGGGCTCCCTGCTCAGCGGGAAGCCTGCTTCTCCCTCTCCCACTCCCCCTGCTTATGTTCCCTCTCTCGCTGTGTCTCTGTCAAATAGATAAATAAAAATCTTAAAAAAAAAAAAAAAAAAGTTGTAGAAAGTGAGAATAAACTACCTCTCCCCTCCCAAAGCACATTCAGACTTTGTAAAGAAAATTAGGAGTTTCAGGCACCTGGGTGGCTCAGTTGGTTAAGCGACTGCCTTCGGCTCAGGTCATGATCCTGGAGTCCCGGGATCGAGTCCCGCATTGGGCTCCCTGCTCGGCGGGGAGTCTGCTTCTCCCTCTGACCCTCCCCCCTCTCATATTCTATCTCATTCTCTCTCTCAAATAAATAAATAAAATCTTTAAAAAAAAAAAAAATCAGGAGTTTCACAAAGACTAAGAAAGGATGAGTGGGGAAAAAAGGAAGAGAAACCAAAATATAGAAAAACAGATGGCTGCAACACACAACCAGCACAGCTGGTTATATGTTTTGTTTTGTTTTTATTTATTTGACAGAGAGAAAGAGCACAAGTAGGCAGAGCAGCAGGCAGAGGGAGAGGGAGAAGCAGGATCCCCACTGAGCAGGGAGCCCAAAGCGGGGCTTGATCCCAGGACGCTGGGATTATGACCTGAGCCAAAGGCAGATGCTTAACTGACTGAGCCACCCAGACGCCCTGGTTATATGTTTTACTGAGCATGTTTCATGGCCTGTGTCTACCTTCATGCTCTTCAAGAGTAACTGCCCCCTAGAAAACTTGCTCCTTATTTTCTTTTTTAAGATTTATTTATTGGGGCGCCTGGGTGGCTCAGTCAGTTAAGCAACTGCCTTCAGCTCAGGTCATGATCCCAGGGTCCTGGGATCAAGTCCCACATCGGGCTCCCTGCTCTGCGGGGAGCCTGCTTCTCCTTCTCCCCCTCCCCCTGCTGGTGTTCCCTCTCTCGCTGTGTCTCTCTCTGTCAAATAAATAAATAAAATCTTTAAAAAAAAAAAAAAGATTTATTTATTTATTTGAGAGGGGGGTGGCAAGAGAGTTCGCACAAGTAGGGGGAGGGGCAGAAGGAGAGAATCTTCAAGCAGATTCCCCACTGAGCAGGGATCTCACAACCAATGAGATCACAACCTGAGCTGAAACCAAGGGTTGGATGCTTAACTGACTGAGCCACCCAGGCACCCTGAAAACTTGCTCTTTAAAAGAGAGATGGACATCAGACATCCCTGGTGGCAGAGGGGAGTTAGACAACATCCACAGGTAGTTCACAAGTGAATCAATTAGATAATCCTTCTAAGGAATTTACAAAGGTGTGGTCCCCAGAGAAGCAGCATCAGCATCCACATCATTGGGTAACTTGTCAGACATGCAAATTATCTGTCCCCATTCTACGACTGGGGCCCAGCACTCTGTGTTTCAAGAAGCCTTTGAGGTGACTGTGATGTACTCTAAAGTTTGAGAACCACTAAGGGGTAAACACTTGGCTATTATTAAGGTCCTCAGAGCCCCCCTAAAAACAGGTTTTATTAGATATACCATGGGTCTTGCTCTCGAGTTATTGTGAGATTTCCTTGTATTCTTGAATACCTAGAATAGCACCTGACACAGAGTACCTAACTCAATAAATGTCTGCTGAAAGAATGAGTGAATAATCATAAAATAAAATGCCCCCTTGCTAAACTAGCTTTAAGGAATTGTTTCTTATAAGCAAAGACATTTTTTTTTTTTTAAAGATTTTATTTATTCATTTGAGACACAGAGATAGAGAGAGAGAGAGAGAAAGCATGAGCAGGGAGAGAGGCAGAGGCAGAGGGAGAAGCAGGCTCCTCGCTGAGCCAGAAGCCCGATGTGGGGCTCAATCCCAGGACCCTGGGATCATGACCTGAGCTGAAGGCAGACGCTTAACCATCTGAGCCACCCAGGCGCCCCAAAGACATCTTAATTAGGCAATGAGTATGCGGAGTGTGGGTGGGGAACACACAAGACAGCCAGAGTCATTTGGAGGTAGTCCGTGGGACCTAAGAGAGAGCTGGGACATTGTTTGGAGAAGAAAGAGCAAAGAAACATACTCTGTTCAAAAGAAAAAGTAAAGGAATTTCAGGAGGCAAAACTGAGAATTTAACAACAGGGTCACGGAAATTGCAAGTGTAAGGAACTATGATGTGATCTTGTACAAGGTTCAGAGGCCAAAGCAGAAAATCACCATGCTTTCTCAAGGACCTAAGGAGTTAATAAAGACGTTGACCTCTGCACCTCAATGAGGAGTTATAAAAGTCTACATACCTAATGATTTACCTGATCTGTATGTAATTTATACCCCAAGATTATAACACACCATGGAAATAATTTGTGCCTTTCAACTCTGCTGTAGCAGACAAAACCCTCAAAAATAAGAGCAGCCAGACTAAATTCAGAGGGCTCTTAAAAGCAGAATTCTAGGGGCGCCTGGGTGGCTCAGTCGTTAAGCAGCTGCCTTCGGCTCAGGCCATTATCCCAGGGTCCTGGGATTGAGCCCCACATGGGGCTCCCTGCTCAGTGGGAAGCCTGCTTCTCCCTCTCCCACTCCCCCTCTGCTTGTGTTCCCTCTCTCGCTGTGTCTCTGTCAAATAAATAAATAAAATCTTTAAAAAAAAAAAAAAAAAAAAAGCAGAATTCTATCATCATCCCTGTCCCTTGATACTGAATACTGACACAAGAAATGTATTCCCCAAAAGTATAGAATAAAACAAAAACAAATGAAAACTTTTGGGAGGGAAGGGGGCTGCCTCTATTGTCAAATCCCTTAACTCCAATTCTCTATATGTTATAGAAAGATTCTCCTTTCTCAAATAATGTAATAACAATATTGCAGCCCTTCAGTGGTCTCATAAATCATATTTAAACTACTCACCATGGCTTTTTTTTTAAGACGGGCACTATTCTACTTCTTGGACTATTTCCCACTATACTCCCACCTATGCCCTCTGCTGCATTGTCACCCTCACATAAGCTACACGAGGGCAGGGACTTATATCCCCAGTACCTAGAACCGTGTCGGGCACAAAGTGAACAGTAGAGTATTTGTTGACTGACTGACTCCCACTCCCATACCTAATCCCAGGATATCCTGTTTGTTTTAAGTAGGCTCCATGTCCAGCGTGGAGCCCAACACAGGACTTGAACTCACGACCCTGACATCAAGACCTGAGCTGAGATCGAGAGTCGGACGCTTAATCAACTGAGCCACCCAGGCGCCCCTCTAATCCCAATTTAAAATATCTCATTATTAATCTCAGTCTATCCTTCCTCAGACTGAAAACCTCACCTCTTCAAAAAAAGCCTCTCCTGACTGGCTCCAAACTTCAACTGAAGAAAACCCTCTTGCTTCTGTTTAACACTTATATGTACAACTATCACTGATTTTACGTTTCAGTCATCTATGTTTTATTCTTATCTATTTCCCTTTTAGATAGACTACTCACAGGCTAGAAACAAGTCCCTACTGAGGTAGTAAAACCTAACTGGGGTTGTGCCCACAGTGAATGCAATGCTGTAATGATCCATTGCTCAATTTCCTGATTAGATACAACATAGCCATTTTACAGGTACCTTAGCAGGCAAAAGTGGCAGCACCAAGGGAGAGGAGAAGGGAGCAGGGAGGCAGGGATATGACTGAGAAAGAGACCACCTAGATAAGACTATGGAAAAGGAGGGAAGAGGAGAGCCAAACCCACAAAGCCTCACTCATTCTTTCCTCACTCAGGACCATCGTAAAGCCGCCCACAAGGCACTTAAATTAAGTTTTAAGTCCCTAACTATCCTTCAGGACATTCTCCTGTTATTATCACAACTCTGTTTCATCTAAAATAGTAAATTCTAAACAAAAATCAAAATAGTAATGGCACAAAGCACAAACTATTAAATGAGGCAAATCATCTGGGGAAAATAGGTTTTTATAAATTACTTATCACCCCACTCCCCCAGAGAAGGGGCGGGGGGGAGGGAGGGGAGACAAAAAGAAAAAAGAAACAGCACAAAGCAACTCTAAAAGGACGGCTCTGCGGGGGAGCCTGGCTGGCTCAGTGGGAAGAGCATGAGACTCTTGATCTCCGGGCTGTGAGTTCAAGCCCCACGCTGGGTGTAGAGATTACTAAAACTTTAAAAAGAGAGAGAGAGCACTCTGGCTCTAGGATGTAGTACCTCTGTACTAGCCACCCCTTCCCCTGATCCTCTATCTTCACTCCAACTTTCTGACCATCCGCTGCTACTGCTGAAGGGCAGTAGAAATATGGAACCTGAGCTAATTCATCTCAACTTGCAAGGCAGTTTATTTTATTTTATTTTTTTAAAGATTTTATTTATGGGGCACCTGGGTGGCTCAGTCATTAAGCGTCTGCCTTCGGCTCAGGTCATGGTCCCAGGGTCCTGGGATCAAGCCCCACAACGGGTTCCCTGTTTGGCGGGAAGCCTGCTTCTCCCTCTCCCACTCCCCTTGCTTGTGTTCCCTCTCTTGCTGTCTCTCTCTCTAATAAATAAAATCTTTAAAAAAATAAAATAAAGATTTTATTTATTTGACAGAGAGAGAGAGAGCATGAGCAGGGAGAGTGGCAAGCAGAGGGAGAAGCAGGCTCCCTGCTGAGTAAGGAGCCCAATGCGATGCAGGACTCGAGCCTAGGACCCTGGGATCGCCACCCAGGTGTCCCAAGGCAGTTTATTTTAATTATCTGAATAATTACAACACTATTGGCTGATATGCCTTCAGACTTCTGTCAAACCTTGGAGTTGATTTTTATATTTAAAGATGGACTTCTACAGGAAAACATGATGTTGAAGAACCTCACCTGTCAAAACTAGATCAAAGTTATAAAAGTTCCATACAAAATACAAATTTAAAGGAGGAAGTCGACAACTTTCTCAACAGTTCTCTTCTTCCTACCTATAATTGTCTTTGGCTTCATATAATACAAAACTACCAGCATTAAGGCAGAAATCACTCCCCTCCCGTTTTCTCAAACAAGTCTTCATTGATAAACTATTTTCTAAGCTATACAGCTCCCTCTCCAGTTTAAAATTTCTGTGGCTGGTTTAAGTTATGACAACCCAAGAAGTTCTATTTCTGCACTTCCTAATTAAAAACTTACCAGAGAAAGGATTTTTAACTAAAGCCAAAAAGAGGTTAGCAGAGAGTAATTTATGATGAGGCCACAGAGACAAAGGGAATATTCCAGAGGCAGACTATCCAGTCTCCCCTTTCAGGGCTGCAGCTCCAGGAATCCAATGATTCTTCATCAATTCAAATATGAAAATGATAATAAAATTCCCTGGTGTTGACAGCAAGTGATTCTAAACCTCACTGCTGCCTGAAAGGCACCTACAGGCTTTACTTGGCCTCAATCTGTCCAGTTTGGAACTGCCAATTAGTAGCTTCTCAAAAGCAAATCTCAATGTAAGCCATTAAAAAAAGTGCTTTTCAAAGTGTCAAATACAATGGATTAGTCAAACTCAGCACGTCAGAACAAAATAAAACCTAGGTGCTCAATTCTGGCTTCAATTGTCAAAGCCAAGTGACAAAGAACATCATTCCAGAGCAAAGAAAGGATCAATTCTCAAAACCATTGTGTGATACACACAGTCCCGTCAAACACAAAGCACGCTGTGGGGTCCAACAGGTGTCTTCTGGGAAGTCTTAGCCTTTCTCAATCAAGGTTCCATGGGAGAGGATTAAATACTAATGCCCTAAGGCAAAAGCTGGCAAACCTTTTCTGTAAATGTTTCAGGCTTTTCAGACCACGTGGTCTCCTTCACAACCACTCAATTCTGCCGCTGGAGCTCCAAAGCAGCTGTCAACAGTTAAGTAAATGAATGAGAGTGGCTGTGTTGCAATGAAACTATGTAAGGGCACTGAAACTTGAATTTCATATAATTTTCACAGAAATATTCTTTATTCAACGATTTAAAAACATGAAACTGCTCTTATAAAAAAAAATCTTAAGTTCCTTGGCTAGATCTGGTTCTGGGCAGAAGTTTGCAGACCTATTCCCTAAGGCATCCTTTGTATGTAATAGATTAACTTCTCTCCTATGCATCCAGAATGGTACTAATTATGTACTGTACTACAGAAAGTTGAGAAATTAGTCACTCAAATCATTTTGTGTGTGTCTACGGTACTCTGATTGTCTAACAAAATACTGTCTACTATTGAAGCTAACTGGTGAAATTTTATCAGCACTTGTTAACTTGCACAAAAAGCTACACAAGCTATTTTTAAGTTTCAAAATATTAAAAAATATAAAAAGGAACTTTCATGTCCAATATATTGCCAATGGATGATATAAATCCAGGTGCTTCAAATTAAATCTCTGGTTAATGTATCACCAGAAACAGTAAAGAAATTCTTATAATAAAGTCAAGAATTCAATTATCATCTTTCAATATATTTTGCATCTTCAGATGTTGTTTCTTCTGAAAGCAGAACCTAAATAAAAATCACAAATATAAATTATAGGATTGCCTCAGACACTCAGACACTTACATATTAGATTTGAGCTCCAGCTCAACCTCTTTCTAGGTGAGTGTGCTTGAGCAAGTTCCAGACTCTTACTCATCTATTCAGGACAGGAAATACGTGCGACCCTCCAACAGTAGTCAGAAGTGTACAAGCAAGCCCAGGAGAATGAGCGTACATACCGTACAGTGCTGAAGAAACAGCAGTTGCCATTATTAAGTGCTTGATAAGCCTTCATATTATCATCTTCCACTTTTTAGTAACTGCCAAGTGGAAGATGGTGCACCTAGGAGTATATTCCATTTAACTGAATCAAAGCACAAGGTGAGGCACTGTGGAAAAAATGAAGATGACGGAAACGGGCTCAGCACTCAGACAGCTTACAAAGAACTGAGACATGTACACATGAGGTCAGTGCTGTAAGAGAAACAACTGACAACCAACATGAATGAACTGCAGAAGCAGAAAAAGTTTCAGAGGTAATTTATTTAATAAGGGTCTGAGTATGTAATGGGAGACATACTATTAGAGAATTGCAAAAGGCGAGAGAACACTCCACAAAGCCCAGAAGGCAGGGCAGTTCAAGTTCTAAAACAAATGCCCAAAAGGACCGTTTCACTTTTAAAATCTAACCAGGAAAGGGACGCAAGGGTGGCTCAGTTGGTTAAACGGCTGCCTTTGGCTCAGGTCATGATCCCAGGGTCCTGGGATCAAGCCCCACAGCGGGCTCCCTGCTCTGCGGGAAGCCTGCTTCTCCCTCTCCCACTCCCCCTGCTTGTGTTCCTGCTCTCGCTCTCTCTCTCTCCGTCAAATAAATAAATAAAATCTTTTAAAAAAATAAAATAAAATAAAAAATAAAAATAAATAAAAGGATAGGTTTAGAGGGAACTGAGTTACAGGGAAGGGACAAGTCGGGCCTAGCAAGCCTCTCAGGGAGTGGAGACTGACATACTCAGCTCTCTTGGTGACACATGCAATTCATCAACCTATTCCAAAAAACAATTTCTTAAATCTGAAAGTTATCACAGTTCTCATAAGAAAAAAGCAATATAACAAGCCAGTTCTTAAAAGAATAAGCTATGTATGCTTCCTTGGAAGGAGAGGGACTAGGAAACCTGTTATTCTTTTTCTAGAGTTTATTTTCTTGTCTACGTCATTAACCTTTTCCATACCCAAATTTTATTCATGTTTACCCCTCTGCCAACAACAGTAACAAAATATGTTTACCTCGGAACTCTGCCTGGGCATGAAGAATTTTAACCCAGAAGAAAATAAGAAAGGTGTTCTGAAATTCAGCCACTTTTCCCTCCCAAGATTACCACTGCACCAGTGGAATATAAAGATGGCCCCAAACTGCTTCTCTCATTGACAAATGGAGTCCAATTTCCCTCCCCTTGAATTTGGGCAGTTCCTTAACTGCTATGACCAGTAGAATATGGCAGAATATGCTATGCCAGTTTCCAGCCACACCTGTCAACTAACTGTGAAAAATGATACTAAATTGTTTTTTAAGACTCTAAAGTTTTGGGGGCGCCTGGGTGGCTCAGTTGGTTAAGCGACTGCCTTCGGCTCAGGTCATGATCCTGGAGTCCCGGGATCGAGTCCCACATCGGGCTCCCTGCTCAGCGGGGGGTCTGCTTCTCCCTCTGACCCTCTTCCCTCTCGTGCTCTCTGTCTCTCATTCTCTTTCTCTCAAATAAATAAATAAAATCTTTAAAAAAAAAAAAAAAGACTCTAAAATTTTGGAGTGGTTCGTTAAGAAGCAACACGTAACTAGAACAGCCACCAGATCACAGTTCCTGCTTTCAGGGCTTTAACCACACCAACAGCCAAAATGTAAAAGGAAATAAAAAGGAGTTACAGTTTTGGGGGATAAAATACACTGTTAATTCTCAGAGCATAAAAAAGAAGACCACAGTGTCCTAACTCCTCCTAAGAGATGCAAACTTCCAAACTATCTCTAGTCTCTTCTCTCTAGACCAATTCCTTCCTCCCAAGAAATTCCATCAAGAGACTGACAAGGAAAAGGTAAAATTCAGAATATTTCATCCTGCTTCTGATAATCAACATCAAGTAAAGTGCCAAAGTGGAAAGGAAATCACCACAAGGAAAGCTACAAGATTCTGCAATTATCACAGGGTTTTGTTTAGGTTTTGTATTGAGAATTCAGTGTAACCTACAAGCACTTCCAGGAGTCTTTCCCAACCTTCAGTTTATCAACAGACTTCCTAAAAGGAAAAAAACATTCAGCAAGTTTAACCATTAATGTTTATTCCAAAACATCATTTACTAGAGTCCTATGATCTCAGATAAAGTTTTTCTCTTTACTAAACCCTAATACTCCAATTTAGCTTCCATCCCTCATAGAAAAATACAGGTATAGAAATTGAAATACAAAATGAACTGATAAATAGGAGTTCCATAAAAACTAGATATAGAAAAATATAAGTACAGATTAGTAAATTTAGAAATAACACATTAAACAGATTAGTGAAAAATGACCAAATGATCACCCTTTGTGTCACATGCTGAATAATAGCAACTTGAAAAGCAGGAAATGAAGAGGGAATTATTTTTAAAGCAGTATAATACATACAAAATTAAGAAATAATCTTATTATATTAAGCATGAATTAGTTAAAAGACATCTTTTAACTTTTAGTATATGTTCCAGGGGACGCCTGGGTGGCTCAGTCAGCTAAGCGTCTGCCTTTGGCTCAGGTCATGATCCCAGGGTCCTGGAATCAAGTCCTGCATCGGGCTCCTTGCTCAGCAGGGAGCCTGCTTCTCCCTCTGCCTGCCACTGCCCCTGCTTGTGCTCTCTCTCTCTCTGACAAATAAATAAATAAATAAAATCTTTAAAAAAAAAAAAAACAACTTTTAGTATATGTTCCAATCACTTTTGTGGGGAGGGGAGAGGGGTAGAACACTGATGGTAGAAAAATTATCAGACTTTGGAAATGTTAAAGGAACATGACAGATGTCTGATTCAGAAAAGAACGGTAAAAGAAGTCTGATTTACCAATGATTATGGGGAACAGTAAAGGTTTTTAACAAGGAAAATGCTGATTAATTGCAAAAATAGGCTCAAACATCAAGTCATGAAGCGAACACTGGTCTCTGAACAGGAATACAGTGGGCCACATAGTTACCAAAACTAAACTCTCATGTTGGTTCTCAGTACTGCCTTCAGCTTCAGGGAGAAGGGCACAATTTTATGAAACTGGATCACAAGTAAGAAGAGGCATGCTTTAGCTTTAAAAAAAAATAAAAATAAATTCACCTTAATAGGGCACAGTGACCTAAATGCATTAAGATTTTTTAAATCATCTCCTAGTAGAAATCAATACATAATGGATGAGATGGTTTGGAACTGGGGTGCTCATGGGGCAGCTCCAAAACCATAGCCAAAATCAAATCAAGGGAAAAAGCACAGCTGGAATATAAAGTTATCCAAGAAAATTACAGTCTATTCTCATCTATTTCCTGATGTCATGTTTGCGGGTAATTGATTTTTGTATTATTGTTATTATTTAAAAAGCAAATTAGGGTGTCTATAAACAGAATAGACAAAATGGTGGTATAATCACACAATGGAATACTAAAGAATCGCAATAATAAAAAGGAACAAACTACTGCTACATACAACACTGACAAATATCAAAAACACTACATTGAGTCAAAGAAATCTTAGCAGAAACAGCACATGCCATATGATTCCATTTACATGACTTGAAAAACAAGCAAAACTAGACGAACCATGAGAGACGATGGACTCTAAAAAACAAACTGAGGGTTCTAGAGGGGAGGGGGGTGGGAGGATGGGTTAGCCTGGTGATGGGTATTAAAGAGGGCACGTTCTGCATGGAGCACTGGGTGTTATGCACAAACAATGAATCATGGAACACTACATCAAAAATTAATGATGTATGGTAATTAACATAACAATAAAAATTAAACAGAAAAACAAGCAAAACTACTGCAGTGGGGAAAAAATTAGACAGTGGCTGCCTGGGGAGGGAAAGAGAAAAGAGAGATGGGGGGACAGACTGCCTGGGAAGGGACATGAGGGAACTTTCTGAAGTCTGAGCAACATATAGTACAGAGATTTGGGTTATTCATATATACAGGTATATTCACTTGTCAAAATTTATAATAGTATACTTAAGATTTCTGTTTTTCACTCTATGTATACTGTACTTCAAAACAACAAAGAAACATTTAACTCTAGTTAGAAATATGCATAGCAAAGTGTCTGAAAGTAAAATGTACCAATGTCTACAATTTACTTGGGAAAATAAAAAAATTAGATGGATTAATAGATGGATAGAGGGATAGAAAGCAAATAAAGCAAACTGTTACAGAATATAGGTGGAGGTAAATGGGTATACAATCTATACAACTCTTCAATTTTTCTGTTTTTCATGATAAATGAACATCACAAAATGTTAGGGGAAAAAAGAAAATTAGATATTAGAGAAATAGTCTCTTTCTACTAAACTATTACTCAAAGAATTAAGGCTCATCTGGAGCCTCTTCTTTAGAACAGGGACTACCATTACCCTCTTCCATTACTGGAATAAAAGATTTACTCAAGATCACCCAATCCCCTCTGTGCTGATTCTTCTACCACGCAACAACCTTCTAACTGATTGTTTCTCAAATATCTTGAAATTGCAAAAGGGATACTCTGCAGTGAGGCAAATGTATAAAGCATTCTCGTCACAAAGTATAATCTAAAAAGTTTTTAATCAATTGGTTCTATGCTTTTTTAATATAATTAATCTTCCTTTTATCTCTGGTGTTTTTTTTTAAGATTTTATTTATTTGACAGAGAGAGATACAGCAAGAGAGGGAACACAAGCAGAAGGAGTAGGAGATGGAGAAGCAGCTTCCCACTGAGCAAGGAGCCAGATGTGGGGCTCGATCCCAGGACCCTGGGATCATGGCCTGAGCCGACTGCAGACACTTAACAACTGAGCCACCCAGGCGCCCTATCTCTGGTTTTTCTTTTTTTTATATATATTATTTATTTATTTATTTATTTGACAGAGAGAGATACAGCAAGAGTGGGAACACAAGCAGGGGGAGTGGGAGAGGGAGAAGCAGGGTCCCCACCGAGCAGGGAGCCCAACGCAGGGCCCGATCCCAGGACTCCAGGATCACGACCCGAGCCGAAGGCAGACACCCAGTGACTGAGCCACCCAGGCACCCCCTTATCTCTGGTTTTTCTAATCAACTGGTCTAAGTTTGGTTGGCATAATCATCTCTCCAAAAGTCTCAATAAAAGAGTTTCTGGTTTGGAAGCGAAGGACCATACACCGGACAGCAATGTCTCAAAAAAAACACCAACTCTGAGAAGGCAGCCATGTGTAAAGCAACCAGCTGGTTTTATCATCCGTAAAATTCGAATAACATCTGTCCTGCCAACAACAGGCTTGTGAGGTTAAGTGAGATAACATACTTGAAAGCATTTTTTTTGTTTGTTTTGTTTTAAAATTTTATTTATTTATTTGACAGAGAGAGAGAGAAAGCGAGAGAGGGAACACAAGCAGGGGGAGTGGGAAAGGGAGGAGCAGGCTTCCCACCGAGCAGGGAGCCCGATGCGGGGCTCGATCCCAGGACCCTGAGATCATGACCTGAGCCGAAGGCAGTCGCTTAGCCGACTGAGCCACCCAGGCGCCCCACTTGAAAGCATTTTAAAAATAAAGTCCTATTTGGGGCGCCTGGGTGGCTCAGTTGGTTGAGCGACTGCCTTCGGCTCAGGTCATGATCCTGGAGTCCCCGGATCGAGTCCCGCATTGGACTCCCTGCTCAGCAGGGAGTCTGCTTCTCCCTCTGACCCTCCCCCCTTTCATGTGCTCTCTCTCTCTCTCATTCTCTCTCTCAAATAAATAAATAAAATCTTTTAAAAAATAAATAAATAAATAAAGTCCTATTTATCAACAATAGCCAAACTATGGAGAGACCCCAAATGTCCAACGACCAATGAATGGATAAAGATTTGGCATATGTATATAATATGCACACACATACACACACACAATGGAATATTACTCAGCCATCAAACAGAATGAAATCTTGCCATTTGCAATGATGTGGACAGAACTCAAGTGTATTATGCTACGTGAAATAAGTCGGTCAGAGAAAGACAAATACCGCATGATCGCACTCATATGTAGAATTTAAGAAAGAAAACAGATGAACATATAGGAAGGGGTGGGGAGAGGAGAGAGGGAAACAAACCATAGAGACTCTTAAGGAGAGAGAACAAACTGAGGGTTGATGGAGGGATGTGGGTGGGCGATGGGCTAGATGGGTGATGATTAAAAAGGAAACTTGTGATGAGCACTAGGTATTGTATGTAAGTGATTAATCACTGAATTCTACTCCAGAAACAATACTGTACTGTATGTTAACTAAGTAATATGTAAGAGAAAGAAAGAAAATAAAGTCCTACACAAATGTAATATATTACGATTCCATGATGTTATTAATGACTTCTTGAAACTACCTGTGTCACTGGACAAATAAGGGAAGAATTATTTAAAAACAGATTACTACCATGAAGTTACAAAGTCACTTAATAGAACTTTCCAGTATAAACACTTGAGACACAATGATTAGTGTTGACTTCTATGGACATCTGTGTGAGTCAAGAACTACAACTCCCAATTTACCCAACAGGACTTTTTGTCTCATCCATATTCCAGTAGACAAAGTATATAAGGGAGACAGACACTGTTGAGCATAACATAATGTCTTAGTGGCATTCCTGTGGGAGTACTAATAACACCTCTTGCAAACCCAAGGTTTGTAACACTACTAAGCAATTTAAGAACCCTAATTGAAGCAGTTACCTTCAAGTTTATTATCTTGTCCATTATTATTAGACAGATTCCCAGGAAAATCAGCAGCAGCACCTAAGGGTTTATATCAAAACCTCATTCTGGTTTTGAAAATAAATACACATCTCCTCAATCCCTACAGCTACTCAACAGATTCAGCATAACTTTAACAAAAAGTCATGTATCCTTTGTACAACCCTATAACAGGAATCTGGTAAGAAGTATGAAATGCATGCTAAAGGGTCAATAGAGGCTCTTCTTTGTTCCACAAGCAATTCAACTGTATAGAAAAATAAAAAATAAACGTGAAAATATTTAAAACACTTCTCTTCAACATAGCCAATGACCCATCTCAGACAAGATTTAACAATCTGTTAAACCTTGTGTGAACATAAGTTATCTTTCATATCAAAATCTGAATACAAAATACCATCTAAAGTTGTTTCTTGATTCTGCAGGCCTCCCACAAAACACACATTTAAAAGCCAAGCACAACAAAAGTCCTTGTAACATTTGGGGGTGGGGAGAATCTAAATCTCAAATGTTTAGATGGAAGAAAAGATGGCATTCCATGAGTTAATAGAATACCGCAAGGATTAAATAAAGTCCAGCCCCCTACTACTGTGTGCATATTATGAAAATATATTTAATCTTCTATTTAAAGGAATCACCACGATTTCCAATTAGTTTAGAGTACAAGTGTAGCATAGTGGGAGGAATACAAGCTCCAAAAAGAGTCAAGCCACTGACTTGTTTTGTAAAACATTGGAAAACTAAGCCTCAGTTTTCTTACCTATAAAACAGGAAACCACTATTTCACCAACCACACAACTCCTATGAGGATTAGGAAAATAATACATATAAAATGAGTGGCATCTAGTAAATAGTTAACAATTATTACTGCTTCCAGTACTAATGCATATTTGAGCTAATACTTAAAAAAAAAAAAAAAAAAAAACGCCAAGCAAAGAAGAAATCACAAAATACTCTGAGATGAAAACAACATACCAAAACTTACAGGATCCAGTTAAACCAGTGCTTAAGAGGAAAATTTATACATATAAATGCTTATATTAAAAAAGAAGAAAAATCTCAAATCAATCTACCTTAAAACATGAGAAAAACTGCAAACTAAACCTAAAGCCAACAGAAGGAAGAAGGAAAATTTAAACAGAAAGCAATGATATAAAGAATAGAAAAATATTAGAGAAATAGAAAATTGGTAACTGAAAAACTTTCCACAAAAAAAAAGCCCAGATGTAGATGGGTTTCACTGATGAATACGATCAAATATTTAAAGAATACCAATTCTTCATAAACTCTTCCTCCAAAATGGAAGAGGAAGGAACACATCCTAACTCAATCTATGAGGTAGTACCCTGATACCAAAACCAAAGACATCACAACAAAAGAAAACTAGAGAGCAAAATCTCCTACAGACACAAAAATCCTTAATAAAATCCTAGCAAACCTCCAGCAACAAACAAAAAGCATTCTACACTAAAACCAAGTGGCATTTGGGGGCGCCTGGGTGGCTCAGTTGGTTAAGCGTCTGCCTTCAGCTCAGGTCATGATCCCAGGGTCCTGGCATGGAGCCCCACATCAGGCTTCCTGCTCAGCGGGGAGCTGGCTTCTCCTTCTCCCTCTTCCTGCTGCTCCCCTTGCTTCTGCTCGCTCTCTCTGTATCAAATAAATAAATAAAATCTTTAAAAATAAAAATAAATAAAACCAAGTGGCATTTATCCCAGGAATGCAAGGTTGGTTTAGCATCTGAAAAATCAAAGTAATAGATCATATATTGATATTTTTAAAGCACAAAACCAGAGGACAATCTTGACAAAGAAAAAGCATTTAACCAAATCCAACACCCCTTCATGAAAACAAAAAACTCAACAAACCAAGAACAAAAACAAGTTTCTTCAACCTGATAAAAATATTTACAAAAAATGGGGTGCCTGGGTCAGTCAGTCAGTTAAACGTCTGCCTTCGGCTCAGATCATGATCCCAGGGTCCTGGGATCGAGCCCTACATCAGGCTCCCTGCTCAGCAGTGAGTCTGTTTTTCCCTCCCGCTCTGTCCCTCCGCCGGCTTGGGCTCGCTCTCAAATAAAATCTTTTAAAAAAAATTATCTTAGGGGCGCCTGGGTGGCTCAGTCGTTAAGCGTCTGCCTTGGGCTCAGGTCATGATCCCAGAGCCCTGGGACTGAGCCCCGCATCAGGCTCCCTGCTCAGCGGGAAGCCTGCTTCTCCCTCTCCCACTCCCCCTGCTTGTGTTTCCTCTCTCGCTGTGTCTCTCTCTGTCATATAAATAAATAAAATCTTTAAAAAAAAAAATCCTATTTAAAAAAATATATCTACAAAAACTAACATCATTACTACAGTTAACTTCATCATTTAGTGGTGAAAAATGGAAAGCTTCCCCCCTAAGATCTGGAACAAGACCAGGATGTCTGCTTTTACCATTTCTATTCATTTGGTGGTTCTAGCCTCCAATTAAACAATCATAATTAAGAAAAAAACAAATAAAAGCCATCTAGATTAGAAAAGAAGAAGTAAAACTATCCTTATTTATAAATGACATGATCTTCTATGTAGAAAAATGCTAAGGAATTCACTAAAAAACTACTAGAGCTAATAACATCAGCAAGGTTGCAGGATATAAAATCAATACACAAAAATCGGGGCGCCTGGGTGGCTCAGTTGGTTAAGCAACTGCCTTCGGCTCAGGTCATGATCCTGGAGTCCCGGGATCGAGTCCCGCATCGGGCTCCCTGCTCGGCAGGGAGTCTGCTTCTCCCTCTGACCCTCCTCCCTCTCATTCTGTCTGTCTCAAATAAATAAAATCTTAAAAAAAAAAAAAAAAAACCACAAAAATCAACTGTTATTTCTATACATTATCAATGACCAATCCAAAAATAAAATTAAGAAAATAATTACAGGGCACCTGGGTGGCTCAGTTGGTTAAGCGGCTGCCTTTGGCTCAGGTCAAGATCCCGGAGTCCTGGAATCGAGCCCCGCATCGGGCCCTCTGCTCAGCGGGAAGCCTGCTTCTCCCTCTCCCACTCCCCCTGCTTGTGTTCCTGCTCTCGCTATCTCACTCTCTGTCAAATAAATAAATAAAATCTTTAAAAAATAATAATAATAATAATAATTACACTTGGGGCACCTGGGTGGCTCAGTCAGTTGAGCATCTGACTCTTGGTGTCGGCTCAGGTCATGATCTCAGGTCATGGGATGTATCTGCTTGTCCCTCTCCCTCCCTCTCTGCCCACTTCCCCACACCCACTTGTGTATGCAGATGCACACTAACTCAGGGGAGCATGCTCTCTCATAAATAAATCTTTAAAAAAACTAAAAGAGGGGCGCCTGGGTGGCTCAGTCGTTAAGCGTCTGCCTTCGGCTCAGGTCATGGACCGGGGTCCTGGGATCGAGCTCTGCATCGGGCTCCCTGCTCGGCGGGAAGCCTGCTTCTCCCTCTCCCACTCCCCCTGCTTATGTTCCCTCTCTTTCTGTGTCTCTCTGTCAAATAAATAAATAAAATCTTTAAAAAAAAAAAAACCCTAAAAGAATTACACTTCTAATAGTATCAAAACAAAACAGTTGTAAACAAAAGTACAAGACTTGTACAGGAAAACTATTTAACACATTGTTGAAAAAAATTGAAGGTATATATAAATGGAAAGATATCCCAATGTTCAAGGATGGGTATCCCAATGTTTAAGGATGGGAAGACTAAATATTGTTAAACAGGGCAACACTCCACAATTAATTCCTAGCTGACTTCTTTGCAGAAACTGACAAGCTGACCCTAAAAGTCATATTGAAATGTAAAGAACACAAAACAGCCAAAACAATTTTGATAAAGAAGAACCAAGTTGGAGGACTCACACTTCCTAATATCAATACTTACTACTTAAGTCCTCATTTGCGTGGTATAAAGAGAGGCATTACAGATCAACAGAATAAAATTTCGGAGTCCAGAAATAAACATATTTATGCTTAACTGATTTTCGAAAAGGGTGCCTAGATAATTCAATGGGGGAAAGAATAGTTTTTTCAACAAATGGTGTGGGGACAACTAAATATCCACACACAAAAGAATGAGTTGGAACCCCATCTCACACCATATACAAAATTAACTCAAAATGAATCAACAATTTAAATGTAAGAAAAGAGCTAAAACCCTAGGTCCATTAGGAAAAAAACAGGTGTAAATCTTCATGATTTGGATTAGGCAACAATTTCTTAGCTATGACATCAAAAAGCATAAGCAACCAAAACAAAAAAATAAACTGGACTTCATAAAAATTAAAAACTTTTGTACTTCAAAGGCACTATTCCAAAAAGCATGAAAAGGCCTACAGAATGGGAAAAAAATATTTGCAAATCATATATCTATTATATAAGGGACTAAATATCCAGAATACATACATACAAAAAACTTTTACAACAATAAGAGGACATATAACCTAACTTAAAAATGGACAAAGGATTTGAATAGTCATTCCTCCAAAGAATATACACAAATGACCAACAGGCACATGAAAAAATGCTCAGCAACATTAATCATTAGCAAATGCAAATCAAAACTACCATGAAATACCACTTCATACCCACTAGGACGACTATAATCAAAAAGATGAACAATTAACAAGTGCCGGGCAAGGATGCAGAGAAACTGGAACCCTCAAGCATTCCTGGTGGAAATGTAAAATGTGCAGCTGTTCTGGCAGTTACTCAAAAACTTAAACATATGACCCAGCAATCCCCCTCCTAGGTATGTATCCAAGAGAACTGAAAACACATATGCAAACAAAAATTTGTACACAGATGTTCACAGTGTTATTCATAATAGCCAGAAAGTGGAAACAACCCAAATGTGCATCAACTGATGAAAGAAAAAACAAAATAGGATATATCCACCAATGGAATATTATTCAGCCATAAAAAGAAATGAAATACTAATATATGCAACATCATGGATGAACCTTGAAAACATTACGCTAAGTGAAAGAAAACAGACACAAAGGCCATATATTTGATGATTCTATTTATGTGAAATGTTCAGAATTGGCAAATCAATAAAAACAAACTAGATCTGTGGTTGCGAGAGGGCAAGAGAAATGTGAAGTGACTGCTATTGGGTACAGGATTTCTTTTTGAGGTGAAAATCTTCCAGATTTAGATGGCAGTGACAGTTGCACAACTTTCTGAATACACTAAAAATCACTAAACTGTACATTTTAAAAGAATGAATTTTATGGTGTGTGAACTGTGTCTCAATTTTTAAAAAACCAAAAAAACAAAACAAAAACAACAACAACAACAAAAATGATGAGGAACAAAGCAACTGAAACTTACTTTCTCGATTCAATAACGTTGTAGTTAAAGGCATATCCAAAAATTTTCAATCCCAACGTTTCAGCTAAACAAATAGCAGTAGCACTTCAAAAATGCATCTAATTCTGAGCCAGGAACCCAGGCACCAACTTTCTAATCTTTTTGGATTAAAATACAGCAAGCTGTCCTTGTTCATGGATTCAGTCACTGCCCACATTGCAGCCCTCGGCCTTCCTATCTGTCTCCATGCTGTAAAGCACCAAGGAGTCAAAAGAGCATCAACCTCACCCTCCTGGCCTGGGATATTCTAAAATGAATCAACAGCAAGCTGCCAATATACTTAAGACTATTAAACTGTACTGATATATTTTAAACAAGTTTAAAATGTATATTTGCATACATTTATCATTAATACATATTTAACATTAACATATTTACCATTAACACAATGGTGTACACAACTGTACTTTAATAAGAGCTCATCTATAAATTCAAATGATCCAACTACCTTTGATCAGCTTAAGTGTTCAAATGCTTAAAATTCCTTAAAGTCATAATACAGTAGTCACATAGCTAAATAAACTGAAGTCTGTTTATAGAAAAGAAAATGCAGCAAAATAATATTTTCATAACATCTGAAAAATGCAATTTGACCTTACCTCTCAATCACACTATGCGTAGACTAATAGGTCCTTTCTTCTTGTGTCATACTGATACATACAAATAATCATGAATTAAACAGTATAAATCGGGCGCCTGGGTGGCTCAGTTGGTTAAGCGACTGCCTTCGGCTCAGGTCATGATCCTGGAGTCTCTGGATCGAGTCCCGCATCGGGCTCCCTGCTTGGCAGGGAGCCTGCTTCTCCCTCTGACCCTCCCCTCTCTCATGTGCTCTCTCTCTCTGTCTCAAATAAATAAAATCTTTAAAAAAAAAAAAAAAAAAGAAACAGTATAAATCTGTATCAGCCAGGAAGTTTACCACTCCATCTCACCTCATATCTCACCAATTTTTTCCTAAATATATATTAGCTTAATTTTTAAAAAATAAATTTCAGGGGCACCTGGGTGGCTCAGCTAGTTAATTAAGCGTCTTGCCTTTGGCTCAGGTCATGATCCCAGGGTCCTGGGATAGAGCCCCTTGATCGTCTCAATCTCAGTCTCAGGGCCCCTGCTCCACAGGGAGTCTGCTTCTCCCCCCCCCTCCGCCCCCCCCCCCCCCCATTCATGCTCTCTCTTGCATGCATGCGCACTCTCTCTCAAATAAATAAAATCTTTAAAAAACAAAAGAAAGAAACAAAGAAATTTCAGGGGCGCCTGGCTGGCTCAGTCAATACAGCATGTGACTCTTGATCTCAGGGTCATGAGTTCAAGCCCCACGATGGGCGTGGAGCCTACTTTATTAATGAATTAATTAATTTCATCACCTCCCAGATGATTGGTTCCCTTTTACCCCATCCTAAACTGTACCCCCTTGAAAAAAAGAGTGGGGAAGGAAAGGAGGAAGAATATTTAGTGTCTTTTCAGTGACATAGACATACTTCAAAAAGACATCACACTCAAGTGGAAAAACTTTGGAAAAGACACCTGAATATTTACAAGGATAAAAAGTCCAGACTAAATAAAAGGGACTTCTCTTCATAGAAAACAAAAGCTTACACAAGAGGATTAAATCTATAAATTTAAGTAAAATACCAAGACAATCAGGTAAGTGCAATCCTCTCCACCAGAACCTACAGACTTGAAGAACAAAATAGCTCTTCAAACCTAAATTGGTAGTTCAAGTCTGTTTTTAAGTCTAATATAAACTCTTAAATTATCACTGGAAAAGAATCGATAGAAACCAAAATTATAAACAGATTCAAGAAAAGTTTCTTAATTCCCGATTACTGGATCCTTGGATCAACAGAAGTTAATTTCTGGTACTCATGAAATGTAATTATGGTGCTTTTTCACAAAAGGTATTTTAGTACCACACTGAGCCAGAACACTGCTGAGATGTACAACATGTCTAAAAAAGCATTATTTAAATTCTTCTAGCACTTTTAAGCAGCAGAGAAATCCCAATCATCATCTTACTTGACCACTCTTTGCAGCATGACCCTACTTGCCACTTCCTCACTAACCTACCCCCTCTTGGTTTTGGTGACCCTACCCTCACTTAATTTTCCTATCTCTGTCGGTCCATCTCCATCTCAAACTCCTCTTATTCTATTTGTGTTTATCAGGGTTCCATCTTGAGCTATCTTCTCACTCATAACAACTGGATCTCAAAAGGAAAGTTATACACAGGGAGTAGTTAGCCAAAGGACAGAGGGGGAAAAAAAAAAAAAAAAGAATTGCCCAGATCCCACACCCTGGACACACTATATTGGAGCTGGGGGAAGCAGCATTAATGTGTTTTTTAGAAAAGGTTACCAAAGTGATTCTGACAACCCCATCTCTACTCCCAAGGAAACCACTGGTCTAACAGCACTTTCTATGTGATCCTGCCTGCTGCACTGGCTTCAGCTATGACCTATGCACCTATGTGTCACCCTAAATGGTGTAGCTGTGGCTCATCCTCCCTCCTAACCTTCAGACACCTACGTTACTCCACAGTTAGATAGTCCATAAGCCCTACAATTCAACATACCTGATACCATTTTTATAGCACAGTAATAACAACAACCACCATCAGAAGTGACTAGAAAACCTGGTTAAATTGAATTTAGTATATGCACCTACTGGAATACCGTGTTGCCATTTAAAAAAAGAAGGTAGAGTGCAGTCACTCTGGAAGACAGTATGGAGGTTCCTCAAAAAGCTAAAAATCGAGCTACCCTACAACCAAGCAATTGCACTACTAGGTATGTATCCAAAGGATACAAACACGGTGATTCGAAGGGAAACATGCACCACAATGTTTATAGCAACAATGTCCACAATAGCCAAAATATGAAAAAAACCCAGATGTCCATCAACAGATGAATGGACAAAGATGTGGTGTGTATATATACAATGGAATATTACTCGGCCATCAAAAAGAATGAAATCATGCCATTTGCAACAACACGGATGGAACTAGAGGTATTACACTAAGCAAAATAAGTCAGAGAAAAGCAAATATCATCTGATTTCACTCATATGTTTAATTTAAGAACCAAAACGGATGAACATAGGGGAAGGGAAAGAAAAATAAGATGAAAACAGAGAGGGAGGCAAACCATAAGATACTCTTAACTTTAGGAAACAAACGAAGGGTTGCTGGAGGGGAGGTGGGGGGAGATGGGGTGAGTGGGTGATGGACATTGGTTAAGCCTCTGCCTTTATCTCGGGTCATGATCCCAGGGTTCTGGGATCAAGTACTGCATTGAGCTCTTTGCTCAGCAGGCAGCCTGCTTCTCCCTCTGCCTATGGCTACCACCGCTTATGTGTTCTCTCTGACAAATAAATAAAATCTAAAAAAAAAAGGAGGGCACTTGATGGAATGAGCACTGAGTGTTATATGCAACTGAAGAATCACTAAAGTCTACCTCAGAAACTAGTAATCACTGTATGTTAATTAAATTGAATTTAAATAAATAAAATAAAAAGGTAGAAATATATATGTTAACTTGAAAAGAACTCTAAAATACAGTTAAGTAAAAAAACCAACGTACAAAATACAGTGTACTGTGCTATACTTGTGTTAGAAAAAGGAATAAATGCGGTATATGCACAGGAAACTTTTGGAAGGATACTCAAGAAACTTAGCCATGATTCTCACTAGATGGAACTCTGGGTATGGTACAGAAGGGAGACATCACTTTCACTGTGTTGTTTGAATTTTCTATCATACGAATGCATTCCTTTTGTAATTACAAAAAAGAACAAATTAAAAGATATGGCAAAACTATATAGGAAAATTTACATGCTATCTGAAAAAGGACTTGTATCCAGAATATATAAAGAACTCCTACAAATGAATTTAAAAAAAAAAGACAACCCAATAGGAAAAAAAGCAAAACGTTTGAATAAAAACCTCACAACAAAGTTTAGCCAAACCGCCAACAAAGAAAGTTGCTCAACTTCATTAGTCATCAAAGAAATGCGAATTAAAACCACAATGCACACACAACCAAAATGAAAGACACAGTCAGTATGAAGTACTGACAAAGACATGGAATAACCAGAACTCATATACTGGGTAGGAGTGTAAAATGATAAAACCACTCTAGAAAACTGGCAGTATCTACTAAATCTAAACATGTATATACTACACACACACACACACACACACACACACACACACATTTATAACCCAACAATTCTACTGCCGGGTATATACCCAAAGAGAAATGAATGCTTATGTCCACCAAAGACACATGCAAAAATGTTCATAGCCACATTATTCATAATGTCCCCAAACCAAAAAGCTCCAAAAAGTAGAAAGGATAAATTATGCTATCATATAATGGAATACCACAAACCAATGTAAAATCATTACCTCTCTACACAAATGTAGATGAATCTCACAGTCATAATGCTGAGGGGGGAAAGTCACATATAAAAGAGAAATACTGTATAATTCCCATTACATAAAATTAAAACGCAGGCAAAACTAATCCATGGTGATAAAGGTCAGAAAAGGTTGGGGGTATCACCTGGCATAGGGAATAAGGAGACTCCCGCTGGGATGTTGGAAATGCACTATGTGTCAATCTGGGTAGGTGGTGGTTATATAGTTACATACACGTGAAAAGAATCATCAAGCTGTACATAAAAATTCATAAAAATAAGAGAATGAGAATACAAGTCAAAGACTGGGAGAACATTTTTCCAAAAGACTTATCTGATGATCAGATTGTTATCCAATATACATAAAGAACTCTTAAAACACAGTAAGAAAACAAACCCAATTAAAAAACAGGCAAGAGACCTGAACAGACACCTCACCAAAGAAGATGTACAGATGGCAAATAATCATCTGAAAAGATGCTCAACATCATGTATCATTAATGAACTGCAAATTAATGAAATACCACTACATATCTATTAGAATGGCAAAAATTCAAAACACTGACAACATCAAATGCTGGTAAGCATGTGGAGGAACAGAAACACTCATTCCCTGCTGCTGGTGGGAATGCAAAATGGTACAATCACTTTGGAAAATAGTTTTTGCAGTTTCTTACAAAACTAAACACACTCTTAACATAATCCAGTAATCACATTCCTTGGTATTTCCCAAGCTGAAACCATGTCTACACAAAAACCTGAACATGAATGTTAAGGGCAGCTTTATTCATAACTGCCAAAAGTTGGAAGCAATCAGGATGTCCCTCAGTTCAGGGCACCTGGGTGGCTCAGTCGTTAAAGCGTCTGCCTTCGACTCAGGTCATGATCCCAGGGTCATGGGGATCCCTGCTCAGCGGGAAGCCTGCTTCTCCCTCTGCCTCTGCCTGCAGCTCCACCTGCTTGTGCTATCTCTGTCAAATAAATAAAATCTTCAAAAAAAAAAAAAAAAAAAAGATGTCCTTCAGTAGGTGAATGAATAAACAAACTGTGGCACATCCAAATAATGGAATATCATTTGGTGCTAAAAAGAAGTGAGCTATCAGGCCATGAAGTCATGGAGTAAACTGAAATGCATATTACAAAGTGAAAGAAGACAATCTAAAAAGGCTACATACTCCAACCATATGACATTCTGGAAAAGGCAAAACTATGGAGACAGTAAAAATATCAGTGATTGCTCGGGGGTGGAGATATGAATAGACATAGCACAGAGAATTTTTAGGACAGTGAAACCATTCTGTATGATACTATAATGATAAATATATGTCATCATACATTTGTCAAAACTCACAGAATGCACAGGAGTGAACTCTAATGTAAACTATGGACTTCTGAGTGTCAATGAGGGTTCATGGACAATTAAAAGTACCACTCTCATGGGGGATGCTGACAGTAAGGGAGATGGGGGGGGTGATGGGATATAGGGGAACTCTCTGTACCTCCTGTTCACTTTTGCTGTGAATCTAAAATTGCTCTAAAAAAATATTTTTAATTCATCAAAGCATACACTTGAGTGCAGTAAACTAAATTATGCTTCAATAAAAAAGTAGAAAAAGAGATCTAAGAAAAAAACTGGGGGCGCCTGGGTGTCTCAGCCATTAAGCAGCTGCCTTCAGCCCAGGTCATGATCCTGCGGTCCTGGGATCGAGCCCCGCATCGGGCTCCCTGCTCCGCAGAAGCCTGCTTCTCCCTCTGCCTGCCGCTCCCCGCTTGTGTGCTCGCGCTCGCGCTCTCTCTCTGACAAATAAATCTTAAAAGAAGAAGAAGAAGAAGAAGAAATATTTAAGGTAATCTATGGCATTAGAAGTCAGGATAGCGATTACCCTTGAGCAGAATGAGCTAGTGACTGGAGAAGATACAAGTGGGGCCTCCTGGGGAATAAGAATGCTATTTCTTGATATAGGTGCTGGTTACCTGCAGGTATATTCACTTTGCAAAAATTCATTTCACTATATACTTTAGATGTATGCATTTTCACTATACATATTACACTTTAATCAAAAAGTTTACATTAAAAAAGGGTACAATAAAAGTACAGACATGCCATCTAATTCACCAAAAAACATGTTCAATCTGTCTAAAACGAATCTTCTCTTCCCCACAAGTCCCTCATCTTCCAGACAGAATCACTTCAACTTAAGAAATTCCAAAGTATAAACTTTTTTCTACCAAATAAAACTCTGCACATCACTGACAAACGGCATTAATCACTATCTACAATTTCACTTTCAATTTAGGAATAAATGCATTCACAAACACCCTTTCAAAATCTAGCCAGCTTCTAAGTAGAACTTCTATACCCACCACATATGACTGACCATCTTTCACCCAGTTGCACATGTCAGAAATCTTGCTGCCTCTCTTCTCCTTTCCACCTTCCCATACCTCATCCAATCCGTCTCTGCTCTTAGAGTCAAGCCCTCTCTTCAGTCCTCACCGACTCAGTGCTATGGACTGAAATGTTTGTGTCCCCCCAAAATTCACACATTGAATCCTAATGCCCAATGTGATGGTGTCTGGAGTTGAGACCTTCGGGAGGTGATTAGTGCCCTCATGAATGAGATTAGTACCCTTAGAAAAGTGGCTGGAGAGATCCCTTACCCCTTCCACCCACATGAGGTTACAGTTAGAACACAGCGTCATCAATGAGGAAGCAGACTCTCACCAGACTCACGGATTCTGCCAGTGCCTTGATCTTGGATTTCCAGCCTCCAGAACTATGAGAAACAAATTTTTGCTGTTTATAAGCCACCCAGTCTGTGGTATTTTGTTGTAACAGCCTGAATGGACTAAATCTGGATTTCAGCCTATATTCATCCTTAGCTTTCCTACTCAGAGTTCCTTTACCTTGGGTCCACAGACCCCATAGTATATAGATAGAAGTATATTTATATGTAAGTGGTTTCCTTCATAATCATAGGTGTTTTATTTTATGCATTATTCCCGAGAAGAGGTCCATGGTCTTCACCAAATTGTCAAAGGGATCCATAGCCCAGAAAGGTTTAAATGATCTAACTGGACTCTGCTTCCAAGCTTATACTCTCCAATTCTCGTCCACACTGTTGCCAGGTATTTTTTGAAACATAAATATCACCTGTCATCCATCCTTAAAATCCTTAAATGGTCCCAAATACTTCCAGGATAAAATCTAAACTCAACAGCATAGCAATCAAGTATGCTCATAACTGGCCCCTGCTCATCTCCTCAGCTTCATCTTGCCTCCTGCCATACACTGCTACTAACATACTGAGCTGAATCTGCAATTCTCTGAATTCGCCGTGCCTTCTCACTCCTCTCTTCCTTTGCACAAGTTGTTCCCCCTGCCTTTTATACCCAGCTTAAGCACCATCTCCTCAGAGAAGCCCTCCTGGCCATCCTCCACTCCCAGTCTCAGTAAGATGTCCTGTCACTGCTCACATCACTCTGTGATGATCTCCCAAAGCAATTTCCTCACAGTGTTTGGTCAGTTTATTGGTCTGCCTCCCCTTCTACACTGTAAGCCTTCCTAGGGCAGAAGCCAGAGCAGGGTATATCATGCCTAGCAGAGCTCAAGACCACAACACAGTACTCAACAAATGCTTACTGAACAAGAGACTGGCCTTGGAAAAAGTGAAACTGGACAAAGGCTGGTCAGAAACCTCATCAACTAATTAGGTGGCACTGATCTGGAGACTGCCATTAGTGCAAATTGCCCAGTTGAGGTAAGATAGTTCTGCATCTACTAATTTACCACCAATGTTCCTTCATTCAAGGCTGGGAAGTTAGCCTTTAGTAAATGTAATTACCATGGTCAGGCAACGTGCCAAAGGCTTGACAGGCATTAGAGCTCACTAAACCTCAAAGCAACTCTAAAATATTCTTTTTTATTATTATTTTAAAGATAAAGAGGCAGAGAGGTAAACTACCCAAAGTCAAGCATAAAGTTTCAAAGTCAGGTTTTAAACTCAGGATTCTGATTCCAAAACCCATGCCTAGCTGCTGAACTCGGTTGGTTTTCTGGAGATAAGAGATCAGCATGCCCTTGGGAAGAGCCTGAACTGGATGACAGGCAACCTTTCATTAGCCACTCAGCAAATAGAAAGGTCTTATTCCCCAGGCAGCACTACTATTAAATTCTTTAACATTTAATGTAACCTCCCCCCGTAAGTATTAGTTGCAAAATCTAGAAGGGCTTATGAGAGTTGTTTTTCCAAGAACAGTAAGTAAAGCTAGTGAACAGCAAGTAAAAATGGGTGAAACTTTGTTGAACTCTCCATCTGACTCAGGAATTGAGAAGGGAGAAGAAAAATCCATCTCACACAATAGAGTTGGTTGTGGCAATACCAATAAGGGAAAGAAGGTAGATGGAGTCTCCACAGCCTGCTACAAAGAGATACCACGAAACACCATCCTTTAACAGGCGGAAAAGGTGTCTTTGAGCTTAGAAAAAGAAAGAGCTCAGGGGGGTTCTAACAGATGGAACACCAATCTGCTGAAAGCTGCTTCTTTTCCACTAAACTTTAGCTTGGAATGTGCACCACAGCTCCTATTCTATGATCTTTAGCACTTCCCTGCAAGACCCCAGGGTACTCACACCATGCACTTCTAAAGACAGCATGTTCTTTAATCCCACCCACCACCTGTTCACATTAGTTTCTCTAGCCCTTACAGATGTAGCCACCTCTCATATTTTGATTAGAAAGTGGTGACCACAAAGCATCTTCATTCCTAATTACCACCACTCCACTTCCATCTACATTTCCCCATTTTCATCCCCCTCACACTCCAGTCTTCCCCTTGACCACCTTCTGTGTCCTTCCTCTTCCAACTCACCCTCAAATCTAGTTGATAACAGACCTGTGCAGTGACTTTTTTTGCATCCCAAATTTAAACGCAAAACCAACACAGTCCATTCTTCCTAGTCACTAACTCCAACCAAAACAACATACAATGTAACTAGTGAAAACTATTCAGGTAAACCTAGGGGGCTTTCAACTAGAATACCTCCCTAGTCACTAGACAGTTTAAAACCAAGGGTAAGAAAATGGAGTCTTTAGGGACATACACTTCCACAGAACAGGTTTTTACTGTGGCTATCATTTTCTAAACTAATCCATACGGATACTGAGATTATAAACCCCTAAAGAGACCCAAGTATATACTATGCAATCTCCATACTTTCCCTCAAGATTGTATCTTTGTAATTTAAGTCACAGCAACTATTCCTTGATTATATCCTGCCCAATATGCAATGAAGAAAAAGATTAGCCTTACAAATAAAATGCATGGTTTGAGCACCTCTCACTGGCAGTGGGGGGAAGGGTGGGTGACACGGATGACAGGGAGAGCTAATTAACAGTGACCTATCCACAGAACCAGGGAATATAGGCCTCGAAGATTATACGAACATCCCCCCAATCAACAAAAGAATAAAACAAAAGTTCCCCTAAGCGAACATTTCTATAGATCAGCATCAAGAACACTCCTTTATTTTTAAAGGTGAATAGCACAGCTTTGTGTTACATTAAAAGAGAAAGACAAACTACATAAAATCATGTAAAGTCATATATTTTGAAGATTTTATATACACATGCAAAGTTTCATATGCAAACACACAAAGACTTGAAAAACCTGGTTTTCTAGATTTCAGTGGCAACTGAAGAAGGAAACAAATAATACCATCCATTCCTCCCCAAGTGCAAAAATCTAGAAATCATAAATCTAGAACACAACTCACACTGAAATATATCATACCTTCTCCCACCTCCAGTTTATTTTTTATTTTTTGCTGGTTAATATATTTCTGGACAGTTTAAAAATGATTGTAATCTATTTTGTATCTCATTCATTCTTTCGGGCAATAACTTGCCACCACATCTATTCATATAAGGCACCCTAGAAAGGGTTGAAAATTGAAAAACAATGACCTGAAACAGGCAGACTTTGAAGCATAGACATGCTTAGGAAAGCCCTCCACCCAATCTATGTTCTCCAAATTCCTGCCCCCACTCTTCCAGCTAGGTACCAGAAACCACAGAACCTCACACTGTGTTCAGAAATTCTACCAACATAAGCATGCAAGAGAAAATAAAATGCCTGGGACAAGAACCTGACTGCGGGAAGCATATCTGTGATACTTTTGAGTAGTCAGAATACTTCTTCCAAAAGTGTGGCTGAGAGTGTGATTATTTTATATAAATGCACTTCAACTTACCAGTTAATAAGAGTCCAAGAAATAGATCTAAGACATCAACAGCTGTTACTCTACACCATTCCACTTTAGCAGGAAGAAATGAGAAAAGGCACTCCCCAAAAGGTCCCAAGTACATCACCAACCTCACTCTTTCCCAGGTCATTAATGAGGCAGCAGTGAGGCCAAATAGAGTCTGTCTGCAAATTAGAAACACAAAATGCTGTGGTGTGGTCTGCTCTCATCCCTCCCACCAACCACCCACAGCCAGGGTGATAGCAAGCTCCCAGGACATTCTTCTGCCCTAATCACACCTGCCTACGATACAGGACATCTGGTACTATTGAATGAATAGATGCAATGAGCTAGTACTGCACCTTCTTCCCACTGCATTCTTCCTTCCTCTGGTCAACAGCTGCAGCCACAACTCCAGATGTCCAGCACTGTTTGCAGCTCTGTCCCCTGGCCTCAAGGATGACATGGCGTTTTCTTTCAACTCGTACCACTCCCTCAGCCTGGCGCATCACAGTGGTTTTGCTCACTGCTGCTGGATATTTCAAAACATTCCACCTTCTTCTGTACATGGGAACTTGAATTTACCAGAAAATCCAATGCACTTATCCCCAATCACATATCAAAAGCTGCCATATCAGATTTACATTTGTAAAAACAAATATTCCGCCACAAAAGTCATAGTCCAAAGGTGAATACCTTCAAAAAGTCTCTCACTAAATAGAAATAAAAAAACTGATTCTCCATTAGTCCAACACCTCCCTGTATAGGCCTCTGAGGTTGCCAGTTAAAGAATGCTAAGAAAAGAGCAAAGATGATTGACTTAAAAGCTAACATAAAAAAAAACTGTTCAAATTATGGACTAACATGTACTGACATTTTAATTCCCAAACTGATCAAAGGAACACTTCCCAGTAATCTGAATTAACAATAGCATTGCTTCCCCCCAATAGAAATAAAATGTTAGAGCTGGAAAGAAACTTAGAGCTAAATTAGACAAGTCCCTCATTTTCAAAAGACAAGAAAACAGGGGTCTGAAGAACTCACAAGAAAATAGGCTTGAAAATGTCAATTATATCTCAACAAAGCTGAAGAGAGAAAAAAATAGGCTTGAAAATCCTGGCTGTCTATCAGGTCAATGTTCTAGAAGAGCACTGTCCAAAAGAACTTTCTGGAAGGATGAAGTGTTCTGTATCTGTGTTCCCCAATAGGGTAGCTACTGAGTTAGTGAATACTTAAAATGTAGCCAGTATAACTCAAGAACTGAATTTATTTAACTTTAATTACTATGAATTATAAGTTGCTATATGGAGCTAGTGGCTACTATAATGCCTAGCACAATTCTAGAATATGTTCTTAGATTCTGGTTTTTAAAGCAAAGTTGCTTAACCTCTCTTCTGCATTTAACACATACAGTAAATTTCTTCTTAAAAATATCTCATTCAGCAACCTAATCTTGTTACATAGGGACCCAGTCCAGAGCAGGATCAGCCTGTCTCTCAAAGTCCCTAGTAGAACTGAGTGACAATTATGTCATCCACCCGGTTGGAATGAAGTCCCTCTTACACAAACTGCTCGATACAAGTCCCACACACCCAACAAGCCTGAATATGGACGATTTTTCAAGTGTCTCATTAAAATTATACAAGTGTTGGGTTGTGACCAGTCACTTCCTACATGTGGCATTGTACCAAACTTTACCTTTCTTCAAAAAGAAAAAAAGAATTTTAACCTCAATCTTTATGATTATAGGATTCTGAAACTTTGTATCAGTTTGCACACACACAACCTCTTTATGATCTAATAAAAATCCAAATTATATTAGCTCTCACAGTCTTACTATTCTGTTCTCAGTAAATATATTTAACATGCTGGGTTCTTTTCTTAAGGACTTCATTTCAAAAGATTCTTAGCCTGGGGCACCTAGGTGTTGCAGTCAGTTAAGCAAGTGTCCTACTCTTGGTTTCAGCTGCACAGGGATCTCAGGGTCATGAGATAGTGCCCTGTGTTGAGCTCTACTGTCAGCACAGAGTCTGCTTGAAATTTCCTCCTCTCCCTCTGCCCCTCCCACTCATGCTAATGCTTGAGCTCTCCTCCCACACGTGCTGCATGTGCTCGCTCTCCTTCTCGCTCTCTCCCGCACGCCCTAAAATAAATATTTAAATCTTAAAAAAAAAAGGATTCTTAGCTCTCTGATTTTTCTACCTAGGAAAAGGTTAGTCTATGAGAACTAATGTTAACTTTAATACCATTAAGGATTAAGAAGAGATTTTTAGTCAAAACTTTTCAGTACGACTTAAAGTACTGAGTTCTCTTTTTTAGGCAGGAGGACAGTAAATGGGAGAAAAGGGTAATACCGAAAGACCTGTATGTCCCATACGTTAACTGGATCTAACTCTAAAAAGCTGTTGCCTCAAACTAGTGTAAACAAAGACCATGTTTTCTTAAAAAAAAATCTGTGTTCCGTCACATCAAAGGGACAAATTTTATGTTTTCTGAATACCCAAATGCAATCAGGAAAACAGGGCAAGTAGATAAACATACTGACAGTGAGTATTTCATTATATCATGTCACATCTTCAGGTGCGCACAATACTCAAAAATGCAAAGTAAAACTGCACAAATGAGCTGTTTTGTTTTTAAGGGAATGTTTAAGGGGGCTTTATAATCAAGGGATAATCAGTGATATCACTGGAATAAACATTCTACTGATTATCTAGTAATTCATGCTGTATTCACTTGAACTTGAAAGCCCAGGTTAAGCTGGTTGAAGTGTTGCAACATGTTCTAACTGGGAGACTGAGACTGAAGAATCCAGGGCCCCACACTGTTCAGAGCTAGGCACACTAGCCAGATGACTCACGAAGTGACAGAAACAGAGTTCTACATCAATTCCCAAGGCCTGGGCTCAGAGGGAGAAAAAAGAAAAAAATAAGAATTCTATTTAAGCTAACTAGTTAATACCTTGTGATTCCCAAAAGTAAAATGGAATAAAACAAATCATCTTATATTTCAATCAACTTTCTACTAGTAACCTCTTCAGGAATGGAATACAGTTTGTGAGAGGACTCTTGATCTCTGCCTAAACCCATTTTATTTAAAATACATCATTATCTAGCATCTCTAGTTGGTGAATAAAACGCTTCAACAGATCACAAAAAATACTGATATCTATTTCCCTAAAGAAAATGTATCCATGTAATATTTATTTTATGACATGATTCATTAAGAGCTTATTTTTTATCAAAAACAATGGTTTACCAAATAAATTCCATATTTAAATACTCCATTATTCCCTAAATATGAGACTGCACATTTATGTATACTATACTTCAAAATTATGAAAGAAATAGTACTTCCCAAAATTTTCCGTATTACATTACAATAGAGATGGTCTCCAATTGTAAAAGCAAAATATCAACAATTGGATTTTTACATTTAATAAGTAAAATTAGAAAAAAAAAGTCCATCTTTCCCCATCCTACCTAATTATCCTTTTTTATTATCCTGCAATACTCAGTATATTAGTGTCTTAGTCTTCTTCCTCTTTTTTAGAATGTCTGCTCTTTCAACAACTTTTGAAAATACCTATGAATTTACATGTATTAGTACATTTTAATTATCTGAACAATTTAAAATGTAGCTTCAATTAATAACACTTATACCTGTGTAGTTTAAAAGTGCTTCTGTGCATATTTCAACTAAAAAAAATACTATTTCACTTCAGATTTGACTATTACAAACTAGCATGTTTTTCTCATGATTACAGAATGCCTAAAAATGAGCCAAGAAAAACGCTCACATTTCACTAAAAGTTTTAAGTACATATCTCAGAGAAAAAACTATGATCATTAACTCTAAAAACATTGTATACACCATGCAAACACCTTACAAATTTTTTTTTAAGATTTTATTTATTTGACAGAGATAGACACAGTGAGAGAGGGAACACAAGCAGGGGGAGTGGGAGAGGAAGAGGGAGAAGCAGGCTTCCCACTGAGCAGGGAGCCTGATGCGGGGGCTCGATCCCAGGATCCTGGGATCATGACCTGAGCCAAAGGCATACGCTTATCGACTGAGCCACCCAGGTGCCCCACCTTACGACTTTTATAAAGAGGTAAATCTTCAACAATTTCCAAGGTAGCTATGCTTCCCAGTGGAGAGATGGTCTCTATAAAATAATAACTTAATTACTTGCACACAATTATACAATATAAACCAAGAGAAGGAAAAGTAGAAACTTCACTTGTTCAAGCACTCAAAACACTTGCATTGTATGCTCCTCTTGTCATTCCATTTTCTAATTGCATTCCCACAAGCAAGACCTCACAGCTTTCCTATCTAACCAAGCCCCACTGACTGGTGTCCTGACTCAACAGCAAGTCCAGCAGCCTAAATCACTACAGAGAAGAGCAATCCTAAGGAACTGCCTTCTGTCTACTGGTGCCAGAACATTCTGGTGAGAGGCTCCTCTGCAAAGGGCTGGGTGTGGGCCATGGCTAGCTGACTTTATAGACGTACGGCTTCCACAGAATGCAATGCTGACTGAAGTTTTCAGATAACACACTCACCTTCATTTTCATCAAAGGAAAAGGCAAAAGATACCTCCTGAATGGCTTTCACAGCTACCTACTTCTCTCCATTCTCCCTGGCTACTACACACAATCATCCCTACTCTGGGTTACTCCTCCTGACAAGACTTCTGAACCTCTGGCAACTCCCCACGAACATAAAAACATCACATTCATACACACAATCATACCCACACACCCAGGCCACTCTCAACATCATCCAATCTTTCACGTTAAAGAAAATCACGTCACTACCTGCTCAAGGTTCTCCCATAGTTCCTTAGTGAACTTAAGATAAAAGTCCAAAGATTTAAGCATTACCTATAGAGTCCTGCATCACCAGCTTCTCTTGCCATCTCTAGTGGATCCCCCCCTCACAATCTACCTATCAACCCCAATGAACTTCTGGTTCCTCAAATGTGGAGTGCTCTCTCTCACATCCAGGCCTTCATCCATGCTATTCCCTCCGCATGAAAAAACTCCTCTATTTCCATTCTCTCCTAGCCTTCCTGCAGGCCTAGGCTGGTGTCACTTCCTCCAGGCTAACTTCCTCTACCTCCACCTCAATTAGGTTAAGTGCCCCTCCCGTCGCACCCTATACCAATCCTAACACACTTTATTCTGTCCCTTTACTTCTCTATGCCCTCTGCCCCCAGAGGATGGGGCCAGTGCCCCCTTGTCCACCACTGTATCAGAGACACTCAATTATTTGTTGAATATATTCAAGTTTACTTAATGAACATAGTATGAATGTGACCCATATAATAAGAGACAATGTTCAAAGCCAGTTATGATGAAACCAGGCAGCAATATCATTACATTTTGGTATAAAATGCAAACTACACAGCTACCTACAAACTCCTTTAGAAAAGTTTAAAGCCTTACACATTAAAAAAGAACTCTTTTCAACATAAAAATATTAGTTTTGTGCTCACAACTCCTGTTAGGCAAACTGCAGTTCCTAAAAAGGGCCAAATTGAAAGTAACAAAAAAGCAGGCCTGATTGCTTATAGGTCAGGTATGAGATCAGTTTAACTACTCCTCCCTGCAACATCAAACTTTCTTGGCATTATTCAGAACTCTGCTGGCTAAAAGTAAAAGGCTATTCCATTTCCTCAGTTTCTCCATCTTGCTGTAAGTCTTTCAATAAGGGTTCCACTCATGATAATGGTCCCAACGACATAAACGTTGCCAGGGAACAAGCCTCTGATACAACCTGGGCATTAGTTGCCATTGGCAGCTACTTTCTTTGAGCCACATGTCTTCTTATGAGTTACAATGAGAGGCTTGTGACACCAGATTTTTCCAAGGCAGTAGACTGATGTCATAAACGTGATGGTACCAAGCACTCTGGAGAGCTCACCAGCTCCACTATGAACTCCCTGTAAGCAAGGGGCAAGTTATCCACCCTCTTAAGCCTCAACTTCCTCATCTATAAAGAGATAGTGGTTCTACCTCCTAAGATTTCTGGGAATTAGATGACCTGTGAAAGCACTTAGCAGCCAACCCAATTATTAGGAAGACTATAAAACCTAAAATATTTTCACATCTTCAAAACTTTTGGTAATACCATAACTTATTTTTGACTAACCTCTTTCCACCAGGAATTTTTTGAGAAAGGCAGAAAGATGAGAAAATGAGAAACTATTTCTTTGTTGCAAACTTTGAATTTGACAAATTCCACACAAAACTACATTAAGATCCACTTTCTAATCTTTCTCTGCACTCCCCCAAATCAGACTTAATCTGTACCTCAACCATTCCTAACACCTGGGAGGTAACAAAAATAAAATACTTAAGTACATCTTCCCAAGATGTTCTCGCCGAAATAATCATTTCCTTACTGCCTCTATGCACCTTGAAATCTACTATGTCTTAGGAAAATTTTTAAAAAAAGAAAAGAAAAAGGGGCTCAATCACAAAAGTCCTTCAAAGTCTCTGGTTTCTTTACAATACAATTAGAATCATAAGGTAGGATGGAGGCACCTGTTAGGAAAGAAAGGTGGTAAATTCACGAAACTCCAAGCATGACAAGGAGAATTTAAAATCTAACTATATGTGGAAAAGTTGATTTCCCACCTCCTATTTTTTCACTCTAACACAGGATGGCCAAGTAATAATGCAGGCTGGCCAATGTGAATATTTTTATCATTGAAAAAAATGGGGAGAAAGGAATTTGTGCCAATTGAGCAAACTGGCTCTCACGTTCCCAAGCCAGGCTGACTTGAGTTTTATTTATTTTTTTTTTTTAGGCAAGAAAATTTTACAGATCTTCTGCAACGTGTTTTAAATAAAGGTGAGACCTCTACAGTCTTATAACTTTACATTAGCCTGGATTCCGGGCTGGATTTTTAAAAAATGGGTGACGTGTGAACAGCTTCCTAAAAGCAAATAGGGCACTGGGATATAATTTAGGAAGTGATGATGCAAGTCTCTGGGGGACAGGGCGGGGGGGTGAAAAAGTCAGAGGAAATACCCTCCTGGTGCCTGGGCACCAACTCATACCAAGGCGGGGAGGGAGGGCTGGCCTCCACATGCCAAGGGAAAGGGGCACCCCAGCTCCACCCGGAGGTGCCAACACCGCCCCCTCATCCCTCCCTCCTGCCCTGCCCCCCTCACCCGTGGCCCGGGCGGCCCCTGTTGGCCCAAACCTCAGGTAGGAGAGTCCCAGAGGGTGGCAGAGCACCCCGGGCAGGGCCTTCTCTGCCCACCTCCAGCTCCCCACCCAGCGCCCCTCCCCGAGATGCGGCCCCTGCCTCCTCCCAGTAGGCCCGGCTAGGGCCCAGCCCCCAGGGTTCCGGCCTCCCGCGGCCCCAAGGCCTGCCCGGGCAGCCCCCGCGCCCGCGCCCGCGCCCCCGGCCCCCGCCCCCACCCGGCCGGACACTCACCCCCAGAAGCCGCAGGGACAGCGAGGCGGCAGGCTGGGCGCTTTGCTGCGCTCGCTCCCGGCGTCTCCCATGGTGCTCGGCGGCGGCGGAGCTCGGCGGCGGCAGCGGTGGCGGCGGCTGGGCCTGGGCCCCGCTCGAAGGAGGCGGCGGCGGCGACGGCGGCGGCGTCGGGGGGCTCGGGGCGGGGGGAGGGGGAGGGAGCGGGCGCGCGGGCGGGCGCGAGTCCGGGGCTCCGAGCCGGGATTCCAGGCCGGTCAGCTGGAGGCGGGCCGCACCACTCGGCCTGCAGAGACGGGGGGGCCGGGGGAGGTGCGGAGAGGAGAGGGAGGGGAGCTGAGGAGGAGGGGCGTACGGGTGAACCGAGGACCGCGGGGGAGGAGGGAAGACCCGGCGCCCTCGGCAGCTCCCACCGCCGCTCGCAGCCAGAGCGATGTCCCGTGCGGCGGCGCTGGGAAGGACCCGAGGCCCCCGCCGGCTCTGGCGTAGCAGCGGCCGCTGTGAAGTCAAGGGCCCCGCTCGCTCCGTCACTCTCCCCTCCCCCGGAGGCTGCGCTGACCGGACAATGGCCGCTCCGCCCCCTCCCCTCCTCACACACCCCTCCCAAGGAGTCACAATGGTCTCGCCCGGGGGAGCCGCCGCCAAAGCCCAGCAGCTGATCAGCTGGGATCCGGGCGTGCCACTTTGTTCAGCGCCTCAAAGGAAGAGTATGGGGCTGTGGGCAAAGCCGAGAGCGCGGGCTATCACTTGGCGACGGGCCTCTGAGGCTCTCGTATTCTTGGAACTTTTAAAATCTGAGGCAAACTTACCTTCTCCCCGTCTGAAGAAGGGGAGCAGGGCTTCTGAGTACTCTGGGACGCGTTGCCTCCCCCCAAACGCGAATGGTACGCCCCAAGCGGGAGGGGGAGGAGCGGATTAGTTGTTTAGGGTAAGTCAGGCCAGTCCCAGAGCGGCAGACGAGTGCTGCGCATGCGTCCGGAGACGCCGTAACCGGGTGCTGGGAGGGGCCAGGAGGGAGTGCATCCAAACCCGGAAGTGGGTCTTGCTTCTCCCGGGGCTGCGGGGCTCTTCATCTGCGGGGAGGGCCCGGAACCGGCTGCTGCGGGCCCTGGGCGATGCTAGAGACCATTTCTCCACTACTGCCAATCCCCTAGAAATCGCTGTCTTCCCAATCCCCCCACTCTGGACCCACTCTTCCAGTTCCACCCGGAGAACTGGTCTCCTCTTGGCAGTAATGAACTTAATGGGAAATGCCCCTCCCCACCCCCGCCCCAGGAAGGGCGGGAGGGTGGTGTCTCGGTCAAGTTCCCTGCCCCTCCTCACTCATAGATGCCCCCCATCCTCAGAGACGCAAGTCCACTCCCTATGCCTAGACTAGGAAAATCTCTCTTTTTCTAGAGTGGGCACGTTTGGTTTTTAGAGGGGAACTATGGCCGAATCAGTGATGAAAATTGATGTAACCAAAGAAGTTCGAGCCCCTAAAAAATAAGCCTTTAGCACTCCATGTCTTTGATCTTGAACTCATTCTGAGTTCCAGCCAATCGTGAGTAGAATGCGATTGTTGGTGACAAATTTCAACGAGAAGGAAACTTGCACCATATCTCCTGGAGAGGTGGCCCACAGCTGAGACCCTTGTGGGTGAAATTCTAGGTCCCTGCTACTTGGCAGGAAGACTTCCTGGCTCTAGGTGGGAATACGAGACCCTCAGAGGGTATTACGTAGATTAATTTTATTTCTATATCTGCCATCATATTTGTGCATGATTTGTGGACTTAACATTTATGATACTTCTTTTGGCCTCTAAAGAGCAAAGATCACATTTAGCTTAGCATCCTCTTAAAGATGCTGTTGATGATGATGACAGTGATTGCAAAAATCAAGTCATTTACAGCCAACGCACCCCCAAATGAGAGTGCTGATTTTCCTAATATTGAGTTTCAACTTTGTGGATTTTCACAAGCCTTCAATAAACATTTCTGTCAAAAGTCCATAGAATGGATGAGACCATACAGCACACTAGCTTTCACTGGACTCATTGCCCTTAAATCTTCACTTAGGCTGACATAAAATTGCCACATTCATGAAAGACTTAAGAGCCTTTGAGTTTAACAGACCAAGATTAAGTGGGACTCTTTCTCTCTATTGGCATCTTGATGATCTTTTATATATGGAAAAGGAAACCCTAAAATCAAAAGGAAAATTTAGTATAAACTGTGATTGTCATCTTACAAACTGTTTGCCTACCTGTTTGTTAGCCAGTTTTCATTTTTACAAGCCTCTCTACCAAGTACCCAGTATGTGCACAAAATTTTCTAAGGCCTTGTCCCTCCTATTCCCCTCTGCCGCACTGCTCTTCTTCTCTCTTGCCCAGCATACTCCTACTGCCCATTCAGGCATATGTTATCTCTTCAGTCCCTTCCATACTCTTGACAAGGCAGAATTGGTCCCTCCTTCCTCTACCCTCATAATCTCCATTATAGGACCAAGAAATACACATGTTAATCTCTTATCACAAAACCTAGCCCCAGAAGGTTTAGCTCTTAGAAATTTCTAACTGCTGGGAGACCAACCATGAGAGACTGTGGACTCTGAGAAGCGAACTGAGGGTTTTGGGGGGGGGGGTTGTTAGCCCGGTGATGGGTATTAAGGAGGGCACATATTGAATGGAGCACTGAGTGTTATATGCAAACAATGAATCATGGAACACTACATCAAAAACTAATGATATAATTTATGGTGACTAACATAACATAATAAAATAAAACCTAAAAAAAAAATAGCTAATGTGTACCCTTAACCCAGTGGGGGGTGGGGAGAGAATACAAAACCCTTGGAGGGTATTACCCAGATTAATTTTATTACCAAATGCTATTTTATTTCTATATGTGCCACTATGTTTGTTCATTATCTGTGCACCTGTGGGATCCACCAGTCTCTGTGGGATTGAAGCCAACTCAATCCATGTTTGCTGCATGGAAGAGCTAATCTGATAAGAAGCCACTCTTAGTCAAGCCTCTTTCATCTGCAAGAAATGTAAACCACTGGAACTTCATGCAAAAATTAATGAATTAATTAATAATTTATAGAAGGAAATAATCTTAAAGAACCCAAGGACACAGAGGAAAAAGATCTCATGAAGGACTGGAAGAGGGGTCTAAAATACTAACAGAAGCCAAGTAGCTAGTCCTTCATTATCTCTTTTTCTCTCTGGTCACATGTTCTTCCATCTCTCACTCTGCAGACCTGCTTTCACTGCTGCTCTGGGAACACAGTGGAAAGTGTCCACACTTGCCTTGCCTCATTTCAAGAAGCAGCAGTTAATCAGTTATCTATGAATCCCAGTTCTCAGGAGAAAGAACCTGACTGGTCAAATTTATGTCAGGTTGTCTGTTCTTGATAAAGTTGCTTTGAGCCAGTCCAGGCTCTTTGTTTTGTAATGCATACAGGACTGCCAGAGGCCCATCCTTGTAGCCTGTGGGTCTCAAAGAAGGTCAGTGATGTTCTTGACAAAGATTCCAAAGGTATCTACCAGAGACCAAAAAAGGAGTCAATTGCAGCCTGAAATCAAAAAGCATAAAGAACAGTGGACGTGATGGAGTGCCTGGGTGGTTCAGTCGTTAAGCGTCTGCCTTCGGATCAGGTCATGATCCCAGGGTCCTGGGATGGAGCCCCGCATCGGGCTCCCTGCTCGACGGGAAGCCAGCTTCTCCCTCTCCCACTCCCCCTGCTTGTGTTCCCTCTCTCACTGTGTCTCTCTCTGTCAAATAAATAAATAAAATCTTTTAAAAAAAAGAACAGTGGACATGTTCAAGAATTTTCCAACAAACTAACTCCTACTTAAACTATTTCAGGCCTAAAATTAAATGGCATTCCCTCAAAGAAGCTTTCACTAATCCCCAGCCCCAGTTAAGATTATGTTGTCCCATTTTATCTTCCTTTGTAGAACCTATCATGGTTTATAATTAAATATTTATTTGTGTGTTTTCTCTCCAAAGATCATGTCCGTTTTGCTCACTGCAAAAAAATGCCCACATACAATGCCCAGGACACATTTGATAGACATTAATAAATGTTTGTTGAATGGAAAAAAATAACCAGTGTGAAGCCCATATATGAATTGGCACCCCATTCAGACAGTCCTGGGGGATTTTCTATCACACCTTTCCTAGAAGACCCTGAAACTCACTGTGAGCCTTTCCATCACACTGAGTTGTACGAAATGAGACCCAGTGTTCATCTTCCCAAGGTTTCTATGAGAAGAGCCCTTGAACCAGTTCCTATAACATGCCCACTTAGTTGGCTGAAAGCTCAGAGAAGACATAAAATTTCAGGGCATCATCAAATTAGGGGACCAAAGTATGGGGGTAATTGACAGAAGTGCTTTTGTCATAATTGTCTTGACTATTTCCTAGTGTAGATTACGTTCCAGATGAACCTGTGATGTGACTCTTGGGTGTAGTTTGCAATCACCATTGGCCTAAAAGGAGCCATCTACATGCTCAGTAGGGTCTAATAAAGGATAATATTAATGCTTCAGCAGCCAGAGCTCTTGAAGTAGCAACTGAGGTTGTGTGGGAAAGAGCCAGGTGTGACTCAAGGGCAGGAGCTCACAAGGGCTGCTTCCTTGGTAATACTGAGTCCAAAGACCTTAGCCCTGCAAGAGATGGCCAAAAAGGAGACACTTGTAGAGACCTGAGAGGGAGCAGATTGTCCTCCAACCCAGATTCTAATTCTTACCCCACAGCTCTAACTCCCAGTTCAAACCCTTCCATCATTGTAATTCATTCTACCCTGGAGTTAGTCCCAATGTTCAATCCAAACTCTAGCCTCCATCTTCATCCTAATCCCAACATTGTCTGTGAAAGTTAATCCTAGATTCAGACCTAATCCCAACCCTAATTCTGTGAGTTTAACGAAGGCTCCTTGCCTTGCCACTATTTTCCTCAGTTCCTCTTTCTTATGTCCCTTGACCCAGACCCACTCCTGGGGACAGAGAATCTTATGACACTCTGGACCCCTGGGGAGAATGGGGGCCAGTTTTAATAATCCTAAAAAAATCCTGAAAAAGAAAAGGGCCTTGGGCTGCTAGGAAAGAGAAAATGGGGCATCTTTCACCTGCAGCGACCTTTCCCAGCTGCAACATGTCCTGTTTGCCGAATTCAGGAACTGCTCAGCCTCTGAAAGTCCAGAAAAGATGCAATCGAAGTCACCTGTGTAGACTTAGGAATGTGTGCTATAGCTGGCCAAGAGCAGAAGATCTGAGACCTTTCTGTAAAATGATAGGGTTAGATTAGATGTCTTTCAAACCACGTTCTCAGAGAGCAAGAATTCTGGTTTCTGCTCTCCTCCCACACTTGGGTTTGGTTTTCCAAAGCGGGGGGCGGGGGGGGGGAGCCTTTTTTTTTTTTTTAAGTCACTGAACTAGACCCTCCCTAAGCTTGCTTCTGGCCCTTGAGTTTTCTGATGTGCAGTTAATTCTTTTAGTCACTTACGGTCCACTTGGCATGGATAAACTCTCAGAACCAAGGGAAAAGAAGAGCAACCAAGCATACCATCTCCAGCCCTTCTCAGGAAGCTAAAAATAAATTAAATAAAATGAAGAGTGCAATGGAGAAGAGAGGGGAGGGGAGGAGAGAATGCTGCCATTTCACGTTTCATGTTCCCATGTTCATGAAGCAATTGCTGATTTCCCTGCTGCTCACACCCATCTTGGTGTGAAATTTGATTTTACTGACTTTTAAATTTCTTTTCAAGAATGGAAATACTGTTTTTCCCAGAAATACTTGACCTTTTGGGGGAAAATTTTTTCAAATAATGAGAAAGCAAAAGTCCTCCCTAATACTACTCCCTAGAGAGACTCTTAACGGTTTGTTACATAGCCTTCCAGGCTTTTCATTTATATACTGTTAGATAAACAGGGTCATATAACACAGAGTATACTCTGATTATTTTTAACTTAGAAATATGTCATGGACATCTTCCACATCCATGCATGTAGCTTTGCAGTATTGTCCATAGCTAAATTATTAGGGTTATCTGAAGATATATAGGATATATATGTTCTATTGGTTAAGATATATATGAAACCAGGGGCACCTGAGTGGCTCAGTCAGTTAAGTGTCCAACTCTTGATCTCGGCTCAGGTCTTGATCTAAGGCTCATGAGTTCAAGCCCTGCGTTGGGCTCCATGCTGGGTGTGGAGCCTACATTAAAAAAAAAAAAAAAAAGATTGACAAACCAAAAGAGACTCTTAATCATAGGATACAAACTGAAGGTTTCTGGAGGGGAGGGGGGTGGAAGGATAGGGTTACTGGGTGATGGACATTAAGGAAGGCATGTGATGTAATGAGCACTGGGTATTATATAAGACGGATGAATCACAGACCTGTACCTCTGAAACCAATAATACGTTATATGTTAATTTAAAAAAATTAATTTTTAAAAAGATATATATGAAACCATATATGAAGCTATATATAGATACAAAACCATACACACACACACATATATGTTATAAAGTACGGTTGATCCTGAAGGACACAGGTTTGAACTACGCAGGTCCATTTATATGAGGACTTTTTTTAATACAGTACTGTACTGTAAATTTATTTTCTCCTCTTTCTGGTTTTCTTAACGGCATTTTTTTTTCTCTAGCTTACTTTTTTTTTAAGATTTACTTCTTTATTTGTCAGAGAGAGCGCGTGTACATAAGCACAGGGAGTGGCAGGCAGAGGGAGAAGCAGGTTCCCTGCTGAGCAAGGAGCCGGATGCAGGACTCAATCCCAGGACCCTGGGATCATGACCTGAGCTGAAGGCAGATGCTTAACCAACTGAATCACCCAGGTGTCCCTCTGGCTTACTTTATTGTAAGAATACAGCATATAATACATATAACATACAAAATATGTGTTAATCAACCATTTATGTTATTGGTAAGTCAATAGTAAGTTATGAGTAGTTCAGTTTCAGGGGAGTCAAATGTTATATGCAAATTTTTGACTCTTTAGGGAGGGGTCAGCATTCATAAATGCCCCTGCATTGTTCAAGGGTCAACTGCTTAACCATATATATGAGGTTTATTTTCATTTTTTAATTTATATTATATATATATATGTATACACACACACATATGAGATTTATTATAAGGAATTGGCTCATGCAATTAAGAAGGCTGAGAAGTCCCAAGATCTGCAGTCTGGAGGCCCGAGAACCAGGAGAGCCAATGGTGGTAGGTTCCAGTCTAAGTTTAAAGATAAAAGAGAAGATTGATGTTCAGCTAAAGACCATCAGGCGGAGAGCAAATTCTTTCTTGCTCAGCCTTTTTATCTACTCAGGCCTTTAACAAGTTGGATGGGGCCAGCCCACACTGGTGAGGGAAATCTGCTTTACTCAGTCCACTGATTCAAATGTTAATTTCATCCAGAAGAAACCTGCCAGACACACCCAGAATGTTTAACCACATAGCTGGGCACTCCATGGCCCAATCAAGCTGACACATGATATTAACCCATCACACTAAAATCATGGGCTCCAAAGTCAAGATGCCTGTGTTTGAATCTGGCTTCTACCACCTACCAGCTCTGAGACTTTAGGGAAGTTACTTAGCCTGCCTATGCCTCAGTTTCCTCAACTGTTACAGGAGGCATCTGTAGTGGGCTCTGCTTTTCATCTGCCCAGTTTCTCTTTGGTGGTCCTACTTCTCCAGCTCCCAGGCCTTCTCAGAGATGTACACATAATAGATTCAGTCAAGGAGCCCTATCCTTCTGGCCACAGGAATTCCGATTGGCTTTGGAAGAGCCAGGGCCCTCCCTGAGCTGACTCTCTAGCCTCACCTTCTGAGATCAACTGTCCTTAGGAACATGTAAGCCCAAAACTACTGAGGGACTCACCATGTGGCCATGTGGAACCAGGCTGAGAATCAAGCCAACGTAGAAGAAAGAAGAGATGGAGAGCGATAAAGACTAAGTTAAGTCATCAAGGCATTATTTGAGTCCTTGTCCCCCTCCCTCTGCTCCTCCCCTTGCTTGCGTTCCCTCTCTGGCTGTGTCTCTGTCAAATAAATAAAATCTTAAAAAAAAAGTTTTTCTGAGGGGCGCCTGGCTGGCTCAGTCCGTTGAGCCTCCAACTCTTGGTTTCAGCTCTGGTCATGATCTCAGGGTCATGAGATTGTCCGCTTGTCCCCCTCCCTCTGCTCCTCCCCTTTCTTGCGTGCTCTTTTTCTCTCTCTCTCTCTCAAATAAATAAATAAATTTTAAAAAGTTTTTCTGAATGTCTTCAAGGACAGTAATGTCCAGCTTTCCACATTTTTTAAATAAAATTTTTTAAGATTTATTTATTTATTTATTTGAGAGAGAAAGCACGAGGGGTGTTTAGGGAAGAGCAGAAGGAGAGGGAGAAGCAGACTCCCTGCTGAGCAGGGAGCCCAACTCAGGGGCTGATCCCAGGACCCTGAGATCACTGAGATCATGACCTGAGCCAAGAGCAGACGCTTAACTGACTGAGCCACCCAGGCGACCCCACATTTATAAAAAATTTTACAGTGAACATTTGCTTGTTTGTCCTTTTAGTGTCTCAGATAAATTTTTTAGAAAAAGAACTGCAATACCATTTAACATTTGTTACGTAGGCCAAATTTTCCTCCAGAAAAGTTGTATCAATTTACACTCCCTTCAACAGTGAATGAGAAGGCTGATTTCCCTACACCTCAGTAGCCTTGGGATATCATTACTCTTTTTAATCATTGCCAATGTAGAAGGTAAAAAATAGCACCTAATGGATGTTTTATTTTGCATTTTTGGTTATTAATGAGGTTCAGATTATTTAATTTTTTCATATATACCATTCGAATTTGAATTTAGATTTATTTTTGTGTGCATTATCCATTTGTATTATCTGTTTATAACCTTGGTCCCTTTTTTTTTTTTAAAGATTTTTTTTTTAAAGACCTAAGCAGAAATCGAGAGTCAGACAATTAACTGATTGGCGGCCTGCAGTTATGCTTTTTTTTTTTTTTTTAAGATTTTATTTATTTATTTGACAGAGAGAGACACACACAGCGAGAGAGGGAACACAAGCAGGGGGAGTGGGAGAGGGAGAAGCAGGCTTCCCGCTGAGCAGGGAGCCCGATGCGGGGCTCGATCCCTGGACCCTGGGATCATGACCTGAGCCAAAGGCAGACGCTTAACGACTGAGTCACTCAGGCACTCCCTTGGTCCATTTTTCTACAAAGATTTTTTTCTTATTTAGGTTAAGATATTAGAGTTGATATTAAGAATATTAACATTTTGTCATATATACTGCAAATTATTTCTTCCTTTGTCTCTTAGCTGTATCTAGGCTTTCGACTTTGAAGAGTCTAAAATGCAGAGGAACTATGTGAATTAACCTTGGCTAATGTTTGAATTGCCTACATGGCACTTTTTGCTTAAAGCCTCTAGTTGCTACTTACAGGTTTAAAAGAAGAAGATAAGGAGAGAATTAAAGGGGAAAAGACAGGAAATCACAGGAGATGGGGACTAGCAGTGAGAACCCCATCCTCTCAGCCTGCCCAACCCCACCTCATCTCAGGCAGGCTCAGCCATGAGGCAAATGGCCAAGGCCTCTATAGTCAGCTCAGTCCCTGAGCCAGAACTGAGCTCCCTGGGGTGAATCATCCAGGCCATATGTCTAACGCAGCCTCCCCGATTTTCTGTCTAGAGGTGGAAAAGCAACCAGACGCTGTGGCCCTTTAGCTCTGTCAGCCCCCAGGGACTGGCCTGAAATTCTCATCAAGTCACTTGTTCAAGTTTGCAGAGGTAATTTCCAGGAGCGAATGGTACCGCACGTGGCCAGGCTGGGCTTTGAGAACCGACCCAATGAGAAGAACCCAGGGTATTTGAAGAAGGTTGAGTGGTTAAGAAAAAAAGGTTAGAATTCATGCTTAGGATGACATTAGGGAGGGAGCCAGAGTTAGGGGAATGGGGCTAGGGAGTCAGAGTAAGCAGGCTCAGGGAAATGCTTGGGTCGGGGAAAGAGGCGTAGCTGTCCAGGATGGGGCTGAAAGGCTAAGGCTGGTGTCTTAGTCTGGATCCTCCACCAAAAGCTGCCCCTCAGACAGAGATCAGGAGGTGCAGAGAATACTTCTAGGGATGACAAAGTGGCCAGTAAAGGGTGTGTTGTCAAGCCAGCTCTGGTTGGGAGTGACTAGAGCTCCTAGAGTACTGTGCAAAATCACACCTTGAAGTTATCCCAGCTGAGGGCTCAGGGGACTGAGTATTTATGCACCCACTTCTGTTCATAGCTGATGGCTGCTCGCAGCGCTTCAATCTGCCTTTTTCTGGTGGAGCAGCCTTCCTCGGTTTCAGAGAAAGCCCTCAGGCAAGAGGTACAGGGACTGGCCCTTGGAAATTAGTGGGATCACTCAAAAGTGTGAAGGCCAAGGGGGTATGGATGAGACATTTACAGAGTTTGTCATAGCTGGGGACAGTTTGGGTGGGGTGTATGATATGATATTTGGTAAAATGATGCAGGGATTTCTTCTGAAGTCTGTGATTAATCAAGGAAGGCTAGATGCCTTCCGATTAGGAGCTAGGGAGCAGAGATAAGGTTACAGTTGGGATTAGAAGGTTAGGGTTCTGTTCAGGGCACTCAGAGAGGCTACTCATCCTGCCTGAAGTTACACAGCGAATAGGTGGTAAGCCGGGGCAGGATCGCAGCCTGGTCTGTTACTCTGAAACCCATTAAGAGGCAGAGTGCAGGCTAGCCTGGTGAAGGGAGGGAGGTATCCACAGGATCTTTGCCACCTGGGCTTCTTCCCCAGCAGCCAGGGAGCGGGGCTAGGAGGAGACTGTGCACCCGCCATCTGTTCTCTTGGATCAACTGCCTGGCAACTGCCGGCTCATGTCTGTTCCCTGCTCTGGAGGAGGATGCATTCCTCCATGGCCCATCGGGCAGGATGAGGAGCCATGCCCTCGCCAGGGCTGTACCACATGATGGATTCAGTGATTATCACTTTCTGATGTGGAGGCTGCTCAATCATGTAGCAGACCCAATCCCATCTGGTGTGTCTTTCTTGAAAGAGCTGCTGGAAGGAAAAATCTGCGTACTGCTCATGTCAGTGGGAGTGTGTCCATGTACCCACACGGGTACAGGGGTGCACACGCAGGTGTGAGACGCTGTGTGTTCGTGCACCGCGTGAATGCACAGGGGTGGATGTGAACACTGGGAGTTCAAAACCACTGTGGTTCTATTTCCTTCTCAGAGTTCATTTAGCAAATAAGTCATTGAAAAATAATGATGCTACTGTTTTTGAGTACCTTCCGTAGGCCTGTAACTGTGGTAGGTGCTCTATACACACTGGTTACTGTAGTTATTACAAACCTTACAGCTACCATGCAAGAGAAACATCTTCCTCATCCTGCAGATGAAGAAACCAAAGCTCTCGCATCTCAGTGAGCTGCCCAAGGACTTATTTTTAAGTGGTAGAGCCAGGATTTGAGACCATGTCTCTGATTCCAAACTGCATGATATTTAATTTCCACCTCCTCCCAAATTTTCTCAGAATGAGAATGAAAAACTACTCCTACACTTGACAATAGGAATGATTCACACAAAACTAATGCTGAGCAAAAGAATTCAGACACAAATACCTACTACATGATTCCATTTATATCAAATTCAGAAATAGACATAACTAACCTATGCTGCTGAGAGGAGAATGGTTACCCCTGCAGGGAGGAGGGAGTGGCTGGAAGGGGGGCCCTGGAGGAACTCCTGGGAGCTAGTGATGGGTACCAAACTATTTCTTGATTTTGGTGCTGGTTACACAGATGCATTCAGTGTGTGTGAATTTATTAACTGTGGAGGTCTGATTTGTGCCCTTCTCCATATGAATGTTTCACCTCCAAAAAAAGTTCACAAAAATTTGCCAGGGGCTGTGAGGGATTCAGAGAAAGGAAGCATCACAGACCCTGCATTTGGTGGCGGGCGGAGGGTCCTGTTCTAATCAAGTGACACAATCTCAGTCTCAGGAAGCTTCCAGGCTATGGAGTGGGGAGGGATATTGAGGTTAGCGGACTTCAAGCTAAATGCTCCCGGGGGGCTGGCAAAGAGGAGTGATGGGCGGCTAGGGGAGTTGCCAATGGGACTTGGTCTAAAGACAAAGACAAGAGAGAAGCCTCCAAAGGTGGTCAATGTGTAGTGGCCAAGAGAAGATGGTGACCTTTGAATCCTGACAGACCTTGGTTGACCTGGCCTCATCCTCCACCAGCTGTGGGACCTAAAGAGCTACTTATCCTCTCAGAGTCTTGGTTACCTCCTTTATGCAACAGCTCACTGATATGAAGGACCACTATGAGGATTAAATGGCATGACAGAGTTAAAACAGTTGGCCCAGAGCATGATACATGGTCGGCATTCAGTAAGGTCTATACAGAAGGTAGAAGAAAAGATACCCAGGAATCTGAGATCTCCCTCAAATATCAGAGGGGCTGGCAGGTGGAAGATGCCTCACACTCATTTTGGGTAGCTGTGGCCAGAACAAAGTGATTTATTATTGATGCAGTAGGACCTGGACGTAACGGGTAGGAAGGAGTAAAGTTAGTGGTGGCACCTGAGGCTGACTGTGGGCTCTGCAATCAAAGTTCCAGTGGGAGAGATCCCAGAAAGCCCCCCACCCCCCAAAAGAGGATCCAGGCTTTAGGACAGCAGGGAGAGATTTCCAGGTTGGCAGCCCAGCCAGAGAGCAACTTTTGGGGAGAATAGTTTGATTCAACAGAGGGCTCATGAAGCTGTGTGCTGTGAGTGGGAGTTCTTCCCCTAGGAAAACGTTTGGAGTCTACCCCTGAAATTTCTTGCTCAAAATACAGAGACTGATAGATTTTGTTCTTTTTTTTTTTTTTAAGATTTTATTTGTTTATTTGACAGAGAGAGACACAGCGAGAGAGGGAACACAAGCAGGGGGAGAGGGAGAGGGAGGGGGAGAAGCAGGCTTCCCGCTGAGCAGGGAGCCCGATGCGGGGCTCTATCCCAGGACCCTGGGACCATGACCTGAGCCGAAGGCAGACGCTTAACGACTGAGACACCCAGGCGCCCCTGATAGATTTTGTTCTAAAAACTGGTGAAGGGACCAAGTTTGGCCAGACTGAGAGAGCATCAGCCCTCTAAAGACACAGCTGACAGATGAGATTCCGAAGGAAGAACTGTCTGTCTCCTGACTTGACTGCCAACTACCCCAAGAAACTTCATTCCCCAGTGTCCCACTGAGAATTCTGCACTTTCCCTTTCATGCTCCTGTAGCATGCATGGCCCATGGGACAACCTGCCTGGAGAAGGGAAAGAGCCTTGCATCAGTTATTTTTCTGCTTATAACCTAAAATCCAAATGACAGTGGCCTAACCACAATAGCAGTTTATTTCAGTTCCATTTAATAGAAGTCCATAAAAATGTGTGCTTAAATGTGCTTAAATGTGCTTAAAAAAGGGTACCAAAAAAAAATGAAAAGACAAGGGGCGCCTGGGTGGTTCTGTCAGTTAAGTGTCTGCCTTCGGCTCAGGTGATGATCCATCGTAGGGCTCCCTGCTCAGCGGGGAGTCTGCTTCTCCCTCTCCCTCTGCCCCTCCCCTCCACTTGTGCTCTCTCTCAAATAAATAAATAAAATCTTAAAAATGAAAAGACAAGCCACAGATTGGGAGAAAATATTTGCAGATCATATATTTAACAAAGGATTGGTATCCCAAATATAGGAATAATTACTGAAATTCAATAATAAAAAGACAGGGGCACCTGGGTGGCTCAGTCAGTTAAGTGTCTGCCTTCGGCTCAGGTTGTGATCCCAGGGTCCTGGGATCCAGCCCCATATCGGGCTCCCTGCTCAGCAGGAAGCCTGCTTCTCCCTCTCCCTCTGCCTGCCATTCCCCCAGCTTGTGCGCTCTGTCAAATAAATAAATAAAATCTTTAAAAAAATAAAAAATATTAATAAAAAACAAACAATCCAGTTTGAAAATGGACAAAAGATTTGAAATACACATTTTACCACAGAAGATACCTGAATAGTCATCAGGGAAATGGAAATCAAAACCACAATGAGACACTACTTCACATACACTAAGATTATAACCAAAAAGAGACAATGGCAAGTCTCGGTGAGGATGTGGGAAAACTAGACCTGTATGCATTGCTGGTAGAAATGTAAAATGGCTCGGCCACTCTGGAAAGTGGTTTGGCAGTTTCCTGATAGATTCACTGTAAGTTTATTGTGTAACCCAGCAATTCCACTTCTAGGTATCTACCCACCAAGAGAAAGTAAAATATATGTATGTCTGCAGAAAGACTTGTAGACAAATGTTCATAACAACATATTCATAATAGCCAAAAAGTGGAAACATCCCAAGTATTCATTAACTAACGAATGGTATACCCACACATTGGAGTTCTATTCAGCAATGAGAGAAAAGAAGCACTGTTTACATGCTCCAACATGAATGAACCTCAAAAACATCATGCTCAGTGAAAGATGCAAAAGTCCACATATTCTACGACTCCATTCATATAAAATGTGCAAAGGAGGCAAATCCATAGAGGCAGAAAGTAGATTGGTGGTTGCCAGGGGCAGGGTGAGAATAAGGGCAGGTGGGCACAGAGGTTGTGGTGAGGGTCGTGCTGTTCTGTAACTTTATTAAGTTACTCCTGTTGTTCCCTACCTTTTGTGTGTTTTTACTGAGGTATAACATACATACCAAATAAAGTGTGCAAACCTTACCGGTACAATTTAATTCACACACGCACACACATACATCTTCATCACCACCACTCAGATGAAGATTGCAAACATCTCTGGCACCCCGGAAGGCCCCTCCCAGCCAGTGCCCCACAAAAATGACCACCATTCTGACTTCTGTCACCAGAGAGGAATGTTACCTGTCCTTAGTGCAGAGCGGGCCCTTGGTGGGGTGTCTCACACCATTCTCTGTTCTCACAGGGCTCTTACTGTTTGCCCTGGGCTCCTTGGCTACTGTCTTCTTATTTCAACACTCCACCCCACTCAGACACCACCCCTGTTTCTTCATGCCCCTCCAAGTGTCACTAACATACCATGACAGTGTTGATTTTTACGGAAGATTTCGAGTCATTTGGAAGTCATTATAACACGGGGCAGAAAACAACCTAAAGCTCATTGGGAGGCATCACAAGCTCTGGAATTTATACTGGCCATTCTCGGGCATCGGGTAGTCCCCTCCCGGGTCCCCTACCCACCATGTGACTGCCCACCCTCTGTTCCCAGGAAAGATCCCAAACCCCAAATCCTCCCTGGGACAGGGAAGTCACATACATGGTAAAGCAGTTCGGGTATAAGGAAAGACTGTGAGAACACTGGACCATGGGCCCCACAAACAAGGGTCGCAGCATTCAGCTTCCATCTCAAGTTGATAAGGCAGCAGGAAGAGTTTGTTTTTAATAGTAGTGGAGGGGCACCTGGGTGGCTCAGATTGTTAAGCATCTGCCTTCGGCTCAGGTCTTGATTCCAGGGTCCTGGGATAGAGCCCCACGTCCAGCTCCTGGCTCAGCGGGGAGCCTGCTTCTCCCTCTGCCTCTCCCCTGCTCCTGCTCTCTCTCTCTCTCTCTGTATCTGTGTCTCAAATGAATAAATAAAATCTTAAAAAAAAAACAAAACAATAGTGGACTGCGTTCAGCCACTGTGCACTTTAGCTTCAGATACTTCTGGTCTTTGTCTCCTTCCCTCTTTCTGGGCCCGTACTCCCCCTACGTTGTTATGCAAAGCAATTCAGTGCCATTAGCCTCAGGCTCCCCATCCAGGCTAGGCCCACAGCATCTCCTCTTTCCCACCAAAATCACCTACCAAGACTCATCAAGGTGTCTTCCCAAATGAAAGACCCCCCCTACTTACAAGGCAGAAGAGAATGTCTCAGCTTTTTAAAAATAGCACCTTTGTTTTTCCTGCTGTAGTCTCACTTGAAAGATGAAGAAACTGAGGAGCGCCTGGGTGGCTCAGTCAGTTGAGCCCCTGGCCTTGGACTCAGGTTGCCTTGGGCTCAGGTTGTGATCTTGGGGTCCTGGGATCGAGCCCCAAGGTGGGCTCTCTGCTCAGCAGGGAGTTTGCTTCTCCCTCTCCCTCTCTCTCAAATAAATAAATAAAAATCTTAAAAAAAAAAAAAAAAAGATAAAGATGAAGAAACTGAGACCCAGAGAAGTTAAATAACTTGCCCTGATCAAAAAAGGCTTAATGAGTGAAACTGGACATTGAGCCTGGACTCCAAAGTCCATGAAGGTGGCTTGTCCATTTCCATATCCCCAGAACTTAGAAACCATCAGGGCTCAGTTAACGCATGTTGTCGTTGAATTGAACGAAAGGATGGGTTTGCAGGAGGAAGGCATCCTAGGCCTGTGAGGGAAACTGGAGAGGAGAAAAGGACAAATTGTTTAAGGAGTTGGTGGAGGGCAGTGAAGTGAGAAGGGACTGGGCCCCTCCCCCTGCTTGGGGGCGTGAACTGCCCCCTCACAGCTTCTCGCTTCCTGCCCAGCCTTCCGGGGAGACTGGTACTCCCGGGCTACCTCTTTCATCCAGAAGCCTCCCTCCACCCTCTCCCACTCTAGTCCCCCAGTTTACCCAGCCTAGCAAGAAACCAAGAAAGAGGTTTTCCTTTAGGATTTCTCCATTGGTAAAGATGCCCCCCCGCCCAAGTGAAGAGTTTGAAATAGATTGGGATTCTCCAAGGAGGGACAAATTTCTTGCCAAGAGAAGATTCCCCAAAGAAGGAAGCGGGCAAAACCCACTGCTATCAGTCATCAAGGCCTGGCAGCCTGAGGAAGCTCAGGGCCTATCCTGGAGGATACTTTCAATCAACTTTGGTTCAATTTATTCCCTCTAAATGATTCTGAAATGTAAATAAAATTAAATTAATGCTACTGTATTTGTCTCTGTTGGGGCTGTAATGGGCTGCAGTAATGCCGCCCCTGAGATCAGTTGTAGAGACAGAGGCCCAGAAAATAGCAGTGTGGCCAGCTTTGTGCCCCCCTCACCCGCACCCCCCATCTCCTGCTCTGGAAGGACAGGCTGCACTGCCCACATTTCATCTAGATGGTAGGGAGGTGGGGTGGAGAATCCCATCACTTCCACTCTTTCCTCTTTCACCTCAGACCAAGCCAACCTGGACCACCCAGTTGTTGTCTACAGATGGCCCCATTGCCACTTGCCCCTCACTCTCCAGTGTTTGGAGCTGCAGAACAGGGCAGGATGGCTTCTTCTTTTGCCCACCGAGCCAAGAACCACATAAGGCTCCCTCACCAGTACTTGATCCCTGGGTCCACTCACCCTTCCACAGAAAGGGCTCCATTGCCCCAGAGCAGGGTTTCTCAACTTCAACATTATTACCACTCTGGGCTGGGTAATTCTTTGTTGTGGGGGCCTGCATTGTAGGCCTTGTAGGATGGTTAGGAGCATCCCTGGTGTCCACCACCAGATGCTAGTAGCACCCACGGCCCCGTTGTGTTAACCAGAAATGTCCCCAGACGTCCTCAAGTGTCCCCAGTGGTCCCCAGAAGATCACCTGCAGCTGGGAAGCTCTGCCACAGAGGAAGGGGGAAGTCTGAGGGACGAATGGATTACCAAGTCCCCTGACACACATGTGTCTTTCACTCTCAGCCAGTCTCACCTACCTTACCTCCCAATATAGTCTTTTTTTAAAGATTTTATTTATTTATTTGACACAGAGAGAGAGAGAGAGAGCACAAGCATGGGGAGCAGCAGAGGGAGACGGAAAGCAGGCTCCCCACTGAGCAGGACCCCGGGATCATGACCTGAGCTGCGGGCAGACGCTTAACCAACGGAGCCACCCAGGCGCCCCCTCCCCCCATATAGTTTCCTAAAACGTATTAATGTTGTTCTAACATAAGTAATGAATGACCATCCAACCTCTGCACTAAACAGCAGGAACCCTGACCTCTTTCATCCAGAAGCCTCCCTCCACCCTCTCCCACTCTAGTCCCCCAGTTTACCCAGCCTAGCAAGAAACCAAGAAAGAGGTTTTCCTTTAGGATTTCTCCATTGGTAAAGATGCCCCCCCGCCCCCAAGTGAAGAGTTTGAAATAGATTGGGATTCTCCAAGGAGGGACAAATTTCTTGCCAAGAGAAGATTCCCCAAAGAAGGAAATTCCAAATAGGAGGCAATTTTCCAATAGAACTAGGCCCCCAGGCCTTTTTACAGACTGGGCTAATAGAATTCCTTACTATTTTCCTAGTACTCAATGGCCATAGCCCCCAGGTAGGGTGGGGGCTGGGCCAAGGCTCTCCCAGGGTGCTGCCCTCTGGGGCCTGAGTCCGGAGAAAGCTTGGAAGGGAGAGGAGATTTATCTTTCAGTGGTCAGAGGTTCTGATAGCAAAGGCAATAGTAATGAATTTGCCCTGGGAGAGGGGGTGGGAGGCACTTCCCCCCTCTAATGTGGCCTTCCACCTCTCCCTTCAGCTATTTCAATTTACTAAACCGAACTGTGGAGAAACAATCTGGGATTTTAACTCTATGTATAAATCTTTTAAAGCTTTTATGTGGTCCTGAAGAAGGTCTCGCCAGAGCATTCCAGCTTACACAGGAAAAAATAAAAATAAAAAAAAATTACTTGTAATCACAGGACAAAGGCTGAGCCTAGAAGTCCAAGAGCCTGAGAGGCTCCCCACCCCCCTACTAGATTTCATGATCATAAAAAGAATTAAAATCCCACCTCCCATCCTTGGATTTCATCATAATCTGATTTGTGTATATGTGTCTGCTATATTTCTATCTCTCGCCAAAGTCTGTTCCTGGCAGAATTTCTGATTTCTGGAGTCCAGAAGTGCATTCATCATCTGGAGGATGTCCATCTACCAGCTTTATGTTCATAGGATGTTTATTTGACTCATGGCTGTTAGGTTCACTAACTTTTCAAAATGTGCCGATCTGGACCCAGATGCATTTGTGCTAAGTCTTTGGGCTGATTTGATTTTTTTCTGCTAATTCCACCATGCTAGGAGACCCTAACGCAGAGGATAAAGAATCCATTGACAAGACAGAAGGGTGAGCACCTCATTCATCTTTGCACTGGTCCCTCAGCATGGCAGTGACTTCCAAGTATAGCTTCTGCCCCTTCTAGGTGTATAGAAGAGCCGCCTTGATCACTCCATCCTGGTAGACACTGTGCACCGTCCTCTTGGGACAAGGTAGAAAGCAGTGGGTTTACTGTGCAGTGAGAAGGACTAGGGCTGTTCTGACTCCTCCAGCTCCTCTATGGAGTTCCTCTTTGGATCAGACTTACGCCTCCCCTGGGCCTCTGACTGCCTGCTCCCTCTGGCTACAGCCTCCCTAGGCTGTCCCTGCCTTGCAGCTCTGGATGGAGCCTCATCTTTAGGGACCCAGGGGCTGGGCCTGCCATACATGAGAACCTCACCTGTGTCTTCCTATCAAGCTCTGGGAGCTAGTTGGAAATAGAGGTGGACTGCAAGGAATCCAGATCACTTTCCAGACCCTTCTGGGAGAGCTGAGGTTAAATCCCATTGAGGATACAGAGGATTAAGGGAGATTCTGCCCACCAGGACACTGCCCTGAACCCTGTCTCCCCTAACCCCAGGAATCCATGTCCCCCAGCCTCCTCTCCAACAGCTGCCTCCAGAAGGAGGCATTAACCCTTTACTGATGGCACAGAACTTGGTTCACAATACCAGTTCCCCTTCTCGACTTTGATAGATGATGAGCGATTGGAGCGAGAAGTGTGTGTGGTGTGTGCACGTGTGTATGTACTAAACAGATGAAGGGAGGGGAGGCAGGCAGACACAGAAAGATAGGGCAGGACCAGGAGGCGGAAGGAGAGGCCCAAATACAAAAGTTGTTTGAGGAACAAAGACAGAGAGGAGTTGGAAGGGGAGGAGAATCAAAATGGGGCCAACAAAGACCCTGAGTTGATCCAGAGGAGCCAGAGGAGCTGAGTTTATTACCTACCTGTGCTTTAGTTTCCTCATCCATAAAATGGGAGCAATAATAGTATGGCTGCCTTATGGTGTTATTGTGAGGATCAAATGAATGAATATACCTAAAGTCTTAGAATGGAGCCTGGCTGTTTTATACAACATTGGTTGCATGAAGTAGGAGATAAGGCTGAACAGATGGTTCAAATTCAGTGCTGGAGGGACTTGAATGCTAGGCTAGAGTTTTGTTCTGAAATAAATGGGGAGCCATGGATGATGTTAGAGAAAGAGCATGGCATTGGCTTTTAAAGGACTATTAAGTACAGGGTGGAATCTTAAGTTCTTTTCCATCATTTGCATGTTTGTGAAAATGAGTTTCAAATAATTCCATGGGAACAGGTTTGATAGCAGAGAAGAAAAGAGAAGGCATAAAGGTTTGGGACAATTTGGCCTAGGGACAATTAGCGCTGATGTGAGAACTGACACAGACTCCAAGCAACCAGGCCAGGCATTTTATCCCAAGCACTTTTCTGTAATTAAGCCTGGGCTGGGAGCCAAATAGAGAATGGTACACACCCAAGTCGTACTGTGTGTGGGTGTGGGTGCATAGAGGGTTGGGGACCAAGGCTCAGATGCACAAGTCAGGAGACACAGTAGAATCTCCATAGCATTGTCGGGGTGAGGAGGTAAAGGGCCATGGTTACAAAAACATAATCTGGCCCCATGCTGCCTGGATTCAACCCCTGGCTTCTGGATTTGTAACCCTAAGTAAGCACTCTGAGCCTCAGTGTCCTCATCTGCAAAGTGGGTGTGATGATCATACCTCCCCTGGGGCTGTTTTGAAGAAGAAACGAATTAAGGGGCACCTGGGTGGCTCAGTCGTTGAACTTCTGACTCTTGATTTCGGCTCAGGTCATGATCTCAGGGTCCCGGGATCGAGCCCCTGGCTCCACACTCAGTGGGGAGTCTGCTTGGGGATTCTCTCTCAGGGATTCTGCCCTGCCTCCTGCTCTAGCACTTGCTTGGGTGCACACTCTCGCATTCTCTCTCTAATAAATAAATCTTAAAAAAAAAAAAAAGAAAGAAATTGGGAGAGAGAAAGAGAATTCCAGAGAGTATGAGTCAGATCTGACTTGAGACTGGTCCTATAATCTAAGCTCATGTGGGGCACAGACCTTGCATGTTGGGGCCCAGCTGTGATGGTACCTGCAGATTTCATAAGACACTCCTCTGTCTTTATAATAATAAATTTCCCCTTTCTTCCTTAGATTAGTTTTTGTTGCTTGCAACCAGAGTATTACAAACACAGGCTTATATATGTATATAATCTTATTCTCTGTGTATGTGTGAACTTGTATGTATGTCCCCCCCCACACACAAACACACGCTTTCCCACTTCAGTCACCCGTCATTAATCAAGGTCAAGCAGGTACTGTGGCCAAAAAAAGAGACAGCTTATGGCAGGCAAGGCCTTCATCTCTTGCAGCTGCTTCCTCCCACTTGGGCTCCAGTCCTAATGGCTTCCTGAAGTTCCATAAATACAGCTCATGCAGCCACACCCCCATGCCTTTACACATATGGTGCCCTCTACCAGGATGTCTTCCCTTTTGGCTGATTTCTCCTCCATTTTGAGATTCAGCTCCAGCATCACTTCTTCCAAAAAGCCTCCCCTGGCCCTATCCCTTCCACCTAGTCTGCACTCCACCTCCTCTTCTATCTGGCACTCCTCCTCCATGCTTCGATGATAATTCCACCAACTGAGCCCTGGCAACCGTGTCTGTTTACCTTTCTGACTTCCATGGACTGGGAGTCCCTGAGGATAATGACTGCATCTTCTATTTCTAAATCTCCAGTGCCAAGTGAAGGGGATGCTCAGGACTGACCTTAATGTAGACATTGGGGTGGGCTATGTGGGCAGATTTTATGAGTATTTACTATGCATGCTAGGCTCTTTTTGTATGTTATCCTCCTTAATTTTTCTCAGAGCAGCCTTCAAGGCACGCATCATTATCTCCATTGTTCAGATCAGGGAACTGAGGCTTAGAGGATATACTAGTTAGGAATAGGTTCTGTTGCAAGTAAGAAAGACCCTCAGGAGAGTTTACTTCTTTCTTATGTGAAAGTCCAGAGGTGAGATGTGCAGGCTGGTAGGGCAGCTCTGCTGCATCAAATCCTCAGGGCTTACTGCTCTACCTTTCCTAGAGTCTAGCCCTTGTTATCATGGTGCAAGATGATGGATAGAGCTCCAGCCATCACATCTTTGTTCCAGGTAGAAGATGGGGGAAAGAAGAATGAAGAAGAGGGCAAAGGATGCTTGATTTTGAAGGAAGCTTCCCCAGACTACCACATGACATTTCTGCTTATATCCAGAAGTCAGTCACATGGCCACCTAGGTACAAGGGAGGCTGGGAAATGTCTTCTGGATGGCCATGTACTGAGCTAAAATTTGGAGGTTCTATTACTGTAGAAGAAGAGAGGCAACACTAGCAGGCTTTGAAGCAGGAAGGTTAAGTAATCTACCCAACGTCACACAGTAGAGAAATTGCCAGAGCTGAAACTCAAGCTCATCTCCATAAACATGGGAGCCAGTGTTTCTTTCGGTAGGTCATGCTGTTTCCTACAATCAGGAGCACAGGGCAAGGTGTTTGCAAAATTTTAAAGGAGTGAAGCATGGTCGGGGTTGGTGATAAGGAGAGTTCTGAGATCAAGGTCAACACAAGTGTGTGCATTAAAACACAAGTTCTGGGTCATTCTCCCAGGGATGGACAACCTCCACGTGAGGGGCTGGCAAATACCTGGGATGCCACTGGTCAGAGCGTGTTCTCAGAGAAGGAGGTCGAACCTAGGTTCCTGGAAAGACTGGGGGCGGGGGGCGGTCACTTCCTGGGTGATAGCCCCAAGGGCCAAGAGTCTTTTAGCCTGAGCCCAAACAGGCACCAGGGAGGACCCAGGAGAGGCAAGATTTCCTCAAGATAGTCTCAAGCACCCCCCTCCCCACTGGGGGCCTACGGCTGGGTCATGGAAAGAGATTACCAGCTACTAATAGGATATTGCTGGATTTCACTCCTACTTTGAAGTCTCAATCACTTCCCAGTAAAGGTTTGCAGGCTTAAGCCCTCTGGGATTGGATTTTGTTCTGTTCTCCCAGGGGGGACCCTCCAGGCAAGGTGAGGCACTCTGGCACCAGCAGGGATGATGAGCAGGAGGGGTGGAAGGAGGACACGGCCTCAGCCAATGGACGCCACCATGTTCCCTGCCTCAAGCTGGCAGCCACGTGGAGAGTGGGAGCTGGCTGGACAGCCGCCGGATGGTGCCGCTGGGCTTTAGCACTTGCAACCTCGTTCAAGTTCTCCGAACACCCTATCCCTCCAAAAGCATCGATAGTGCTATTTCTAGCCATGAATAGCTAGGGCAAGTCACTTCACATTGCTGAGCCTCAGTATCCTCATCTATGTAATGGGCAAAAATAGTATTTTGAGGTCAGAATAAAGGTTATCTATGGTGGGTATTGACGGGCATGGAGCATGAGGGAGCCTTCTGGAGCACTAGTAGAATGCTCTGGATCTGGATCTGGGTGGTTACACAGGAGTACATTTAGGTAGAGATTCATCAAGCTGTATGCTCACTTAAGGTTGGGGCACTTTATTGCATATAAGTGGTAGCTCAATATAAAAGTAAAGGATCAGAAAAGATGCTTCTCATCCTCAGGTCTAGCCTAAAGGGCAGTTGTGAGGGCTCACAGAGATGCTGAGAGCAAAGCATTTAGCATAGTCTGCCTGGCACTACCATGCTCTCTCATTCCCCAGGTGCACCCCGATGGATCTGTGAGACATAACCTCAAGGAAAGCGGTTTCCCTGAGCCTTTCTGGGGAACAAGACTGGGAGTATGATTAACTATATAAATCAACCAGGAAGACTTCTCTGACTTATGCAACCTGAGGCATAAACCCAAATAAAAAATGAGACATCCTGGGTTTAGGCAGGAGGGGTACCCTTCTGCCCATTTGGGAGTTAGCTGAGTCACAGAGCGGGGAAGTCACTTGCCCAGGGTGGCCAGTATGGAGGAGGCCCAGGAAGGACTAGCACCCAGGCCCCTGACTCACAGTCCAGTGCTCGTGGCAGCGCTGGAATCGCCCAGATGGCTGGATCGTCAGGCCTGGCTCCCCCTCGCCCCCCTGTGGCCAGCCTGGGAACACTTGCGTTGCAAGGCTGCCAAGACTGCACAGATGGGCGAGGCAGCAACCCTCTGCCCTGGAACCCTCTGCACTCCTGACAGCTCAGCCATGAGTCATCCCAAAGGATGAATGAGCAAGAGAATATTCCCCACCTCCTTGGGGTGGGGGCAGGAATCCCTGACTGGCTTCCCTGCCTTGCTGCATATTCTTTGCAAACCTGCTTGCAGGGCTTCCAGGGTTATAGAGGGACAGGGCGGGCAGCTTCACCTCCCAGGTGCCCTGGCTGACCTCTTGGGCCAGCCAGCTGTATGCCCAACCCCCCAAGGCCCCCATATTTAACGCGTCCCGGTGAGAGCTCCATCCATTGCCCATATGTTTCCCCTGTGGTTCCCCTGCTCCCGATGCCTCTTCTTCTTCTCCCACAGTCCCCTTCTCCCTGCTTCCTGACATGTACTCTCTAACCCAACCTATTATCTGCTGGGCCAAGAAACCCTTCCTGGCTGAGGTGAGAGCCTGCCAGGGACACCCACCAACCTTGTGGTCCCACCCAGCCAGTTTCTCCATTCCAAGAAATCCCAGCCGGTAACCAGTCTAAAAGAAGGCTTAAAAGCAATTTTCATGCGAATGCCTGCGCCTATTTGTCTGCTCCCCCATTCAGTCATTCCATAAGCATTTATTGAGCGCCAACAGTATGCTAAGTATTATGCTGGATCCTGAGAATACAGAGACACAAAGCATGACCCAAGGTCCCTAATTTGGCATTCAAAAATGTTCCTTTCCACTCTTCTCCCTTTCCTTTAAGAGCTCTGATTCTAATTTTTTTTTCTGCTTACAAGCTGCGTGACCTTGAACAGAAAGTAAACAAGAAAAAAAATCATTATTATAAATGCCAAGTACTATGCTAGGTGATTTACATCTGTTATTTAATTCACCTGACCACCCTATGAGGTAAATATTATTATTCCTATTTTTCCAAGCGAGAAAATGGAGGCTCAGATAACTTAAATAAACCGGTCCAAGACCACACAGTTAGCTGTTGGCAGAGCCAACGTTTGAACCCAGGTTGCTCAGCCTGCCCAGATCTCTGTTTCCTCATCTTTGAAATAGTATCTCTGCCATAAAATCCATGCTAGACATACCCAAGCAGGTTTTAAGAATCTTTTCTGTTTTTCTTGCCCCTAGGTAATGGGTACAGCCCTTGGCCAGGGTCTCTGCTGTGCCAGGGGCGGCGTGAAGATTCACGGCTGTAGTTGGAGCCTTGTGGGGTCTGTCCAGGGGGTCCCGAGGCTGCCCTCCCCTCCCACAGACACACTCACAGTGCAGAGCTCTGATAATCTCATCCCAGCGTGGCACAGCTCAGTGGGAAGAAATGGAAAGTGGTATGTTATTGCTCATTTTAAAAGTCAAGTGCGTGTCTCAAAATAATGTTAATGGATTCATCAAAAGACAAGCACAAGAGTGTTTGGAGAGCTTCATTCATAATAGCCAACAACTGAAAACAACATAAATATCCACCAATGTGAAGTTAAATAAATTATAATTATGTATATATTAGGTATATTTACATGTACCCAATAAAATACTACTCGGTAATGAAAAAGAATTCCTGTAACCACATGCAACAACAGGGCTGTATCTCACAGATACAATGTTGAGTGAAAGAAGCCAGGCAAAAAAAATCACATACTGTATGATTCAACTTTTTTTTTTTTTAAGATTTTATTTATTTATTTGACAGAGAGAGACATAGCGAGAGAGGGAACACAAGCAGGAGGAGTGGGAGAGGGAGAAGCAGGCTTCCCGCGGAGCAGGAGCCTGATCCCAGGACCCTGGGATCATGACCTGAGCCGAAGGCCGATGCTTAACGACTGAGCCACCCAGGCGCCCCTGTATGATTCAAGTTATATAAAGTTCATAGGAGGCAAAATTAACTTTTGGCAGTAGAAATCACAGTAGTGGTTACCTTTGGAGGGGTGTTGGCTGGGAGGGGGCATATACTTCTTGAGGTGCTAGAAATGTGGAAATAGTCTATATTTTGATGTAGGTGGTGGTTACATGAGTGTATACATACGTAAAGATTCATTGAGCTGTGCGCTTAAGATTCATGCACTTCACTGCATAGATGTTATATCTCAATTTTAAAAAATAATTTTAACGTTTACCCATCCCTCCCCCAAATTCCTTCAGCGCGTGCTGCTCCTGATGGCCACCTGAAGCAGAATGGATAAATGGAAGCTTTGCCTAAGGGAAGGGTGGGGTGGGGGCTGCCTCAGCAGTTGGGGAGAATCCAGAGCTCTGGATTCTGGACCCACTGTTCTCCGTCTCCTGCCTGTTGCTCTAGGAGCGGGGCGGGGGCCCCTCCTTCCCTTAGCCATCCCCCAAATCACCTTGAAGGAACGTTATCCCTGGTTTGTGGGGTTGTACCCTGACACACCATGCAAAACAAACAGCATCAATAACTGGCAGATCCCAATAAAGATCCGCCATATTCCGTTTAATAAGAGACAGTGTTCGAAACCCTTGCAGGTGCTTTACCTTGTCCAAATCTCCAGGGTTTATTGGATTTTACTGCTGAGGAAAGAAGCCCCGAGAATCGAGCTGCTTGTGGAAGGTCTCCCGGTGAGTTAGAGGGGAGTTGGCTTGAAGCCCAGAGTCTTCTGTCCCAGTGAGGGCACCCGATGGCCGGAGTAGGATGCTGGAGTCTGGGGGGACTTGCTCCAGGGGGTCTCTCAGAGAGGGGTGGGCTGTGGCCCTTCAGCGTGGGAACCTGCATGTGAGAAGGAGGAGTATGTGGGGACTGGGCTGGTGTGGGGGAGTCCTTGGACAGCTCTGACTTTCTTTTCATCCCACCCCGAGGGAGAAGACAGCTGGAAGCTTTTCTGTCTTGGTGACACCCCCTACCCCTTCCCCGCTGCCCTCCTCCCAGGCCTCTGCCTGCTACCCCTGGTGGTTCTGAACACTTTCAGTTTAATTTGTGATACGGTTTTTGCTTTCAGAGGTTTTGCCTGTTCGGAGGGCTGAGAGTAAAAGCTAGGGCAGGAGAGACCAGGGCTGGGAGGCAGCCCTGGGCAGAGAGGAGGGCCCGGGAGGGCGGGGCTGCTCACACTGGTGCGGGGCAGTTGGGGGGGGAGGTGGTGGCTGTTTGATTCCATTCACCAGGAAACAACACCGATGGTTCATCTGCTGCGTAGAAGAAAGGGTGCATAGACACAAAACCTGCTCTCCAGCCAGCCGGGAAGGACAGAGAAACAGCTCAGCCTTTCTTTCTAGAAAGTTCTCTCTGCTAACTTCCATCCTTCCTATTAGAGTTCATTCTCCACCCTTTTCTTCTGTCTTCAGTGGAAATGGAGAGGCCGAAGGAAGTCAGGGAGCAAAGAGACACTCCCTCCAAACCCCACTTCCTTGCCTGCTCCCTGAGCCCCTGAGAAATCTGTCTGAGACCCTCCCTCACTTAGGGAAGATCACCTGCTTGCTGTCTGCATCAGCCCCTCTGGGTCTGAGATGGCGCCAGGTGACTGGTGGCGGGCCCAGGGTCCGGACATCCCAGGAGGAGGGACTGACAGCGGCAAGTTGCTCCAACCAAACCCACACATTCCACACTCCAGGGCTTCCAGACCATCCATTTAATTATCAGATATTTCCCAGTTAGTTTTAATCTTATTTTTAATGAATAGGTCCCCAAATCCCAAAGCCACAAACACGTTCCACTTCTAATCCCAACCACCTAGTTCTGAGACAACCTACTTCATCTGTTTCTTGAGTTTCCTTCTGAAGATATGTATAGACCCATAAATCCACATATGTTCTATTTTCCTATGCTTTACACAAACATACACTGTCTTGAACTTTTCATAGGGTATCTTGGAGGTGGTTCCACATGAATACCTATCAAGTTTTCCTCATTTTTATACAGCCACATAGTATTCCCTTGTATGGATTGTAACATATATCCAAAGCAACCTACTTAGCACCAGGTACCACGCTAGGCCATGCCTTCCAACAGTCAATCAAAAGTTTCCTGCCCTCATGGGCTTTACAGTCACGGTGAGTTGAAGATAAGAACATAGGCAAGTACCTTTGTCGAGTAAGAATTTTGTAATGGGGGAACTATGTTTTGAAATAGACAGCCAAGGGAGTGGCAGAAAAGGCCATGTCTATAATGAGGCCAAATGGGCATTAGCCAGATGGGATCCAAGTAGGGAGGGAAGATAATTTTAAGCTGAGGGGACTGTGTATGGGGGAAGACATTCTGGGCACTTTGTCATTCAATATGGGTGTGGGGTGGGAAAGACACTGGTGAGCTCAGAGAGGGGGCTTGCCTTGTCAGCCCTGGAAGAACAAAGGGCTTTGGATTTGGGGGCACCTGGATGGCTCAGTCAGTTAAGCATCTACCTTCGGCTCAGGTCATGATCCTGGAGTCTTGGGATCGAGCCCCACATCAGGATCCCTGCCCCTCACCCCACTTGTGCTCTCTCTCAAATAAGAAAGTAAAATCTTAAAAAAAAAAAAAAAAAAAAAAGGACTTTGGACTTGACCTGTGGCGTGGGGAGCATGGAAGGGACTCAAGTGGGACTGACGTGATCGCGCCTGTGTTTTGGAAAGATCCCAGTGGCTGCTGTGTGGAGGGAGGATGGATAGGACGAGGGACTACAGAGCAGCAGGGAGGCCAGCTGGGTATCCATGCTCCAGGCCTGAGGTCTCACATGCTCACTGGCTCAGCATGAGCAGCCCGCCCCCACCCTGCCACCATGTGGACGTGGGGCAGTCACAGCCTTTTCTGGCCACATTCCCTCACCTCCAAAATGCAGGGAGGGCCAGTGGATTAGACGACATCCCCCCCCCCGCCCCTCCCCACACCTTTTCCTACCTGGATGCTTTGATGCAGACTGGGTGCCCCCTCTGTCTCCTGACTTGGCCATCCCTCATCCCTTTGCAAGTATGTCAGTTCTTGGAGCCTGGAAATCACTCAGCTGGTTCCTACTCCCTCTCCCTCCTCCACACTTGCAGGCAGACTCCCATTCTCCAGGGAACCATTCACTCTCTCCTGGCTGGTTAGTCAGCCATTTCTGGGGGTCCCAGTTCTATGTGGGTCTCTCTGGTTCTAAGCCCAAGGAGCCCAAACTTAGTACCTCCCCTCTTCTGGGGGTGCTCCCTTCCTCTCCCCTCTAGACTCCCTATTCTCCATTGGACCCAGTTGGTCCTTTCTCAGCAAGCCCACCTCCCCCACCTCTCCGGAGAGAACTTGCCGTGGACTCATTATTTGCTCCCCTCCAGATCCACTTTCTGCCCTTCTCCACTTTGCTTTGTACCCCAGAAAGCTGACCTCACCTTTTGGTCTCTGCTCTCTGGCTTCTAGGTGGGCTGGGCCGACGGAGGCCCGAGCAGTGGATCTGAGAGCAACAGGAGAGAAAGGCGAGGGTACTTAGCACCCCCCACCCTCCCTTTGCCAGTCTGCAGTTTGGGCCCAGGCTGCATTCCTCCACCGAGGCCACAGGCTGTAGTTTCTGTTGGGTGGGCTGCCGGCTCCCACAGCTACAGCTCTTGCCAGGCCCCTCCCCTGCTCCCTCCCGTTCCCCCTCCCTTTCCTCCACCAGGCCTGGGTGCTTCATCATCTCTTACTCATTTCTTTAAAGCTACCCACACCTCTGTAAATAGTTCCTTCATTTATGCCTTCAATTAAGCCTTTGAGTGTGCCCCGTGTTTCCTGCCGGGACTGATGGGTGCCCTCCTCAAGCTCCCCCACCCATCACTTCCCTCCGTCCTCCTGCTGGGGTGAGGAAGTTTGCACGTCTGCCCTTGGGCACTGGTCATTCTTCCCCCTTGGATACTGGACAAGTTGCTTATGCTCTCGGATTTCCAGACAAATGGGAACAATCATCAGACTCCTTTTCTAGGGAGGCTGTAGGATGCAGTGTGTGCCCACGACGCATGTGTCTAGCAGAGTGCCTGGTGTGTTGTAGGATTTGGGTGAATGTTAGGTTCTTTCCCCTCCGGACAGTGGCTTCCTGTCCACACCTGCTTACCCCTGACCCCGGGGTGGGCGGAGCATTCCCTCTGAGGGGTGTCTGGGCCCAGGAGAGAATCAGGGGCTGAAGGGAGTGCTCCTGATAAAAAATCCTGTCCCCCAAACCGCCAGAGTGAGTCAGTTAGCTTCTGTTCCCTTTCCCTGGGCCCACGCTGTCCACCATTAGCATAGCCCGGCCAGGTGCTGCTTTCACTCCATTAGCCTTCAGGAATAAAAAGAATGATTTCTTAAGTCAAGAATAATTATTTCAACCAGCTTTCCTTCTCAGCTCACTGCTGAGCCGGCTGGACTGCGTGTGCTGGCTGACAAATTAATTTCTATTATTTATATTGGGCTTGAGAGGAGCCACATGCCTGGGGAATGTGGGGGAGGAGAGAGGGGTGCTGTGGGGAGAGGTGGGAGATGGAGATGGAGAGACAGGGACAGGCAAGCAGGAAGAGAGGTGTACAGGGGAGGTCAGGAACAAAGAAGCTGGTGGTTGGATGGAAAGAAGCCAGAGGGAAGGCAGGCTGGGTGGACTCCAAGCTTGAGGGCCGGCCTGGAGGCTGGGTCAGGGCACAAGAGCCAGCAGGAGTCCACCCCTCCAGGAGATCTGCCAGAAAGCCAGCCTCCTTGTCCTCCCCATCTGGGACATGCACTGGCATATCATCTAGCACTCAGGGTGAATGCTCTTCATGACCCATCAAAATGCACAGAAATGTCTCGGTCTTCCCCAGCCTCCCAGGATCCTGCCAGCACCATGCCTCCCCCCTGAGAGCCTAAGAATGTCTCACTGAGCTTATCCCACCCAAGTCAGAACCGCTGGAGGCTTTGAGGACATGTGCCCCTATCTGCCTCTCCTGTGCCCCAATCCCCTCCCTGTTCTCCTTCTTCTTTTCCCTTTTTTCTTCCTTCTTCCTTCCCCTTTCCCTCGTGGGATAGAGGGGGAACTGGCATGGTAAGCGCCTTCCCCTGGGAGAGGTGGGCGCTGCAGGATGCAGACACCCCTCCCTCTCTGCAGAGACTCAGGCCCTCTCCCTTCCAAGTCAGGGAGAGTGGGTCAGCGTCTGCCTCTCCATCCCCACTTCTTGCCAGGATGCAAAGCCAGAGTTTTCTTGGCTATCCAACCTTAGCCCTGCTTCTTTTTAAATGATACATATTACACATTTATTTATTTACTTTCTTTCTTTTCTTTCTTTTTTTTTTTTTGAGAAAAACCTTTAGGGTGGAGCTCAAAGAGTTTTTATATACGTATACACATACTCTCGTAACCATCAGTCACTTAGATCTCCATAGAAGACAGTTCCAGGGACGCTTGGGGGGCTCAGTCGGTGTAGCATCTGCTTTCAACTCAAGTCACGATCCTGGGGTCCTGAGATCAAGTCCCGCATCGGGCTCCCTGCTCAGTGGGGGGTCTGCTTCTCCCTCTCCCTCTGCCCCTTGCCCCTTTCCCCTGCTTGTGCTCTCTCGCTCAAGCTCGCTCTCTCTCAAATAAATAAGGAAAATCTTAAAAAAAAAAAACCAAAAAAACAGTCCCAGCACCCCAGAGACCCCCTCTTGCCACAGTCCCAGTCTATGCCCACCCCACCCTCTGCCACCTCGAGGTAACCATTACTCTGATCTCTATCACCACAGATTAGGTTTGCTTGTTAGTGAACTTTGTATAAATAGAACCATGCAGAACATACCCTTTTGTATCTGGCTTCTTTTGCTCAACATTATGTCTGTGAGATTCGCCCCCGTTGCTGTTTGTAGCAGTTTTCATTGTTATCGAGTACTCCATTGTATGACAGTTCATTCAACCATTCTTCTCTCTCTCTCTCTTTTTAAGATTTATTTATTTATTTGCGAGAGAGAGAGAGAGAACACAAGTGGGAAGGGCAGAGAGAGAATCTTAAGGAAACTCTCCACCGAGAGGAGTCCAAGGCTGTGGGGCTTGAACTCAAAACCCCGAGATCATGACCTGAACCGAAACCAAGAGTCAGATGCTTAACCAGCTGCGCCACCCAGGCAACCCTCAACCATTCTTACCTTGATAGATATCTGAGTTGTTTTAGTTTTTGGCTATTATGAATAAAGCTCCATGAACATTCTTGTACCTGTTACGCTCTGCACATTAAGAGCAGTGTAATCTCAGGCAAGTGCGATATTGTGATTTGTAAGAAATATGTTTGGCCTTTGTTCATGGTTTCTGGCTCACAGCTCCCAAAATGCTTGGACTTCCCTGAGTAATGAGAAAAATGGGAACATCTTTTGTCATAATATTTAGTCTCTTGTCCTCGGTTTCCAAAATGGCTTCAGAGCCATAAGGATGATGTGGGTGTCTTGTGATTCATAACAAGCCCCTTTACACCACACCTGTGTTGGTGTTAATGGGGTGACTTTTGGAAAACTTTTAAGGATGGGGACTGGTTGTCGGGTGGGGGGGCAACCTTTACTAGAAGGTCAGAAGTTTCAGTCCCACCCCCTGATTTCCCTGGGGAGTGGGGGAGAAGGGCTAGAAGTTGAATCAATCATCGATGGCCAATGATTTAATCAATCGTGCCTGTATAATGGAGCCTCCATAAAACCCCGAAAAGGAGGGGTTCAGAGAACTTTCACATGCCACCACGTTGGGCCCCAAACTCCACAAGGACAGAAGTTCCTTTGTTCCTATGTATATCTTCATCTGACTGTTAATTTGTATCTTTTAATATTCTTTGTAATAAACGGGTAATGGAGAGATTTAAACGGTTTCCTGAGTACTGTGAGCCACTCTACCAAATTAATCAAACCCAAAGAGGGGGTTGTGGGAACCTCCAGTCTATAACCAACTGGCCAAAGCACAGGTAATAAATAACCTTGGCTTGGGATTGGCATCTGAAGTGGGGGTTGGAGGGCGGTCTTTTGGGACAGAGCCTTTAAGCTGTGGGGTCTGTTGCTGTCTCTATCAGAATTGAGTTGAATTTTAGGATACCCAGCTGGTGTCATGGAGAATTGCTTGGTGCTGTGTAAAGAACCCACCACCATTCTACCCATACATTGGAATTGTGGGTGAAGAATTCTTTAGCAAGTTACGTAGCTTCTCTGAGCCCCAGTTTCCTCATCTCTGAAATGAGAGAGAGGGAAGATGTCAAGTGTTGACTGTCCTGCTAGGCGATCATGAGGATTAAATGAGATAACACAAGCAAAGTGACCAACACCACACCTGATATACAGTAGGTGCTTAATAAATGCCATTTCCTCTATCTGTAATCTGTTGGGAGCTGGTAAAGGGGGTCACAGTATATAATTTCCAGCTGGGATTCTGAGGTCAGAAAGCTATCTCAACAGCAACCACCACCACAACAAAATAAACATAATAACATTGATGACCATTTATTGAGGACTCATGTGTCCGATGCTATGCTATAGAATTTTACTGTCCTTTCTATAACTATCATCTATAACTGCTATAACTATAGCATCTATAACTGCTCCCTGAGACCCAATTCTCTGTGGCCTTTCAGGCTTCCTAGAGCATCAGGAATGCTGGAGAAATTGAGTCACAGAATAATTTAAAAGATTTGCTCCAAATCATTTATTCATTTGACCTGACAGTCAAGATATGTCTCCTTTACTTCTTTGCCATCTTGTACCCAGCAGAGGGTCTGGCTCAGGGTGGATGCTCCTATTTGTGGAGTAAATAGAAAATGAAGTCTCTCCTGTGCCAAATCCTTCCTTCTAGGCAGGCTTTATCAGAGAATTATGACTGTCCCTCTCTGCACATGACTTTCCCCCTAGAGAGGTCAACCTTGCTGTAAATGGCCATGCAACAAGCAATGGGGAGCTTTACAGCCACTTCTGAAAGTGAACTGGGTCACCTCATTTGCTCTTGCCCCAAATATGGGAGAACCCCCGCGTCCTGGGCTGATAGGAAACTCCCATGGATTGTCACATCTGGCCTCTGGCCTGGGATAGGTCCTAACCAGCTCAGGCCTGCCTGCCCTCTAAAGCCCGTAGAGAAGGGGCTGCCTTCCCTAACTTGGGGGAGGAAGCCTAGGAGACAGGAGGCTGGGGATGCAGTGGGGGCAGTGCTGGGATACCTGAGTCCAGGGTGGCTTTCCCCCACGGCCTGAGTGGCCTCTGGTGGCCTCTCTGGGCCCTGCTTTCCTTGTCTAGGACACATCAGGATGAATACAAATTCCTCCCAGGTGCAAGGTGTGCTTTGGAAGCTAGGTAGGGGCAACTGCACTCCATTTCTGAGAGTTAGGTGTGCAGGTGTTGGCGTTGGAGGGGGGGAGTGGGGGAGGCTGCTGCAGCTCTGACCCTCCCTTAGAGGGCCCACAAAGCTTTCTTCCCTTCCTGCAGCCATTCAGAGGAGGGGCTACTAACTACGAGGTGGAGGGCTGCTAATGAGCCCGCCGAGGACCTCCGAGACAGCTCTGATGGCGCTAAAGGGCTTCCCTGAGTTTCCTTAAAAGCCCCAGTGGCAGTGAAGCCTCCATTAGCGGGAGGATTAATCACCAGACAGGTCTTGGTCACCCCCTTTCAAGGTGCCCCCAGCTGCTCTCAGCTGGCCCTACAGACCCTGCTGTGCCCTTAGCGTTTAGAGATGCCCCCACCCATGACCTGCCCTAGCTGATCTCAGATGAGGCAGCCGAGTAGGGAAATGGGCCTCGGGGACATGGGGGGACAGAGGAATGGGGGATGGAGACCTGTGAAACAGGGGCTGGGCCTCTAGGGAGCCATTGCAGAGGTTTCGGGAGACTCCCAGGAGAATGCAAATGATATGCAAAATATGCAAACCATTAGTGATTAGCTGTGGGTCAACAGCTTGGGTCATTTGAGTAATAAGTTGACAGTTCTGTGCTCAAAGCCTCTGATTAGGCCCAGGGGAGGGTTAGGCATTGTGACCCTCTGTCGGCCCAGACCAGGACTTCTGACCCCTCAGCTTGCCGCCCCTCCTGGCACCTTCCCAGCCCACCCCTCCCTTCCCCCGACCCCGGAAGTGATGGATTCAGGCAGCCAGAGGCTCAGAGAAACCCCTGTTCAAGCTGCAAACTGCCCCAACCTCTCCAGAGCCCAGGGCAGTCCCTAGTCCTGAGGGGGCCATGCCAGGCTCCAACTCCCCCCTCCCCCCCCCCCCTTCAGGGGGGGCGAATTCCTTTTCCCCCCCCCCCCCCCCCCCCCCCGCTGCCCTTACCCCTCCAGCCACTCTGTCTCCTTTCTGTGCCTGATCCTTGGCTATCCCTACCTCCTGCCTGCCCCTCTCCACCTGTCAGTTATCTGTGACCTTCCCTCAGCGCTCTTGGAAAACTTAACAACTTCAAGGTCCTCGGGACTCAGCCCCTCAGTTTGCACCTGGTTCTCATCTAATTGGTTCAGAGGGCCCAGCCAGCCCTGGTGGTGGTGGTTGGAGGGGGAATGGGACCTGCTCCATCATCTCACTCCATCTAGAAAACCCATCGCTGTCAGTCACACCTGCCTCTGAGGGCAGCATGGAGAGCACCCCAAGAGGGCACCCCAAGAGGGCACCTTGACCCTCTCCCTGCCTCCCACCAGGCCATGCTGGACATGCAGAAGGCTTTTCCATGCTGGCAGGACCCAGGAAGGTTGCATGGCTTTCTGAACACCCCAGCCTGCCTCCAGCACCTATTTGAGGGGGGCAATTCTTCCCGGAGTCTTTGCCATAGTATGGGGAGAGAAGAGATTAATCTATTTGCTAAGTCCCTGCTGTGTGCCTAGCAGTGTCTAGGTATCATAAAATGAAGTAGGGGGCAGTGGAATGGATGTCTTCAGAGAGGCTACCTTAGAGTTCCTTCCTCAATGTGCCCTGCCAGCAAGGGGGGTCTGCGAGCCTGGCAGGCCTGAGTAGGGAGCTCCACCTCTGGATCCATCTCTGGGAAGGAGAGAGGTCCTGGAGCAGGACGGGGAGAGGAGGCAACCGGCTCCACCTTCAGCCCAGCAGAGGGGATGCCTAAGACCCATGACACTGGACCCCAAGGTCTGACCCTCTGTGGTGGTGGATGTGGGTAACGAAGGAGAGCAGGACAGCAGGGAGTGGACCCCCCAACATCCCCATGCTGGCTCCTCCTCTCAGCTCCTCTGCCTGCTCCCTCGGATGCAGACTCCAGGAGGGTGAGCTGAGGTTGGCGTTGTCCTACCTGGGAACACTCGGAGCCAGACATGTTGTTGGGGGTGGCTGTGGTGGTGTTTGTCCCTTATCTGGCCTTAGACCCTTGCCTGCTCCTAGTTTCCTTCATCACTCTCCCGTCCCATCCTAGAAACCGAGGCCAGCAGGTGAAGAGGAGGGAGCTGGGAGGTCTGGGGCTTGGAGCCTCGAGGACAGTTCAGACTTCCTGCATGGAGTTCCCTCATCTGCAAAATGGGAATTTTCCTGCCTGCCTCCTGGGTTGTGGTGAGAACCAGATGGGAATGTTTACAGGCTCTGGGGACTTTAAAAAGCCATACAGGGGCGCCTGGGTGGCTCAGTCGTTAAGCGTCTGCCTTCGGCTCAGGTCATGATCCCAGGGTCCTGGGATCGAGCCCCACATCGGGCTCCCTGCTCGGCGGGAAGTCTGCTTCTCCCTCTCCCACTCCCCCTGCTTGTGTTCCCTCTCTTGCTGTGTCTCTCTCTGTCAAATAAATAAAATCTTAAAAAAAAAAAAAAAAAAGCCATACAAAGCTTAGGTCTTGAGTGCATAGCCTCCCACAAAGATTGCTTTGCAGACTCATGGAGATGTAGAAATCACAGTGTGCTTGTTAATCCTCACCTTCTACACCCTGGACTCTGCATTCTGAGGACTCTTACACATGCCTTCACTGCTGGCCACTCCCCCTTCCCCCCAACCTCTGGGATGGAGACCCCCATTTCTCAGCCTTTTCCTCCCCTCCCCATCCAAACCCCCACCCAGCGGTGTCCTTTGTGACATTGCTAGGATGGCTGAGGATCAGACCCCTGCCTCTCAGAGGCCTCTCCTGTGTGTCAGCAGCATCATCTTTCCAGCACTGCCCACCCCCCCCAACCCCTGCGGTGGCCCAGACACCACCCAGACACCGCTGTCTGCCCATGACCTTCAGGCAGTGTCAGGATCCTCTGTCATCTCTCCTACCCATGCCCCCCACCTCCAACCTCCAGCTGCCCTGCTTGTTGCCAGGCTGTAAGGCTGGCCATCTCTGCAGCCCTGAGGGGGAATTAGGTGTGTAGAAGTGAGGGCCTGGCTCCTCCCTGGGGCCCCAGAGGAATTGAACAGCTTCTTTTCCCTTCTGCGACTCAGCAACCTGAGCCCCCATCTCTTGAACTGGAGCAGAGAAATGTATAGCTGAGAAAGAGCCTGCAGAATGTTTCTGGATTTTGGGCAGCCTGAGGCCCAGGATGCTTCACTGGGCTGAGCCTGGGGCTGGAAAGGGTGGGCAAAGAAGGAAAAATAGATAGAGCCTGGATTAGGACACTCAGCTCAGGATCAAATTTAAGGGGAACGAAAAAACCCCCCAACAAACAAACAAACACAACCCAGTAATCAAGAGAAATAATATTTTCATGCTATATTTAAAAAAATTAAAATGAATGCAAAACAAAATCCGTGATTGTCGTGGGAAGAATAATGCGCCCCACCCCAACAAGGTCTGAGTCCTAATCCCCCAGAACCTGTGAATGTGTTCAGTTATATGGCAAAGGGGGATTAGGGCTACAGATGGAATTTCTACTATAAATTAGCTTGACCTTAAGTGAGAGAGATGAGCCTGGGGTGTCCAGCTGGGACTGCTGTCATCACAAGGGTCCTCAAAAGTGGAAGAAAAAAGCAGAAGAGCCTGAATCAGGGAAGAAAATACAATGACAGGAGCAGAGTCAGAGGGACGGATGTGATATATTGTGAAATGATGAAGATTCTGCTGGCTTTGAAGATGGAACGGGGCTATGAGCCACAGAATGCAGGCAGCCTATAGAAGCTGGGAAAAGCAAGAATGCAGATTTTCCCCTTGTGCTTCCAGAAGTGAATGAAGTCCTGCTGACATTTGGGTTTTTGCTCAGTGAGATTGATGTCAGACTCTGTCCTTATGGAAATGTAAAATAATAAATTTGTATTGTCTTGAGCCACCAAGTTTGCGGTAATTTGATATAGCAATAGGAAACCAATTCAATAATGAGCCAAATATGAACATTTTAAATAAAAAACAGGGTCAGGAGACTCTAGGCTCCTGACAGGGGTATATGGATATGCATATTGAGATTTTGAATATCTGAAATGTCTTTATTCTACCCTCCCTTTGGTTAATAGTTTTGCTGGGTATGCAATTCTAGATAGAAAGCCATGTCCCTCAGCATTTAGAATGCATTGATTCATGGGTTTCTAGCTTCTACTGCTGTGGTTGAAAAATCTGAGTCCATTCTGATTCTTTTTTCTTTGCAGGTTACCTAATTTTTTTTTTTAATCCATAAAAGCTTTTAGGATTTTTTTTTTTATCAGTAGTGTTTTGAAATTTTATAATGATGTGGCTTTAGAGAAGTCCTTTTCAGCTCATGGTTCTGGATGATCTCAAGCATGTCTCTACTGGGAATTTTTCTTGTATTACTTCTTTGCTTATTTTCCTCCCTCTATATTCTCTGTTTTTCCTTTTCTGATATTCATATAAGACATACGTTGGATCTTCTCAACTGATCTTTGAATGTTCTTATTTTTTTCTCTCCCATTTTCCCACTCTTTGTCTTTTTGTTGTACTTTGTGGGAGATTTCCATAAATTTATTTCTACACTTTTATATTGAAGTTAAGCAGCTATCCTCTTAAATTATTTTTCATTTTTAAGAACACTTGTTTTCTAAATGATTCCTTTTATAGTATTTTATTTTTATTACATTAATACAACATAATCTCATCTCTCTGGAAATAGTTTTTTTTTTATTTTTTGGAAATAGTTTTTTTAAAAAGATTTACTTATTTTTAGAGATCGAGAGAGCAAGAGAGAGAGCACGTGAGCACGGGGAGGGGCAGAGGGAAAAAATCTCAAGCAGACTCCCTGCTGAATGCAGAGCCTGAAGTGGGCCTCAATCTCAGGACCCTGAGATCATGACCTGAGCTGAAATCAAGAGTCTGACACTTAACCTACTGAGCCATCGAGGGGCCCTTCTCTGGAACTAATTTTTTTTTTTTAAGATTTATTTATTTATTTATTAGAGAGAGAGAGCATGAGAGGGGGGAAGGGCAGAGGGAGAAGCAGACTCCCCGCCGAGCAAAGAGCCCGATGTGGGACTCGATCCCGGGACTCCAGGATCATGACCTGAGCCGAAGGCAGTCGCTTAACCAACTGAGCCACCCAGGCGCCCCTCTGGAACTAATTTTTATATTGCTTTTTATTTTGTTAGTTTTCATCTGCTTCCTGCATGGTTTCCATTTTGTCAGATTTCCTTTTTTTTCTGTTTTTCTGTTTGGTCTTCGTCTTTCAATTGAAGACTTTTTGCACACATGTAGTGATCCCTGCTATCTGTTCATATTTAAAAGTGGGTTACTAGGAAATCATTTGACAGCTCCATGGGAACAGCTGTCAACTAGTGAGCCTCATGGATAGGTGATCAGGTGGAGACCTAACTGCTTCATTGGCAGATGCCCAATGTCAACATATATACACTTTTCTCTTGAGATAGTCAGTTTCTCCAGGGAGAGATTCTCTAATCTCCTTCTGGGGGTATGAACCTGGCTGCTAGCATGCTTAGAACTGAGTAGGGGAACAGAGCTGGAGTCCCACTATTCAGGGTACAGATTTTCATTTATCATCTCTCCCAGTAAAACTCCTACAGTGAGTTGTTTGGCCCCCTAGAAGGTGTCCATGTTGTCATTCCTTGAACCTGTCAATGTGAATATACTTGAAAAGAGGATCTTTGCAGATGTCATTAAGCTAATGGTCTTGAGAGGAGGTCATCCTGGAGTATCAAGGTGGGCTCTACATCCAATGACAGGTGTCCCATAAGTGACATACAGAGAAAGGACACACAGAAAAGAGGAAGCATCATGTGAGGATAGAAGTAGAGTTTGGAGTTATGTAGTCACAAACCAAGGAACCCCTGGAGCCACTGGAAGTTAGGAGGGCCAAGGAAGGATTCTGCCCTAGAACTTTTGGAGGGAGCCCAGCCCTGCTGACACCTTGATTTCATGCTTCAGACATCTAGAAGACCTCAAGCCACCCATTTGTGATAATTTGGTATGGCAGCCCTAGGAAACTTATATAGCACCTTCCAGCTGGCCTGTTATCCCTGATACCAGGGGCCCTTTGGTTCAACCTCTCCTGGGAATAAACCTCCAGGCTTCTGCTGAGTTGGGGACAGGGTAACTTAAAGGTCCTAGAGGAGACCTGAGGGCCTAACTGTTCCTACTAGAGACTTTTTAAACCAGTCTTCCAGTTTTCATCCTCACTCTTCACTCCCCCTTCAGTAGTACTTGGTGCTCCAGCCTCCTGTGATGTGAATTGTCTGGCTTCTTGTTGGCACACTCCCTCCAGCTTGTGGGGATTTTTACAGTAAAAATGTATGCATGTATGTATTACATGCTGGTTTTTACAGTAAAAATCCATTACCACCCGGTCGTCAGCTTTCTGACTTCCAAAATTTCAATGATACCTCTCCTCTCCTATCAATTCTTTTTCAATTCTCTTTTTGTGATTTTTTTTTTCCCTTTTAAAAGATCTTTAAGGGGCACCTGGGTGGCTCAGTTGGTTGAGTGTCTGACTCTTGATTTCAGCTCAGGTCATGATCTCAGGGTCATGAGATCCACCCGTGTGGGGCTCTGTGCTCAGTGGGGAGACTGCTTAAGATTATCTCCCTCTCCTTCTGCCCCTCCCCCTGCTCGCACTCTCTCTCTTTCTGTAAAATAAATAAATAAATAAATAAATAAATCTTTTTTAAAAAAAGATCTTGGGGCACCTGTGTGGCTCAGTCATTGCCTTCGGCTTGGGTCATAATCTAGGGGTCCTGGGATCGAGCCCCGCATCGGGCTCCCTGCTCCTCGGGAAGCCTGCTTCTCCCTCTCCCACTCCCCCCCTGCTGTGTTTCCTCCCTCGCTGTGTCTCTCTCTGTCAAATAAATAAATAAAATCTTAAAAGAAAAAAGATCTTGAACTGTCATTTAGTGACATTTTAGAAAGTGGCAGAGATTAATGTGCACACTCAATTACTTTGTTTAATCAGAAGATTCATATTCTTAATTTTAATTGCTTGAGTTTGACTGCCACGCACTCTCTAGTTTGCCACAGGCCTCACCACTCCCTGCAGTGCTATACCTGGTCTGATTTGCACATTTATGTTTCCCACCTGGTTTCCTCCTGTAGGCATCTACGTTTGCTGTCGCTGGTTCAAGTATACCTCCAGAGAACCACAGTGAAGGAGGGGGCATGGGTATATGGCAGGACAACTTCTAATTCTCCCCACTTAAAAGATCCTAAAACTGGGCTGGAGATACAGAAAAAATTATATTTAGAAGATTGGGGCAGGAGAGGAACTTAAGGATGGCTCACCTTGGCTTGGTTGAGTATCTAATTCCTGAGGTGTATAACCTACTGGTTCCTGTTTTATAGCCCCTTTATAGCCCCTGCCTCAGTTTCCCCATTTGCCTAATAGGCCCAATCATCTACACCCAGTGGAGTGGGGTTGGCATGGTGAGAGAAGACATAAAAAGCCTCAACAGAAGGAAAACTGGGAACTTTGCTATTTTCTTTTCTTTTTTTTTTTTTTTTAAAGATTTTATTTATTTATTTGACAGAGAGAGACAGCGAGAGAGGGAACACAAGCAGGGGGAGTAGGAGAGGGAGAAGCAGGCTTCCTGCTGAGCAGGGAGCCTGATGCGGGGCTCGATCCCAGGACCCTGGGATCATGACCTGAGTCGAAGGCAGACGCTTAACCGACTGAGCCACCCAGGCGCCCCAGAACTTTGCTATTTTCACTTTTAACTGTAGTGTTACAAGTTATCCTGATCGGCATTGAATTGACTGCTCTGGAACTAACCACCTGGGACACCTGGCCCCAGAACATTGTCTGTTGGAAGGAGAGCTCTTGATACTAAGAGTCACGGCTTGGGAGTCCTGCAAATTGGTGTTTCTCAGCTGAGATACCCAAACACCCTCCTCTGGGTTCCTCAGCAGTCCCCACATGAATATCGAGGGGTGTAGGGATCTTTCAGCCAGGAAGACACAAAAAGCAGGAAGAGGGATTCTGGGAGGAGCTAGAGATGCAGGGGTGGTTGAGGCCAAGGTCTTAGCTTAGGGCTCTATGGTGAGCTTTGAAGGGGACACTGAGCAGGTGCCCTGTGGGGGAGGGGAGAGGGAGGCGGATGGGGCTGCAGTTCTCCATTAAGGACCGACTAAGCATTGGTGAAGTGGTCAACCTCTCTTCCTCCTCCCACCCGTTTCCTGCTCCCTAAAGCACCAGGGGACACATCCCCATTCTGATCAGTGGGGGCTGTTGGTTGGATTGAGTTGAATGGCTGCATCCCAACCATCTCTGTCTTCCCAGGAGAATGGGATCCAGGGGAACGGGCTCCAGTATTTCAGGCCATAACTGCTCTCTGCAGATCAGCCAGGGGCAGCCACTTCCTCACCACCCACCAGGACCATGATGCTGGTCCTGGGCAAGGGGAGGCGAGGGAAAAGCAGAATCTGACAGCCCCAAAGCCCGGCCACCTCTTCCTCTTCTCTTCCCCTCTCCCCTGCTCCTGCCTTTCCCTTGCCATGCCGCAGGAAGCACCAGACACAATCAGCAACTTTCATTTTTTTAAAAAATAAAAAAGCACTTTAGGGCTTTTACGGAGGAGGCTGCAGCCCATTAAGACACAAATTAAATCTTTGTGGGAATAGGCAGAGTGCAGATTCCCAGTGTGAGGACGCCCCCTCCCTTCTAGGGCTGCCCCCAGCCCTGGGCTTCCACCAGCCCTGGCCCCCCACCCCCGCCCGCTCCCTCCCTCCCTGCAGGATTTAAAGTGCATCTTAGGGGTTGAAGGAAAACTACTCAGTCTTGGCATTGAGTAGATCTTAGGGAAGGGTAGAGTGGGGTAGGAGGAGAGAGAAAGGAGCAGGTGAGGGAGTCGAGGAGTAGGGGGGAGGGCAGAGGCAGGGAAGGGGGGCACTCAGCCAGATACCCCACGCGTTGTCTTCTTTGGCCCTCTCGCCTAGTGTAGCAAGGAACTACTATTGTTGTCCCCCATTTTACAGACAGGAAAACTGAGCCTCTGAGAAGTTCAGTGACATGGCCAAGGTCATGTGGCTAATGCCAGCTGGGATTTGAGTCTCCTTTTGGAGGCTTGGGGAGGAGAAGAGGGGGAGAGAGATACATTGTTCCCCCTTCCTCCACCAGCCCGCACCTCACTCCCCTCCCCAGCATTTCTCTGCAGTCTGACCACGACTCAGGAGGAGGAAATCCTTCTCATCCTTGCACTTTCCTGGGAATGGTCACTCTTGAGGGTCCCCCAGAGAGGTGTGTTTTATTTGGTACATGCGGCAGAGCACATATGACCCCCGTGGCTGGGTGGATGTCGGGTGAGGGACCATTAGCCAGTTTACCCAATCAACCTGTTGGGAGCCACGCCAGGCCGAGGGGTTTGGTCATCTGATTTGGACAAAGGGGGACAGGCAAAGGCTGAAAGGGCCTTGGGCCTGGCAGACGCCGCAGTGGAGAGGGTTGAGAACCAGTGGGGGAGAAAGAAGGGGAGTGGGGCTTTCTGAGAGAGGTGCTGGGCACCCTTGTTTTCCTCACCCTTGTGCTGCTGGCCTGTCACTCATCCACTCAACACATGTTTATTCAGCACCTGCCGTGCGCTGGTGGGGAGCAATAAGAACGAGAATAATGCCTTACTTCATCTTTCTGAGGAACACTTTTCCCCCACAATTTTAACATTTCTGAAATCAGGATAAGTCTTTCAAGCAGTGAATTTTAGTTATTTGCAGCAGTGTTTTATTTTTCTTAGAGGTACATGAAGTCATGGTGCCTCCGAACCATGACAGCTTAGATCTGATGAAATTTGGTAATAGCTACACTTACAGTACTTCCTACGGGCCAAGCACTGTTCTAACTGCTTGGCTTGTGGTAGCACACTAGGCCTTCCCAACCACGATCGAGGTTGGAATCCTTGCTATTCCCAATTTAGAGATGGGAAAACTGAGGCACAGAGAGGTGAACTCTCCTTTCCCCTTCAAGGCAGGGACAGCCCCATCAGGTGTCTTATGAACACCAATGCTAAGCTTGTTACCACAGCAGAGCTGGGTGCAGGGCAACAAAGAAAACTCCAGAAGGGGAGGCCCACCCTGGAAACATCCCACCCAGAGCTGGCTGTGGGGGCCCTCCCAGGCCCTCCCATTTAGCTGAAGAGTAATGCTCCCCCACCCCAGTTCAGCTTTCCCTTCCCCTCACTCCCCATTCTCCTATCCTCTGTGAGTGGTGATAGGGATTAATCACGGATGCAACTGTCATTCCTACCAGCCCCACAACCACCAGCTCGGTCCAGGCCACAGGGAAGGAGGATGATGGGATGGAGGGTGGGAAGCTGCAGAGAAACTCAGAGCTGGACATGGGGCATCTCAGCATTCCTGGCCCCTTCCTGGAGTATACACTGGACATTCCTCAGGACTTGCAACTCTCCTTTTCCTGGTCTGTCTCAGGCTGGGAAGGCACCTGCTGATAGGGAAGGTTTACAGTAGGGAGGAGAAAAGGGAGAGAAATTACCAGAAATCCTGCCCCTGCCTTTACCATGCATGCTCCAAAGCTGGCCAAAGGTCATGTTGGGAGGCAGAGTCCCCCCCGCCCAGCCCCCTGGGACCCTAGGCAAATTTCTGTGCCTTTCTAGACCATGCTGATGCTCCAGGCCTTTGTGCCCCTTATGGCCTCTCTCTCCTGCCTACGCCCCTCATCCTGTTCAGTTCCTACCCGTTCCCCAGCCTGACTCTGCCAAGTACTGGGAAATGAAGACCTCACCTGCCAAGAGGGACTGGGGGCGCTGGCGCCCACAGGCCCTGCCAGCAACCGGGAGCTGTCAGGCTGGCAGTTTTCTCTAGCTGGAGCTGGTGGTAATTAATTAATCCATCCAGAAGCCCAAGGCAGTGGTCGGCAGCTTCTCGCAGACAGAGACTACAGCAACTCCAACTGGGTTAAAGCCTGGGAGGCCCTGCCAACCTCAGCCATGTGGACCCTGGGTCTCTGACGTCTGAGAGGGGTGGGGGGGTCGGGTCATCTTCGCAAGCCTGGTGTGTCTCATACTTGTTCACTGATTCAACCAACACTCTTGAGCACCTCCTCTGTGTCTCGGGTCTGAAAGCAGAGCCTGAGCCAGGCATTCAGACATACGTGGTTCATTAAGGGGTGCTTGCTTTTCAGGAGCCCCTTGTAGAGGAGGGAGCTGTCTTAGTCTGCTTGAGGTGCTATAACAGAATATCACAAGACTGGGCGACTTAAACAGCAGACATTTATTTCCCACACTTCTGGAGGCTGAGAAGTCCAAGATCAAGGTGCTGACTGATTTGGTATCTGATAGGAACCGTCTTCTTGGTTTGCAGATGTCCGCCTTCTCGCTGTGTATTGACATGGCCTTTCTTCTGTGCATGCTCCTGGAGAGAGAAATGTCTCTCTTCTTCTGCTTATAAAGGCACAAATCCTATTATGAAGGTCCCACTCTCATGAATGAATCTAAGCCTAATTACCTCTCAAAAGTTCCACTTCCAAATACTATCACATCGGGAATTAGGGCTTCAACATAAGAATTTTGGGGGGACATAGATATTTAGTCTGTAGCAGGAGCTGAGCAAGGATGTGGTCTCTGCTAACGGCTAAACTTGGCCTGATCTGCAGGAGGCTCTGGGGCATAGACCACACCACAAAGTTGTCTCCCCCTTTGAGAGGAGGGCTAGCCCTTTTACCCGCCCCCCCCCATCAATTGGTCACTGGCCATGGATTAATGACTGACTATAGGGGATGAGTGACCTCCAGGACAAGGTGCTTCCCATCAGCAGAGGGAGATACTCCAGCAAAGGGGCAGCTGGGAGCCCTTAGCAGCCAACGTCCCCAGCAGCTGAGAAACAGTGTGCATGCCTTAGGGCAGGGGATCTGGGCAAGGCATCCGCAGGTTCTACCACACCAGTGGTTCTCAGAATGTGGTCTCTAGACCAACAGTGTCAGCACCATGGGAAATGAACATTGTCAAGCCTGATTCTAGAGACCCTAAATCAGGAACTCTGGGGATGGAGCCCAGCAAGCTCTGTTTTCATCAGTCTCCTGGTAAATCTGATGCCTGCTTACTTTGCAGAACATTGAACTCCCAGGTCCATGGTGAGCAATGCTGTCACCATCCCACTGGTCATGGGACTTAGAGTTCAGTGTGGCTAGACCAGCGGGGCGCATGTGGGTCTGTTTGTGGGTTTGTGGGCCCAGGTCTGTGGCTGGTAGCTCAGCTGGTTTGACCAGTTTCCCAGCAGTGGTGCTACTCCCCACCATCCCCCATAGACCTTTGTCCTCAGAGCCCTCTATGACCCTCATTACACCCAAGGAAGAGTGCCCTTCTGGCCTCATCCCACCATGGCGCCACTATAAAGGGAGGACATTCATAATCAACCAGCATGTACTGAGTCTCTTCTGGGCTCACTCTCATAAGCTATTTTATTTGATCCCTTTCTATAGCATCCTGTATTGTGGATATTAGTATCCCCGTTTTAAAGCTGAGAAAACTATGGTTCAGTATAACTTATTAATAAAAGGTTGAGAACGTGGACTTCTCTTTTCCAAGCTGAGCGTGTATTCTGTTATAAACAACTTTGGCAGAAGTCAGAAGAGTGGTTGCCCTGGGTGGGAGTGGGGGTGGGATGGGGTACCCAGGGTCTTCTGTGGCACAGGAAGGGCCATATCTTGATTTGGGTGGTGGTAACACCCATGTATGCCTAGGTAAAAAGTCCCTGAGCTTTACACTTAAGATTTACGCTGTTTATTGTTTGTATGTTATACCTCATTTTAAATAATGCAAAAATAAAAGCCCTAAACAGTCACAAAAAAAACCCAAAATGCCATGTGACCTCACTTATATGAGGTATCAGGAGTGGTCAAACTCATAGCAACAGAAAGTAAACAGTGGTTGGCAGAGGGAAAGGGGGGTTGTTGAGTTTCCATTACACAAGACGAAGACATTCTAGAGGTCGTTTGTACAATAATGTGAATATACCTTTCACTATTGAAGAGGAAGAAAGACATTTCTCTCTCCAGGAGCGTGCACAACCAGGGATTGGCCCCCTGAACTAACTGGCTAGAACTTTGGATGTTTTGGATGTTTGAAGTCAGAGGAAGCAAGCCTTTCCATTTGGTTCTTGAACTCTCTCCTATAACATCCTTGCTAGGTGATTTCCAGCCAGTGCCTAAACATCTTCTGGTGACAAGGCACTCACTCCACCCACACATAAGACAAAAGTAGTCACGCCACATAATGCTGGATCCTGAGAAGATGTGACGTGCACAGAGTAGAAGGTATGTTCTTCTTTGCATAGAAACTCTCTAGTTGTATGCGGCTCACATCTCTGCCCTTTGGTTTCTGTTCTAGGTTTTAGGGCCATAGAAAATGAGTGACATCTTGCACAGGACCGCCCTTTGCTTCGTGTTTTGGTTTTGGCTCCATACATTTCGTACTTGATTTCTTCCCCACTAGCCACGTACTTCCAATGTCAGGCGTACAGGACACACTTAGATGGACTCTGGCCCTCAGACTCTGCCCTGTTGTGTCCCTTTGCTGAATGGATGGAAGGAGTATTCCTGAATGTCTTTCCTGCACCAGGACAGCTAGCAAGAAGGCAACTATAGGGTGCCCGGGTGGCTCAGTCGGGTAAGCATCTGCCTTTGGCTCTGGTCATGATCCCAGGGTCCTGGGATCGAGCCCTGCATCGGGCTCCATGCTAAGCAGGGAGTCTGCTTCTCCTTCTCTCTCTGCTGCTTCCCCCTGCTTGTGCTCTCTCTGTCAAAGAAATAAATAAAATCTTAAAAACAAACAAACGCTAAACCCAACCCAAATGGTTCCTTTACCTAGCTTCCCCTGAGCTGGATCCCATAAATGCCCACGGCCACTCTGGCACCATCCAACATGAGGGAAAGTGTGATGAAGGGGAAGTCAGTGTGGAAAGAGAAGGGGATCTTAACTGGTTAGGATTAAAATATCTATATTTGCAGATTTTACAAAGCCGTATGACCGTGTGAACACTTTTTGCCAACTCCCCTCTGAGAATCTTGGAAGGGGCCTATTTCAGTGAGGAGCCCCGGAGCAGAAGCTATATCCACACCATGGTTAGTCCATCCGTGTCCATGGGCTCTGGGTCCCCAAGGGCGGGGCAGCCTGGCAGGATTTTGAGGACCCTGACCATCCATCCCGCCTCCTTCCATCCCCAGTCTTCTCTTTTGCTGGTTCAATATGGCCAGTGTCTTCTATGGTTCCTCAAAGACAGGTCCTTCTCTGACCTGGTGTCAGTTTGTCTCTATCCCTTTAGAAGGGTCCAGAACTGAGGGGCAGGTGGCTGATGCCACCTGTCAGAGTGGGCCATCCAGGTCAGCACATCCTTGGTTCCCTCACATGGCCTTGGGGCCAGGGTGTCCCAACCAGGCACTGCTCCATCCTCCAGTAAATGATTGCTTTAGCAACTATTTCTGAGTGCTTTGTCTGGGCCAGGCCCCGAGGTGGGCCTGGAGATCCAGAGATACAAGAGGAGGGTCTTTGCTCTAGGGGAGTTCGCACCCTCAACTCACAGAGCTGCGGCTGTAAAGTTACGACTCCTGCCCCATCTTGTTCCCACAGAGTCAGCTTTTAGTCCCAGTCACAGGGCCTTCTGCAGATCCTTAACTCAATTTCATCTTTTTTTTTTTTTTGACTCAATTTCATCTTATTAGATTTGCTTCACTTGGCCATTCTGCCAAAATCATTTTGGATCTTGCTTCTGTCATGCCCTCTCTCTCTCCCTCCCGGCTTCGGGTTGTCCATGAATGTGATAAGCCTGTCTGCTATGTCTTCATTACAGTCCGGGGTAACAGCGTTTGACCGCCTGGGACCAGGACAGAGCCCAGAGGCATGAGAAGTTTCCCTCCAGGTGGACACATATTCCTTAATCAGCACCCTTTGGGGACAGTGGTTCAATCCACCTAATTACACGATCACCCAGCCATATTTGTCCATCTTGTTCACAAGGACATCATAAGACGTCTTGTCACATTCCTCAGTCAAGTCCAGACGCTATGTCTGACACAGTTTCCTTTCTGTCAGCCTGGCAACCCTGTCAGGAACAGAAGAGTGGATTCTGTTCTCCAGCCACAGATGCCACACTTAAAAAAACAAACAAACAAACAAAAAACTTTTTACTGAAGCATGCATTCAGAAACGGCCCCAAATCATAAATGGACAGCACCCAGTTGAAGACATGGAACAATGCTGGCCCCCTAAGCCCCCTCATTTCTCCTAGCCACTGCCCCCTGCCAAGAGTAACCCTCTCATAACTTCTCACATCACAGATTAGCTTCTCCCATTGTGAACTTTGTGTAAATGAATCATGGAGGATGCACGCTTTTGTACCTGGTTTCTTTTGCCCGACGTTATCCATGAGACTCGCCCGTATTGTATGTAGTTGTAGATGCTCATTCTCATGGATGCATAATATTCCCTTACACAAAGACAGCACCATTTATTTACCCATCCTACTATTGATTAGAGTTGCTTCCAGCTGAGGCGATTATGAATAGCACTGCTAAGAACATTCTGTTATTTATAATTTAGTGCACATATGTGTTCGTATTTTGAGTCTATCCCCAGGCACAGAATCTCCGGGTCATGATGTATGCATTTTCTAGATTTTGCCACACAGTTTGGGAAAGTGGTTGTATCATTTCATACTCCCACCAAAAATATATGAACATTCTCACCAACATTTGGTTTGTCGATCTTTTTCATTTTATCCCTTCTGTGGGTGTGATGTGGTATCTCATCGAATTTGCATTTCCCCGATGCCTAATGATGTGGAGCACCTTTTCTTGTGCTTATTGGCCATTCGGATGGCCTCTTTGGTGAAGTGTCTGTATAAATATTTTGCTCATTTTTCTATTGGGTTGTCTGCCTTTTTCTTATTGATTCGTAGTAGTTTCTTTATATTCTGGATGTGCACTGACTCTGCTCTTAACTTCAGCCAATTATTTTTGCAAATGAGTGTATTTGATCCTCGGAGACAACTGGGAGGGAGTGATTGTCCCTTTAAGAAACACGAGAAGTCACACCACAGAGGGGCTGGTGATTCCTGTTGTCATTGTTCATAACTGGGTCACCCCGTTGCTCTTGAAAAGTGGTGAGGCTGTGTGGGAGAGGAGAAGATGCAGAAACCACATGTGGAAGGGAACAGGGCAGAAGGCGCACCCCAATAGCCTTGCTGGGGGACTCTGAGGGTCCTTGTCAGAAACCCTGAGTGTGGGTACTGGCCTGACCACTAGCCTTTTTGGGGATCTATCTTCTCCACACAGATAATACCATTGCACAGGGTTTTCTGAGGTTAAATGAGAAAGCAGTTTATTGGGGCACCTGAGTGGTGCAGTCTAAGTGTCTGACTCTTGGTTCCGGCTCAGGTCGTGATCTCAGGCTCATCAGATTGAGCCCCACATACGGCCATACTCAGCATGGAGTCTGCTTGAGATTCTCGCCCTCTCCCTCTGCTCCTCCCCCCACCCACACACACTCTCTAAAATACATACATACATACATACATACAATATTTTCTTAAAATCTCTTTTTTAAAAGCAGTTTATCAAATGTAATATTCCGTGCAAATGTCATATACATCTTGCAGTTGGGAGGACTCCACAAGTCTGGCTTAATATAGGAGCCGCTCAATAAACATGCATTGTTGAGTGCCTGATGTTTACCGAGTTGGCAATCTGGTGGCAAAGAGGCGCTGACGTCAGACTACCCGGGTTCAAATGCCAGTCCCACCACTCACTGGCAATGCGTCAGTACTCAAGTTAATTAGCATCTTTGTGCTTCACTTTCCTTATCTATAAAAGAGGGATAGGGGAGTACCTAACTACATAGCATCAATGTGTGAATTAAACGGGATGATTTATGTAAAGACGGGTACCAGGCTCATAGAAGGCACATAAATATTAACTATTACTATTATTACTATTACTATTATAATTAAGAGTTTACATATGTCGTCTCCCATTTTCATCCCAAAAAAGCCATGTGTGCATTATCATCTCCATTTTATCGATAAGGAGAGGTTAAGTGAATTGCCAAAGTCACATGCCCTGTAAGTACCTGTGCTGGGATTTGAACCCAGGCCTTTATGGGTATGTTGCAATCCAATGCATCTAACTCGACTGCCATCCAGCTCATCTTTGTCCATCATATTTCCAAAGACACTTGGAAAACCCTCATCAGATGTCTCCCTGGATTTTCGGGGTTGGGGGAAGAGGGGCTTGAGCCTCTGGATGTGGTCATAGGGTGGGTTGAGCATGCTAGGCCTGGTGTGCAGGGAGGGGCTGAGAGGGTGAGGTTGGTGAGTCCGGGAGCACGGCGCTGCAGAGCCATCAGGGCTGGGAGTCCGCAGTGGGGGCTCTTCTGAGCCCCGGGCTAGGCAGTGGGGATGGCCCCAGAGCTTTCTGTAATGAGTCTGCTACACAGCTGGACAGAGACTTATGACTTCTGGTGGCTGGGCCACCTCCTCCCACTTGTCCTCCCCAGTTATTTATCACAGTTGTCCCTCTGGAGAGGCAGGGACATTGCTTACACTGTCCAGAACAGGGAATGCAATAAAAATAAAAACCAGATCTACAGGGGGCCCTGAGCCCTGTCCCCTTCACTGAGGGCCGGAGGGGGCTGCGGGGCTGTCCTGGTGGGGGGTGGGGTAAGGCGCTAGCAACAATGTCGACCCCAGTCCGGCTTCCGGGGAGGGCTCGGGCAGCATCTCCAAGACCACAGTGACGGACATCACTCGCCCCGCCGCAGCGAAGCCGGCACGCCCAGGACCACTGAGCACCCAGCACCCACTCGTGGTATCACCTCGCCCACCGCCCCGGGCATTGCTGCCACCAGGAAGACTAACATCGTCTCTGGTGACCTCACCCTCATGCTGCCACAGACAGAGTCGCCATGGCCACCATCACCGCCATGGCCACCAACAGGAAGGGAATTACCAGCCTGGCTTCTTTACCCACTCACGCTTGGCTCCGAGAAACAAGGTAGTCAGAACGTGTATGGCTGTTTCTACCTCTGCTCCTGAGTTCGGCTGCCATCAGGGACCTCCGCGGCTCCTGGAAGAAGTAGTCCTTCTTGTCTGGCTTCCCGGGTTCTATGGACAGAGTGGGGTCATGAGAGGAGCTTAACTTTGAACTCGTCTGGGTCGCTGACCAGATGAGAGGCCCAGAGCCGGTAAGATGCTTCCCAGTGCCTCAGTAGCCTTACCTGCAAAGGAAGGGCAGTAGAATTCACCTCGCTGGAGGGGAGAGCTGCGGGGGTGCTGTAGGGATAACGAAGTGTCTCTTATCACCACTGTCGGTGCTCCAAACACAGCACATGAACTGATTATCAAAATCATCATTATTCTCGGGTGAGACTGCCCTCCTAGCCACCCAGGGCCCCAAATCGCGGGCTCCTGCTGTCTGCCCAGAGCATCTCCTGGGCCTCCCCGCCAGGCCATGCAGCCCAGGACAGTGGCTTACCTCTCCACCTCCCACTGCCTGACTCAGTTGTTGCGAAAGCCCAAGTTTCTCACCGAGCAGAGGCAGCAGTCACATCCCCAGGTCTCACCGTCCTATCAGAACAACATCACTGTAAACATTAGTTATTCACAAACCCAATTACATTTTGATTGCTCTGACCCAACTGAGATTGGGGTTACTCTCAATCCACATTTATATTTTGGCACAAGCTTCCTAAGGTGCGGGGAGAGGAAAACAAGCTCCCTCCTCCCCCGCTGTACCAGGCAGGAACCTTCTCCTGGGTTCCCTCATTCCTTCTCTGTCTCGGCTCCACAATGCAGCCATACCTGGGCACTCTGCCACGGAATAGAGAGCGGGAGGGGCTGGGCCAGGGCGAGAGGGGAGTCCGGACAGCTTTGGAATGTCAGTCAGAAGGAAAGGAAAGCCTGCAATAGGAAGGGGGAGGAGGGGACACGACAGGGGACATGGGGATGTCTTTGGCTGTGTTTGGGGTGGGGGTGGCAAGCTGCTTCCCAGCACCTGGGACACCGTGCTCCCACATTCTAGGCTGAGCCCTTCCTGAACATGTCCCAACTTGAGCTCTGCGTCTTCCCCGCAAAACCTGCTTCTCCCCATACCTTCTCCATCCCTGTAAATCCCTCCAGTTGCTCGGGCCAGAAACTCACTCCAATCCATTAGCAAATCTTGTTGGCTCTACTCAAAATATGTCGAGAATGTGGCTGCTTCTCACAGCCTCCTCGACTCCCAATCCTGGTCCAAGCCACCACGGTCTCTTGCCTGGCTGACTGTCATTGTCCCCTAAGTGGTGTCCCCTTCCTCTATAGTCTATTCTCAACACAGCCACCAAAGCGGCCCTTCTAAATGTGTAGCTGACCAAGTCATTTCTCTGCTCAGAAAGCTGCGGTGGGTCCCTGTTTCACTCAGAGTAAAAGCCAAAGTCTTAGGTGCCTATCCTACCTGCCTGGCCTCCTGCCTTCTCTCTGACCTTGTCTCTATTATTCTCCCCTCACTCGCTCTGCTCCAGCCACAGAGATGCCAAGCCCAGGCCTGTCTCCAGCTTTGCACTCGCTGTGCCCGGGAAAACTTCCTCCCAGATATCCCCATGGCCTGTTCCTTCATCTCCTCCAGACCTCTGCTCAAATGTCACCTCATTAATGAAGCCATCTCTATCTGTCAGTTCCCTTCAGGAAACAGATGGCTCACTCAAATTCAGATCCTCTGAGCAGGGTTTACAGAGATGCGGGCAGGGGGTCTGGAAACCACAGGGATGGTGCGGGGGCCCTAGGCTGTTCACAGTGAGGAGCTGTGACCATCCCAAGGCCAGATGACTGGGTGGGGTGGTTGGATTGGAGGGAGGCAGCCAGCCTACATACTCTCCCCCTTCCTTCTGATCTCCTGTGGGGCTCCCCATTGGCCACACGTAACAGAAGCCAGAGAGCAGGGTGACGCAGTCCACGCGGGTCAGCATCCTGGGGCACAGAATGGGCTGGAGGGTAGAGAAGGGTAAAGAGCGTGTCTGGAGAGGCAAAGGGAAGATGGTCAGGTCATCACTCATGACAGCACGACTTAAATATATATCACTCCCTGCACTCTATCCCTCTTCCCACTTCTTTTTCTGTATCCCACTGATCACCTTCTAAAACACGATGTAATTTTTGTTTGTCTTTACCCATTGGATTGTAAGCTCCACGAGGACAGGGATTTTGTCAGTTTTTGTCCTCTGGTGTATCCCCAATGCCTAGAACAGAGCCTGGTGTATTGTAAAAGTTCAATAAACATGTGATGAAGAAGTGAGTGCATGAGAAAGAGGGAGGCAGCGTGGGAAGGGCCAGGTGAGATCTAATGGGGCCTGAGATCCCTGGGCTTCACCCCAGGAATTGCCATCTGTAATGAAGAAAGAATGCATTTGTTGTTCAAGTAATTGGTAGTAACTGATGGTAATTTCAAGTAATTAAACACTAATTAATTCAATGAGTCAGTAATGTATTTATTTATGGTATCTATGTTTGTTTCCTTATAAATACTGGTATTACTTTTGTCAGGCAATTAAAATTCACTGGGGAAGTCGGGGAGGTTCCTGGGGGTGACAGAAGCTTGGCTTGGTCTGGGCCAGGCATGAGCAGTGGGACCAAGCTTGGGTGAAGGCTGAGGTCAGAGCTCACATGGGTGGGGTGGGCCAAAGCAGGCACTGGTAAGGGATTTTGCACTTTTGGCTAATACTAGTTTGGGGTTGGGGATTAAGACGCTTAATCACAAAATCTTTTCCAACTTCTTGAATTCCCCTCCTCAACTCAGAAGTATTCTTTTTAGATTGGAATATATGAGGTCCATGGGGGGGGCGTGTCACCAGGTATAGGAAGTCTTTCCCTCCCCTGACTTTTTTTTTTTTTTTTTTTAGATTTTATTTATTTAACAGAGAGAGAGTGAGAGCACAAGCAGGGGGAGCGGCAGGCAGAGGGAGAAGCAGACTCCCCGTTGAGCAGGGAGCCTGATGCAGGACTTGATCCCAGGGCCCTGGGATCATGACCTGAGCCGAAGGCAGATGCTCAACCGACTGAGCCCCCCAGGTTCCCCTCCCTCCCCTGACTTCTTTTCTAAGAGGGCAGCAGTATCTTGAGCTCTTGGCCTTCTGCCCTGGGCCCTGATCTCCTAGGCATGAGACCAGCTAGTTCTAGGCTGGACAGAAGATGGAGAAGAAGAGGAAAGGGGGATACTCCAGCCTGTACACCCGAAAGGACCCAGAGCAAGATCTGAAGGGCTGAGAAAAGTCATATGGGGGTGAGTGATGCTGGGGGAGAGCATGAGCTCATAAAACTTTGTCTCAGGCAGTTACAAGCATCCTGATCACATAGATGAATTGGCAGGGAATGACACAGAATGATGGTACCCATAGAAGACGCTGCCCTCATCTTTCTAGATTCCCAGCCCACATTCCCCCCAACAGCCTCAACTGGCAGTGTCAAGCCTTAGGGCCAAAGGCAAACCTCCCCTCCCTCACCAGTCTTGGCTTTTTAGATCCTCCATGGCCCAGGAGGCAAATTATACTGATTACAGGTTAGGAAAAAAAAATACGAAATGGACATAGAGAAAGCAGAGAAAGAAGTGGGGGTAGGGCAGGATGTCTCAGAGGCTACAGTATGTAAGAACTCTCGCCCTTCATGTGCCCTCTACAAGGGCTATCCTCCTTCCCTGTGCTACCTTTCTGCCCCCCCCCCGCCCCCCCAAGGTGGCAGCAGGGAGGGGTTCAGGCACAGGTTTTGGAATCAGATGACATAGCGTTAGATTCTGGCTGCTCTACAACTTCCTCTCCACGTGATGTGTTGGGCAAGTTACATCTCTGAGCCTCAGTTTTCCAATCCGTGAAATGGGGATAATCATAGTACCTGTCCCATAAGAGTTGTTACAGCGTTTAAATGCACTTATGCACATAAAAGCACTTTTAGCCCATGTAGCCTGGCAGGCAGGAGGTGCTTAATCTGCCCTAGTTATTAGAATAACTCATGAAGGTGTCTAGCCACCCATGACTCACTTTTTGCATTCCAGCTTGGCCTCATCTCTAACCACGAAGAATCTCACATCCCGGTTGGTGTTGACCAGCCCTAAGAGTTCTCCTTGCAAGGGCTCAAATGAAAGAGCAGTGTCCTTCCAGGTCTGAACGGGGCATCCCTTTGCAGCAGACCTTTACTCATGGTCCCCAAACGTCGCAGAGTCTTGCCTTTCTTCTGCCCCTGCTTCTCCCCTGCAGCCCGGCCTCCGGAGTGGCCCCAGCTACGGAGGGACCTCCAACTGCAGGCTCCTTACCGCGCGGCTGTGACTCACCACCACGGCAGTTTTGTGCTGTCTCGTTGTCTCTGTCTCGCCGTCTCTGACCCCTTCCTGGCCTCTCGGGCCTGTCTTTCATTTCCCCTTCTCGTTCCCTCTTTGTTCTATTTGTCTCCCTTAATTAGACATACTTTGGAACTGAAGTGCTTTTATTATGTTTTATTTATTGAATGGCTGTACGTTTCCTGTTCTTAATTTAAAAGGCAGATCGATAAAATGCTTTATGGTCCTTGCTTAAAACAAAACAGAACTGAGTTAAGTTGCTCTTTGTTCATGTGACTCTTCCTTGCTTATTTCTTTTTTCACAGGAAGAAAAGCTTCCTCATCCCCATTCCCTTAATTGACAAGAACACTTAATTCACTCCCTGGCTTATTCATTCCTTTAATTACTCATTAAACAGCTATTAAGCCCCATCTGTGTACTGAGCTCTGCACGGGACCTGGGGCAATACAGGTAATACAAAGCGGTGTTCCTGCCCACAAGAGCCTCCTCTCTAGCTGGGGAAACTTGCTTGGACACGGGCATGTGCCAGAAATGTTAGGGGTGCCGTGTCAGTATGTGATAGCATTGGATGTGGCACAGACAGGGAGTCGGAAAGGCTTCCTGGGTGGAGAGCAAGCTGGGCTGGGACTTCAGAGATGAGCAGGTGTCTTGAGTTGGGCTCTCCCAGAAGCAGACCCGAAGACAAGGGAAAGAGGAAAGGTAGTTAACTGGGGAGGCTCCTGGGCTGCACGGGTAGGGGAGTGAGGAAGAGAGACCAGGAAGGAAGGGAGGGAGGAGTTGATACAGGGCACCTCCGTGAGCCGGTTACCACTGCGGGCAACGGGGGTGCACACCATTCTGGGACACTGTGTAGAGCGTGTCTCAGAGTGGGCTCAGCTGAGTGGTGAGGGAGCTGGGGTATTTATACTCCTGTCACCTCCCAACAGTCATGGGCGAGGGCCGCCCTGGGAAGTATTGCCTCTTCCACACTCCTGGCCACCTGCACAGATGGCAAGTGGGCTCTGGTGGTCAGAGAGGAGCCTCCTTCCAGCAAAGGAGGCAGGTTCTGGGAGTCGGGGCTCAGGCTGGCGGGCACTGAAGTGATGAGCACAGTGGTGCCCGTGGGGCCCCAATGTCATCTGCCGCAATAGGTGTTGGGGGAGGGGAAGGGCACCCTAGTCGGGTGGTCAGCGTGAACAAGAGCTAATGCCAGAAAAGTCTGGCATGGTGTGGCCTGGGCTCAGCTTCCTCATTTACAGAAGGGGATGAGAAAACCTGCCCTACCCATCCAGGATGATTTGCACAGACTCCCCAACTCGGACCCTGCAGAGCAGAGCCCAGTTCCGCCCTTTCCTTGAATTGCTCCACCATGCCTCCTGCCAGCCTCTGAGGCCCTGGATAGTCGAGGCTATTTATGATGCCCTGACGATATCTGTCTTGGCGGAGGAGCGTAGGGGGGGACGGATGGAACCTGGGGTCCTATCCATCAGTCACTTGGCTGCAATCTCTAAAGAGATTTTAATTGTGAGCTCAGATTTACTCCGGTCATCAGCAGCCCGCCTGCCTCTTTACCGGCCGAGAGCGGGGCCTGCAGGCCTGCTGTGGTTTGCCAAATGGACGTCTTATAGCAACGCTGAGGAAATATTTGCTGCAGTGAAACAATGTGCCGGGTGGAAAGCAATTGTCCTAAATCGCCCCCTGACAGCGCGTCAGAGCTCTACCAGGGGCTCCTTCCACTGTACTCACAGCTACTTTTCCGGAGGAGCCATGTATCCCTGCCACCTGCCCAGGGAACAAAGACGACAGCCTCAAACCTGAATTGGAGGGAAACTGAGGCAGGGGGCACCACTCCCCCTCTTCTGGGCCATGTGAAAGAGGGGACAGTAGGAGAACAAGGTCGGGTTGGGGGTGGGCTGGGGGTGGCATGGGAGACAGAGCCCTGCATTAGGAAGACCTATACCAGGCCCACCCTGAGCAAAAGATCCAATAAATGCTGTCTCCATTTACAGCTGAGGACACAGAGGCTGAGGGAAGTGGGAGGCTAGCCTGAGACTGCACAGCGTGTTATGTTGGGGGGAGCTGGGAACCTTGAGCTTTGGTCTTCTGGAGTTCTGCAGAAGGTTTTGTTGTGGACCCCTGAGTATCCCTTTCTGAACTCCTTCCTTGTCCTATGTCTCAAGGCTTCTTTGCTCCCTCCTCAGAGGAACAGGGCCCCTTCACTCTCAGGATTGGCTCTGGGGAAGTGACCTGCTTCCAGGAGCTTCTGCCTCTCAGTGCTTCTGAGTAGCTATCTCCTGGAGGTGGCCACATCTTCTCTCTGCCTGTGGGGTATAGCCACTTGTGTCTTGATCAAAGGAGAACCTCTAGGGGAGAGGAGAAAGAGCAGGAAGAGCAGGGGGAAAAAGAAGAGATCCTTCCTAGACTGTGAAGTCTCCCAAATAAGGTCTCCTATTCTGCCTTTGAGGCTCAGGACTCAGGAGCAGGTCTGGTCTTGGCACACATTTCCTTTGCACCAAGCCTATTGTTGCAGAATTTATCCAACAGAAAAAACAAAGCCCACAAGAGTATCGTACATGCTATCTATTGTTGCTGGTGATAGCAAAAAAACTAGTAAAATGAATGTCCATTAGTAGGAGAATGGTTGACTAAATCACAGTCCAGTTTTGGAATATCATGCAACTATTAAAAAGGAGGGAGACCTCATGGTTGACTTGGAAAGTTGCATGTGAGAAAATCAAGTTGCAGAATAAAATGTGTGTTTAGATTTCATTTTTAAAAATTTGTTTATACTTGTATTTGGGGTTTAGGAGGTAAGTAAAAGCACTTGGAGGGGTCAGATTAGGATCAGGTTCGGTTGTGAAAAACAGAAAAAAAGACAATAGCTTTTTTTTTTTTTTAAACAGGATAAAGTTTACTTCTCTCTCACTGAAAGTTCTGGAGGTAAACTCTACTCTATGAAGTCCTCCAGGTTTCTTGTATTCACCATCAATGGCTTCCATTCCCAAGGTCATCTCATGGCCCAAGATGGCTCCTTTAGCTCCAGCCATCACTTCAACATCCTAATCAACAACAAGGAGGAAGGCACCAAGAGTAGCATGCCTTCTTCCCTTGAAAGGTCACTTCCTCAAAGTCACATATATAAATTTTGGTTACATCCCATTCACCAGAACCTAGTCCCATAGCCACACTTAGCTGCAAGGGAGGCTGGGAAATGTAGTCTTCATTCCCAGTGGCCACCTGCCCAGCTGAAAGTCCTTTAGGAAAAAGAGTATAGATATAGGAGACAACTAATTGCCTTTGCCCAGGAAAAGGAAACTTCATTATTAATCACTTTAAGGAAGAGGTTTGGGAAGAGGCATGGGAACTAGTGAAATATTAATTTTTTTATAGCCTACACTTAATGCTTAATTATTAAAAATTTATTGGGGCACCTGGGTGGCTCAGTCCATTAAGTGTCCGACTCTTGATTTTGGCTCAGGTCATGATCTCAGGGTTGTGAGATTGAGCCCCATGTTGGGCTCTGCACTCAGTGCATATCTCCTTGTCCCTCTCTCTCTGCTCTTCCTCATGCTCTCTCTCTCTCTCTAAAATAAATAAAATCTTTTTTTTTTAAGATTTTATTTATTTATTTGACAGAGAGAGACACAGCGAGAGAGGGAACAGAAGCAGGGGGAGTGGGAGAGGGAGAAGCAGGCTTCCCACGGAGCAGGGAGCCCGGTGTGGGGCTGGATCCCAGGACCCTGAGATCATGACCTGAGCCGAAGGCAGACGCTTAACGACTGAGCCACCCAGGAGCCCCTAAATAAAATCTTTAAAAAAATGTATTACTTTGTTACTTTTCTAATAAAGAACTCCAATAACATTTTTTTTTTTAAGATTTTATTTATTTATTTGACACAGAGAGAGAGACAGGGAGAGAGGGAACACAAGCAGAGGGAGTGGGAGAGGGAGAAGCAGGCCTCCTGCAGAGCAGAGAGCCCTATGCGGGGCTTGATCCCAGGACCCTGGGATCGTGATCTGAGCTGAAGGCAGATGCTTAACCGACTGAGCCACCCAGGCGCCCCTCCAATAACATATTTCTTAAAAACCTCTCTGATTGCTCTATTTATTCTAGTATAAACACTAAATCTCTTAGCATGGCATTCAAAGCCCTCTCAGATCAGCCTGAGCCACATGTTGCATCTTCTCTCCTCTTCTGTGTACCTTGCTATGGCCACACTTTTTTTGCTGTGAACCATTCACTTTTCCCTGCAAACTCTCCACCTATGACTCTGTATATTCTGGTTCCTCTTCCTAAAATGCCCTTCCTGCTCCTTGTTTCATCTTTACAGATGCTCAAAAGTCATCTCCTGGGAGAAATCTTCCTCCCTGGCCCTGGGTGGTCACCCCTCTCCTTGTACCCCTGCTGCTGTGCCATCTGGTGGTTCATCTCTTCTGCATCCACTAGATGCGTTCCCCATTAGACCAGGAGCTCCTCAAGGGAGGGGGAGGGACTGTTACTCATTTGTTCATATCCTCAGGCACTTATGATAGCACTTGCTACATTGTAGGTGTTCAAGGAATGTGCAGATACCCCCTGCAAGCATCATCTCATTGCATGTTCACATCAACCTGTGAGGTTAGCACCATCATTCTCCATTTTATAGGAGTGGGTGGCAATATTGTGGCAAGTGGTTATTAGACAAGGAGCTAGGCAGGCCTGGATTCAAGTAATAATACTTGGGTAAATTACTTAGCTTTCTAATGTTTCCCCATCTGTAAATCAGAGCTCATGAGACAGGTCAGCATACAGTAGGCACTTAATAAATGGCGGTAATTGTTGACTATCAGATGGCTGGGGCTGGGATCTTTCTCTCTTCCTTCCTCTCTTTAGTTCTTCTCCACTCAGGTGGAGTCATGCTGCCCACATCCTTTGCCCAGCCCTGTGGCCGGGTCCAGGACAGGTCTGCTCAGCGTCAGCCCTTCCTCCCTCCAGCCCTAATGGGGAAGCTGGAGGAACAAGGGGAGAAAGAGGAGGACAGAAATTTGATGCTCCTTAAGCTATCATACCTTCTCCCCAGCATGTCATCCTGTGGTTCCTCCAGGAGCTCGCCACGTGGGCGGTGTCTTTGCTGCTGGCTCATTCTCATTGATCAGAAGGTACTTTCTCTGTCTGCAGGACCTTGAGTCGCCCTTCTGGGTTGGAGAGGGACAGGGGCAGTGGGTTGGGGGCTCCCCTGCGGACCCCTCCCAACGTCCCAGATGCCCACAGCAGAGGGCAGCCTTCTCAGGCTCTAATTTTAACCCCAAGGAAGGGGCCAATCGTTCATTTTCAAAGCTGTTTGAAGATGTAGTTTTCCAGGACCCTGAGGAGAACAGATGCCCAATGGGGGGAAAGACTCTTACCCGATGACCCCCACTGCCAATCAATACCCACCTTGGCAGGCTGTCTGTATAGCTTCTGGCTGGGCAGCCCTCCCTCCTGTCCTTTGGCACCCATATCCCACCCCAGGCAGAGAAATCATCCTGAACTCTGGGGAGGGAACACAGACAGACTTCCCATGCAGAGGAGCAAGATGCAAGATTCTAGCTTAAGCATGGGCACCCTATACATCCAGCCTGTAGATGACCCTAACTGGACACTACACACACACCCACACACACTCAGAGGCTAGCAGTGGCCTCCCTGGGGACCCTACAGCTCCTCCCCAGGGTCCTGTGTGGTCAGAAAGCATCAAGCCTTCTATCCTCTGCCCAATTAGACGCCATGGGGAGAAGAATGGCTGCCCCTCGTTGTCCTCTGGCTTCTGTTATTGTCCATGATCCGCATCTCATTCACTGATACCTTCTGTACTGAGCCAAGTGGCAGTCAGAAAGCTGTTGAACCAGGCCCTAACTTTGGTCACACACACACAAACATGAGTAGAAGCATCTGGGAGGCAGGAGGTCAGGTAGTGGGCACAGAGGATTCTGGAAGGATCTACCATCAGCCTCCCCAGGGGGATGGTGGGCTCTGCGGCTGAGTGTGGGGAAGGCAATCTGGGGTTCATTCTCCTTTCTGGGTGGGGGAGGTGAGCCAGTGGGCCGAGGCAGATGACCTGTACCAGGCTGACCAGGTGACTTCTGGGTTCTGGGTTCTGAAACCCTGGCTGCCAGGCCTCACCCTCTTTTGTCACTTGTTTTCCTGTTCTGAGACAGTGTCTTAATGGCCAGGTCCTGACCTTCCCTCAGCCAGGTGGGGAGTGGGGTAGGGGTAGAAACCTCAGCCTCCCCCCTGGTGGTGGGTATTGAGGAGGGCACATTCTGCATGGAGCACTGGGTGTTATGCACAAACAATGAATCATGGAACACTTCATCTAGAACTAATGATGTAATGTATGGGGATTAACATAAGAATAAAAAAAATAAAAAAAAAGAAACCTCAGCCTCCTTTACCAGAAAGGGGCCTTCTGAAGGCCAGAGCCTCCCCTCCAGATAGGGGATGAGTCCTCCCCTCACAGCAGGCAATAATTCCAGCGGATTGGGCACCTGGGTGGCTCAGTCGTTAAGCATCTGCCTTCGGCTCAGGTCGTGATCCCAGGGTCCTAGGATCGAGCCCCGGGCTCCCTGCTCTGCGGGAAGCCTGCTTCTCCCTCTCCCACTCCCCCCCTGCTTGTGTTCCCTCTCTCGCTGTCTCTCTCTCTGTCAAATAAATAAATAAAATCTTAAAAAAAAAAAAAAAATTCCAGAGGATGGACCTTGCTTCTGCCATCAGCCTGGGCACCCAGCTCTGGCCTCAGGGGCACCCAGCTGGGGTGGGTGGTCTGGGCACGAAGAGCTAGGAAGAGACCTCCTGCCTCTGCCCTCTGCCCCCACCCCAAATTGCCTCCTTCACCTTTCCCAGGTTGTGTTTACCTCGTCCTCCTCCTCCTGCCCTGTTCTCCCAGCCGATCTGATTGCTGTAATTAGTTAATCAGTAACTGGCATAATTTCCTCCTGATTAATGCAGGAATAATCACCCGCCAGGGCTGCCAGCAATTTGCTTATCAGAGTCACTTTGAAACAGCTTTGAAAATGAACGATTGGCACCTTCCTTGGGGTTAAAATTAGAGCCCCGAGAAGGCCGCCCTCTGCTGTGGGCGTCTGGGACGTTGGGAGGGGCCTGCAGGGGAGCCCCCAGCCCACTGCCAGAGGCGGGGTCTCACCTCCGGGGCCTGGGGGAGGGCGGGGCAGGCACAACCAGGCCCGCGCAGTCGGGCCACCGGTCTCTCTCGGCCTCCCCGGGTCCTGAGCAGTCGAGGTCCTCCCGGCTGCTTCCCAGGCTCCCAGGCTCCCGTTAGCACTGGGCTCAGCGGCACCCCAGGCAGCGCGGGGCCTCCGCAGCTGACGAGCGCCACAGTTCCCACGGCTTCTGGCTGCAATAATGTTTGCAGAACGGAGGAGAGATGCTCCACCTGCCCCCGCCGCGCCTGCTGCACGGGGCTCGGGGGACGCGGGGAGACAGGGCACGCGTCCTCGCTCACACCTTACAGCCACGCGGTCATCGCAAGGGCGGATGGGGGGGGGGGGGGGGGGGGGTCCTGCGGCGCCTTCCCGAAGGGAGGGAGCTGGCAGGTGGAGACCAGGACCAGAGGCTGGTCCAGGAGGAAGAGGCTGTTGGTAAAGGGGCAGGGCGGGGCAGTAGGGCGGAAGGAGGGGCCTGCCCTAGGTGGTTGTAATAATAACAATAACAATAACAATAACAATAACAACAGTAGTAAAAGGCAACCGCCCGACCTTTTGTGGAGTACGGGCATTGTACTACATTCTTCACATATATTATCTCATTTAATCCTCATGAGATAATAATAAACACTTAATGAGCACCTACTATGTGCCAGTGCTGCCTCTTTATTTTTGTAACTTTACTTTTAATTATGGAAAATTTCAAGCATACACAGAGAGAATTGTCATAATAAACTCCCATGTACTCAACACCCAGTTTCTACAATTTATTAATGTTTTTCAAATCTTGTCTCATCTCTCCCACCATTCTTGAATTTGTTTGAATATTAAAACCAGTGCCAGACATACCATTTCACCTGTAAAATGAGATGCAGGTAGGAAGAGCATGGTCCTCACAAGGTTGTTGAAGGATTTAATGAGATCACGCAGGCGTAGGTCTTAGGACACATATGCACCCCATAGATATTGGTTATTATTATGTAGAAGCAAGGGAGTGTTAAAATCTTATCTAAATCTGTAAGGTCTACAGGAGAAGCAACAGACAGGGCCAGGGGTGTGAGAGTCTCCATGGGCTGTACAGGGGTTACTCTGACAGGTCTTCGGATTTGGGGCAGGAGAGGTTGGCGTTATTGTCGCCAACATTTCCTGTGCACGTGAGTCACCTATGGCGCTGCAAATGGCAACTGAGCTAGTGATCACAGGGGATTCTGTGGCCTTACCTGAGCTATGGCCCCTGGGTCAAAGGGGTTTGGTGCATCAAGTACATGCCTCTCTCTCTCCAGGTGTCACCTAGCAGCTTGCAGAGCTGAGGGAAGGGGGCAGGCGGGTAGTCAGAGACACTGGAGGACTGGTTCACATTCTCTCAGAAGAGGGCATCATGAGGGGCGCCTGGGTGGCTCAGTCGTTAAGCCTCTGCCTTCCGCTCAAGTCATGATCTCAGGGTCCTGGGATGGAGCCCCACATGGAGCCCCACATCGGGCTCCCTGCTCGGCGGGAAGCCTGCTTCTCCCTCCCCCGTTCCCCCTGCTTGTGTTCCCTCTCTTGCTGTGTCTCTCTCTGTCAAATAAATAAATAAATAAATAAAACCTTAAAAAAAAAAAGTCAAATGCCGTAGGGGGTGCTGTGTTGTTGCATTTGCTCCCAGGTGCACCACTGGGTCGAGGGATTCCGGAAAGAGATGGAGGAAGGCCACGATCTGGTTGGAACACACCGAGTCAAGCAATAAAGTTCAAGACACACAGCTATCAGAGCATGCGCGCGGCTGTCCAAATCAGTTCCCAGGCCGGCTCGGGGGCCTGGACGCTGAGCGGGCGGACGGTCACGTGTGTGCGTGCGCATGCGCGTGTGCGTGCGCGCGCTTGGATTCGCACTCCTGACTTGCAAACGCACTGTCCTGTGCACACATTGTCAAGAAACGCCTGTCACGGAGAAGCTTTCGTCAGGATGAGATATAATAAGTGAATACAGAAACGTTGCCCTGTAAAGTCGGTGAGGCTGTATGACTAGCTGCATTTAAAAAAACAAAACAAAACAAAAAACCCAACAACTCAAAAAAGCTTTTTTAAATGGACTTTGTGTTTACAGAATCAAGCCATTTGCCATGCTTGGACAGCTGCCAATGGCCAGCTCACAGAGAGCGCAGGTAAATAAGCTTCATGGGTCAGGCATGGGAGGGGGTGCCTGTATTTCTGAAGGGGAGGCAGTGGCCTCCTGTGAGCAGGCTCCGCCCCCTCCCTTTGCAGGACATTGACATTTTGCATCCATCGCCTTCCTTCTTGAAACTCTCACTCCCTCCAATTTGCTGACAACTGAACTCACTCACTTCTCCGACATCTTTGGCAGCCCCTCCTTCTTCTCCTTTGCTCACTCCTCCCTCTGTCCCTCCCCTTAAATGCAGGCAGCCCCTCTGAGACTCCATCCCCAGCAGAGTTCAATTTTGGCACCACCTGCCCCCCCACCCCACTTGTGTGATCTTTTTGATTCTCTTGTCTTCAACCCTTGTATTGCCAACAAGCAAGACTCTCAAATAGATCCCTACTCCTGGGCCAGATCTTTCTCCAAGGACGCCAGCTTGCAGTTCCCCTTGGGTGTACTGGACAGTTCCACTAGGCTCTCCTGCTGGAACCTCAAATTCAATTTGTCTTTATCAATTTGTCATAATCTTCTTCTGCAAATCAGATTATCCTTCTGCAGTCCCTAAGCCCTCAACTGGCACCACCTCCCTTTCAGTCCCTTTATCCAGAAACTTGGGAGTCACATCCAGCCCCGACTATAACCATGTGGGTCCAAGGGCTTCCATCCTGAATCTCTCTTCTTTCTCCCTCTGCCCCGCCGTCCCCACCGGCCACCCCCTGGCCTTTGCCTCTCCTCGTGTTCTGTCTCCCATCCATCTTTCAAACCATAACTCAGGAAGGCATCTGTGAGCTCCCTGTGATTGGTCCCAACCAGCTCCTTCCGCTGAGTCCCTATATTCACTTCCCTCACCCTGAACCCTCTGCCCAAGCATCATCCTGGCTGTGGCAACTTTCCCAGAGCACACTAGGCACTTGCATACTTTTGTCCCTCACCCTTCCTTGTCCCATCCCCAATTTCTACCTATCCCATTCCTACTCATTTTATTAGTTAGCATCAGGTCCAGCTGCAAATAATAGAGACCCCAAGTGATAGTGACCAAAGAGAGATGTTATTTCTCTTTTATGTAGAAATCCAGATGGAGCTCTGCTTTGTGAAGTCCTCAGGGACCCAGACTCATTTTAGTTTACTGGTTTGTCATCCCTAGGGTGTGGTTCCCATCCTCATGGTTCAAGACAACAGCCAGAGCTCCAGCCATCACTTGTGTTCTACGTAGCAAATTGGGCAAAGGATGTGGGGGCATCTGATCGGGTGGGGGTCGGCGGCACAGGCAGTGAAAGAATTCACCCGACGCAGAACAAAGGAGAAGTTTATGGAATACTCCGCAAGGGAGCAACGTGCAGGACAGCGAAGGAGAGACTGCCTGCTCCGAGGTGGTGGTGGTGGGGCCACAGTTACAGGGCAGAGTGAGGGAGTATGGGGCCCATATGGAATTTTCCCTTTTTTGGTAACTGTGCCTGGTTGTAAGTAGCCCATTGGTTAGTTAGGGCCTGTGGCTTTCAAGGTGGGTCACTTCATGAGCCTGTTTGCATTCAGCTCAGTGGTCAATGGTCACTGTGGGCTTTCTGCCTTACTGAGGTTTCCATTGCTCAAACCTGTCGCCTAAAAGCGGCCTCTACAAAGGGCATGTGTGGCTGCTTTAAAAGAAGACTACCAGAGGTACCACACTGCTTTTCTTTCTGTCTTTTTTAAAGATTTTATTTATTTATTTATTTGACAGAGAGGTAGAGCCAGGAAGCCTGAGCCAGGGGAAAGGCAGAGGGAGGGAGAAGCAGGCTTCCCGCTGAGCAGGGAGCCCGAGGCGGGGCTCCATCCCAGGACCCTGGGATCATGACCTGAACCGAAGGCAGATGCTTAACCGACTGAGCCACCCAGGCACCCCCCACAGTGCTTTTCCCCTTATATCCTATTAGCTAGCTGCAAGGGAGGGTGGTAAATTTTGTCTTCATTTTGAATCATGTACCTAAAAATCTGATGTAGGGTCTTATACTATAGAAGAAAAGGAGAGAGGATATTGGGGAACAATTAGAAGTATCTGAAACCATCTGACAGAGACCCATTTATTTATCTATTTTTAAAGAGAGAGAGAGAGCAGGGGGCGGGGCGGGGGAGAGGGGCAGAGGGAGAGGGATAAAGAGAATCTTAAGCAGACTTCACACCCAGGGCAGAGCCTGATGCAGGTCTCAATCTTACAACACTGAGATCATGACCTGAGCCGAAATCAAGAGCCAGACACTTAACCACTGGGCCACCCAGGGGTCCCTGACAGAGACCCATTTAAATGCCTCTCCCTTCAAGTGCTTTCTCAGAGCCCCCAATGGAATGAACCACTTCTTCCTGGGCCCTTGCCTACAGTAGTTAAAATTCTTTTTGCTGTCTATTGTAGTCAGTTCTGGAGTTGGTCTCCCCTCTTAGACTGTGAGCCCCTGGAGGCAGGGGAAGTCTCTTCTGCAACCTTGAGCCTCCTTGTGGCTAGTCGCAAATGCAGCACAGAAGGTACTTGGGGAGTGCGTGTTGGCCAGATTGAGCACTTGAGCATCTCGGGTCCTTCCTCCCTGGGGGCTAATGGCATGGTTTCGGAGATGCCTGGTTGTTGTCAGGATTGCAGCCTGGAGCTGGTGCACTCGTGGACCTACCCTGTGGCTGTAGTTTGTTTGCTTTTACATAATGGCACTTTACTGAGGTATAATTTATATACTTTCCAGTGCCCTAATCTTAAGTCTAAGTCAATGACTTCTGACAAATGTACACACTCCTGTAACCACCACTCAGAGCAAGAGATAGAACATTTCTGGCACTTCTAAAGGTACCCTCGTGCTCCTCCCTTTTCATAGCCCTTGCAGAGGTAACTGCTGTTCACGTTACTTGGGTGACTGTGGCTTTATTGGTGCTTTTATTAACTTCAGCAACCACTGGCTGCTTGGTGGTTGTGAAGAAAGTAGGAGCCAAGGTTGGGAAGCATTTATGTCTCTGCTCCAAGTCTTCTCCCATCTCTCTATGTGCCGATCACACTAGTCTTTAAGTTCCTTTAACTCACCCAGCTTTCTCTGGCCCCAGAACCTTTGCACATGCCATTTTAGCTTCCTGGAGCATTCTTCCACCACATATGGCCTGTCTAATTCCCGTTTGACCTTCAATTCTCAGCACAAACATCACTGCCTCATGAGGCTGTCCCTACCTTACTCACACTGGGTTCTACATCTCATAGCACCTGGCACCTTTCCTTTTGTAACAACCATCACCCTTGTAACTCTTTAATGCTCACTGTGGCAGACACTGAGTCACATCCCTTTGATTTGTTTCTAATCAATAGACTATGTCAAGGGCTACAGGGTTTCACAGTCCCAAGTCAATTGATTTGGGGTTAATAAAAAAAGGAGATTATTCTAGGTTCTATCAGGTGAAAGCCCCTAAAAAAAGGGACTGGGGACCTCCTTGAAGTCAGAGACTTTTCTGCTGGACTCAAAGAAGCAGGTCACCTGGAGTCCCACCTTTACATGGAAATTAATATGGTTTGACGGAGCTTGGAAGATCTTTCTCCAGTCAAGCCTCTGCCGAGAATCCAGCCCAGCTGACGCCCTGATGTAGCCTCATGGGACTGTGAGTAGAGGATGGAGAGAAGCCACGCCTGGACTCTGGGCCCACAGGAACTTCGAACTAAGAAATGTGTATTGTTGGGGCACCTGGATGGCTCAGTCAGTTAAGTGTCTGCCTTCGGCTCAGGTTGTGATCTCAGGGTCCTGGGATCAAGCTCCTGAATTGGGATCTGTGTTCAGCAGGAAGTCTGCTTCTCCCTCTGCCCCTCCCCTGCTTGTGCTCGCTCTGTCTCTCTCAAATAAATAAATAAAATCTTAAAAAAAAAAAAAGTATTGTTTTAAGTTTGTGGTAATTTGTTACACAGCAAAAAATAACTGCCTTACTAATACATCTGCCTTTACCTATAAACTGTGAGATCCCTGGGGGCAGGACCTGGTCTTGTATCTTCTATGGCTATCCTTGTCCTCTAATATAGAGGTTCTCAAACTTTCTTGGTCCACAGTATCCTTAATGTCTTCATTTTTTCTCATGATGTCCTTCTATCAAAGAAATACTAACACTTCCATTTATTCAGTAGCTATATCCAAACAACTTAAATATTTACATCCTAACAACTTAGTAAAGTTGTTATTTTTTTGCAAAAAAATAATACACATAGATTAAAAGAAAAATTACTTTATTTTATTCTTAACTACAATTATTTACTTGTAGGATGTGTGTAGCTGTTGGACCCTGCACAACTTCTCAGACCTTGGAATCAGACCGGATGCCACCACCTTCATCTTGGCTTCCTATTCTATGAGGATTTTCACATGGGTGAAAATCTATCTCTGCAACATCATTGAAAGAAATGTAACGCAAACTAATATCTGGTGTGAATGTGAACCACCTCAAGCTCGTGGCCTTCATGGTGTACAATGGATGTTGCTGTGTCATCGAAAATTTAAAATGTCCCACAGTGCTCCTGTGAATTCACTGAGGTGCCTCAGGGCACCTGGACTCCCACGAACCATGAACCTGTATATGGAAGGGATCCAACAAATCATCATTAACTGAGAAGTGACTGCCCGATGGATGATCTGTGGTGGGAGGGGCGCCTGAAGAGGAACAGAGAGAGCGTTGGGGAGACAAGGCCCCTTTGTCCTCCCCTAGCACGGTGGCACTAGAGGCCTAGCCCTTGGAGTCCAAAGAGGAAAATAGAAGCCACTCCAGAGGTTTCAAAAAGAAAGAACTTAGCCCAGGGGATGGGTTATACAATGGCGGAGGCACAGAGAAGGTGGACAAGGATTGGTGAGGTGACTTGGAGATTAGTGAGAGCCAGAAACTGCTGTTACCCTCAGCCTGTAAAGACATAGGGACAAGGGTAATACCAGGCCCCCCTGGGGGGTTGGGGGGGATAGCAGGCCTGTCGGGCAGGAGTGGGACCCATGAAGGAGACGCAGCAATTGCTAAAGTTGCCAACTGAGGTGGGGGTGGGGGGTGGGGCACTAAGAGCCTGGCTCTCCCTCCTTCTTGCCTTCCAAGCTCTCACCATTGGCCAAACCCAGCAGGAAACCAGGCGGCATAGAGCCCGATCAATGCAGCCTGTAGGGGTCAGCCCCTGTTAGAGAGAAGAGTGGGGTAAGGTGGATGGGAATGGATGGGAAACCAGGCCCAGGACCTGCTCAAGAGAGCTGGAATGAACTGGTTGTGTCTGGGACAGAGACTGGGTTGGGAGGAGGGTCACTTCACCGGGGTCCTTTCCCTGGCGTGGGAACAAGCAGGCGTCATTCTGAGAAGAGTCAGCGTGTGTCCAGGGCTGTGCTCAAATGGACACCGTGTGTTCTCCCAGACACCAGCCGGGGAAGCCCCTCCTCCCAAACCCAAAACCGAGACCAAGACTGCTGTAGAGCTTTGGAGACACATCGGCCACCGAGTGGCTGAGTGGCTTCCATCTGGTCACTCAACCACTCTGAGCTCTGGTCTTCTCACCGTAAAACAAGGGCTCACACAGGATGATCTCTTGCATTCCTCCTGTCTTTAGCATCCTTCGAAGCATGATTAAGCCAGACTTTGAAGAAGTTCCAGAAGGGTAGTTTGTAGATGGGGGGATGGGTAAACAAGAAGGTGGGGCCGGGTTCCACCCATTTATCTGGTGAAGCAGGGGCTAGAGGCAGGTTATGGGCACACCATGTGCATCTGAGCCTCACTGGCAAGATGTGGGGGAGGTGCCTTCTTCCTGGGGGTATTGCCCAGGCCCAGGAGCTTTCTCTGGAGGGACAAGGGGCCCCAAAGAGTCTACACTTTGGCTTCACCTCTTAAAAGGTGGAAAGAACTTGGAGGGGGAATCATCTAACTCTGGAGGTATCTGCAGTGATCACAGGGAAGGAAATAGAGCTTGGGAGACAGGTTCAAGAGACCCGAAAAGATTGGAAAAGAGATGGGGAAGAGAGAACTAGACCAGAAGTTGTCAGATGACTCCTAGATCTGGGGAATGTCTGGACTGGAATGCAACTGACAGAGTACTTAGTCCAGTCTTATCGCTTTCCTGTGGGGAAACAGGCCCAGAGAGAGAAAGTGTGTAGCCAAGACTCCTGATCTGTTACTAGCCAGCCTCTGACTCCCAGCTTGGTTCTTTTCTGAGCTACAGATCTCTCCCACATCACACTCAGACCAAAACTGACTTGCTCTGTGTCCCACTCTCTAAGGACTCTGCTTTGGATTATTTGTTGCTCTAGAAAGAGAAATGAGCAGTGAATTTTCATTAAAACACAAGTTCAATATGCAGTCCTACTACGGTGTCAGCCCCACAAAAGCAGGGATGTTACCTGCTTTTTTTCCTACTGTCTCCCCAGCAGAACGGAGCCTGGCATGTTACAAGCACTATCTCAGTGATCCTACTCTAAAATCACAGTCTGTTGGGGATGATGTTCTAGGCACCAAGTGCAACAAATGGTGGACATTTCAGGCTTTGGTTGGGGGAGCTGTTGGAGATTTTTCCCCAGATCAGGAGTGCTATGCTCCCCATGCTCATCCTGAACACCCACCCCTGGGGAGACTAATCTGTCTTTCCTCAGTTCCCTCTGTCAGTATTCTCATCTAAGAATTTCTCCAGTCTGAGCTGCTCTGTCAGAGTCTCTCCCTCCCTTTCACTCCCCCTTCAAAACATCCTGTGGAGCCCCATGCAGGAGATTAAGAGACCAGTGCATTAGAGTCCCCCTCTCTTGTGGCCCCAGCCTGGTATTAGCCTCAGAGCTATTTAATCTGAAGATGTTATTTTCTTTCTTTCTCCCTTTCTTATTTTTTTTTAAGATTTATTTCTTTGAGAGAGAGCGGGGCGGGAGGGGGCAGAGGGAGAGGGAGAGAGAGAATCTCAAGCAGACTCCCTGCTGAGTGCAGAGCCTGACACAGGGCTAGATCTCATGACCCTGACATCATGACCTGAGCCGAAATCAAGAGTTGGCCGCTTAACTGGCTGAGCCACCTGGGCACTGCTGAAGATGTTGTTTTCAAGCCCCAAGCCCACATTCTCAAAGGCTCACTAAGCATCTCCTCCTTGATGGTCTTTTTTTTTTTTAAGATTTTATTTATTCATTTGACAGAGAGAGACACAGCAAGAGACGGAACACAAGCAAGGGGAGTGGGAGAGGGAGAGGGAGAAACAGGCTTTCTGCGGAGCAGGGAGCCCGATGTGGGGCTCCATCCCAGGACCCTGGGATCATGACCTGAGCCGAAGGCAGATGCTTAACCATCTGAGCTACCCAGGCGTCCTGTGGATGGTCATTATGTGTTGAATTGTGTCCTCTAAAAAGATACATTGAGGGTACCTGTGAATATGATCTTACTTGGAAATCACATCTTTGGCAGATATAATCAGTACTAGATTAAGAGAGGCCCTAAATCCAATGACAGATGTGTCCTTCTAAGAGGAGAGAAATGTGGCCACAGACGCAGGGAGAACACCATGCATCAAAAGAGACAGAGGTTGGAGTGATAGGTCTACCAGCCAAGGAATACCATGGATTGCTAGGAAACACCATAATTTAGGAAGAGGCAAGGGGGGTTTCTTCCTCAGCCTATGGAGGGAGCATGGCCCTGCTACACCTCAATTTTGGACTTCTAGCCTCCAGAACTGTGAGAGAATACATTTCTGTTGTTCTAGTCATCCATGTTCATGTTAATTTGTTACTGCGGCCCTAGGAAACCGATACAATGGTCTGCTAGTACCTCAAACTCAACACATTGCAAACAGAGATGATCACCTTCCTTCTCAAACCTGTGCCTCCGGCAGCTGCCCTTCGCCCAGGCTTCAAGTCTGAGCTCCATCCGCATCCATTCTGTGGCAAATCGGTACCAACTAGTCTTTTGCCCTGTTCATCCATCCCTCTCCTCCCTCTTGCCCCCAACCTTTTTAGTTCTTTTTTTTTTTTTAAAGATTTTATTTATTTATTAGAGAGAGAGAGAGTGGGAGGGAGCGGAGCAGAGGGAGAGGGATAAGCAGATTCCTCACTGAGCACAGAGCCCGACACGGGGCTCGACCCCATGACCCCGAGATCATGACCTGAGCCAAAATCAAGAGTTGGACGATCAACAACCGAGCCACCCAGGCACCCCTTCCCACCTTCTTAGTCTAGACCCTCATTCTGGATCTCATGACCTTGCCTCCCATCCATCTCCCAAAGGATTGGATGATTAATATTCCATTGTAGAGCAATCATGTGACACCCACTGCTCCCTAGTTAGAAACACAAACAAACCTCCTTTGTAGGGGACCCTGCTGATGGCCCAGCAAATCCCCTTTATTTGGCAGATGCACTCATCCTCCAGCTGCTGTGAGCACTGACTGATAATAACTCACAACTGTTCCTTCTTTGGAGAATTGCCCTGGGCCAATGGGAGTCATCTTTTCTGGGAGCCATCTTTTCTAGGCGGTTATGTCTTCCCTACCAAGGGCAGCCCACAGCCAATGACTGACTGATTCAGGGGTACAAAAGGCCAACCCCCTTGCCTCAAAGCAGGGCTAAGTCTGTGGTGTAATTCATTCTCCAGAGCTTCTGGGGGGATCAGGCTAAAGCCAGACTATGGGTGGAGACCATATCCTTGCTTAGCCCCTTCCCCTGCCCTACCCTGCTCCTCACCCTCTCCTGAGAGTTTTCCCTCAGTAATCACATCATTGAGTACCTGTCCCAGGTTCTGCTTTCAGGGAGCCCACCTAAGATGACCCTTGGTAGAGCAATGGCATTCCTTAGTACAATCCATACTCCTTCACTTGGCATTCAAGGCCCTCCGTGATTAGACCCAGAGCGCCCATGTTCCCACCTTGACTCCCCTCCTCCCCCTTCCCTTGTGCTGTGCTGGTGCTAAGCATAGCAGATCGTTGAACTGCATACTAAGTCAGACATATGTTCTTCTATTTCCCACCTCTGAGCCTTTTCTATGCTCTTCTTCCTACTGGGCCTCCCTTCCCTGCCTCCCTCATCCACACACATTGAAGCATGACCCACACTTCAAGTAGGGAAGTAGGGAAGACCCATCTCCCTTCTTTGATCTCTTAGAGCACTTCCTGTCTCTCTCCAATGACATGAATCTCTTTCTGCTCCGTAATCGTAGGCTTATACCAAGTTAAGTGGCACTGTTTCTGTCTCACTCGAGGCCCCAAGTTACCAGGTGCCAACTTCCACTAAGTACACGACCAAACCGGGCAAGGAATACCTTTCCTGCCTCAATCCTGGAGGGACAGAAGTGGCCTGGTGATCGGTGAAGGGAAGGGGGTGTCCCCTGGGGAAAGAGAAGAGAAGCAAGTGAAACCCGTGCCTCTCCTGTCCACAGCAGAGTCAGGCCCCGACTCTTCAGCGAGACGCTTCAAACTTGTAAGAAGGTGCCTCTCTGGCAAGATGGGGACTGGACTTAACCAAACACACAAGCTTTGTCATGGAAAATGTCAAACACACCCCAAGTAAAGAGAATACTCTAACAGGCTCCTGTGCACCCCTCACCCAGCTTCGGTATTATGAGCGCAGGGCCAGCCTGGTCTCACCCGCGCTCCTGCTCTCTTCCCTTCCCCTTCCTGGACTAGACATTTTAATTATCAGACGCTAATTTGCTTTTGTGACACAGAAGTGAGAACTACTTACTGCCTCAGAATTGTTGGGGCTCTGTGCGGCCTTGGGAGAGTGGTTTCTCTTCTCTGTGCTGTAGTTCCCACAAGGTCATGGTCCCCGTCCTTCTGGTCTCTAAATGCAGGTGGTGGGGGGCCTCTGGGCATGATCGCATGCCACGTGGACGGCCGGCGGTGATGACAATGTTGACTGCCAGGACCAGAGGGTCAACGCACAGCGTGTGTGCTTGGACTAGGGGTGACATGCAGTTGGCACGTGGGTGGCGCGTGGGTGGGGTGTGGCGACGTGTCGTTCGTTGTGTGCTGTGTGGGTGAGAGACTGGGTGGCGTGCGGCTGGCGCAGACGTGGTGGCCAAGGCGTGAGGTGTGCGGTGCTGGCCGGTTCGCTCCAGGCTCACAGTGTGTAATGACTGATCTGATTTGCCCTCCCCTGTGCCTCCCCTCCCCGTGGCTGACTGCATCTCATACATACCAAGGTTCTTATCACATCAAGAATTCATAATCATCCCAAAATATTCAATGGGGATATGAAATATTTACACATGAGGCGCCAGACGGTGAAATGAAACAAGTCCATCCCCAGACCCTGGTAGAAACTTCTCTTCTGCGGGGACAGGAAGGGGGCTGAGAATCGCAGGCATCTTCACAGGTTCCCATCTCTCCTCCCAGTGCTCTGGGGCCCACAGGGCACATCCCATACGTGTCCTTGTTCGGCGGGGAGAAGCAGATCTCTAGACTCCTCCCTGTTCCCTGTGTGGACAGGAGATGGCTGAGGGGGCGGCAAGGGAACTGAGAGCAGCTAGTCCTGTATCATAGGAACCCAGAGGCTTGGCAATGGAAGCGGTCACAGAACTCATTCACCCTTTGCTCCACAAAATGCCGACGGGATCCTCATTTATCTACTTGCTTAGCTCCAACAACGGGGAGCTCATTACCCTCATTCAACAGCAGGTGACTCATGGTTAGAAAGCTCTTCCTCATCTTCAAATTCCTGCAAACTCCATTTGCCAGCCCTCTTCAGCCTGACAACATATCAGCTCCCTCTGAGGGTCACCTTGGCCATCCCTCAGTCAGCCTGGGTCCTTAGTATCTTGAGGCCCCTAGCCCTGCCAGCCACCCCGGGATGGCCCAGAGCACAGATGGGCCCCTGAGCAGCCATAATGGCCTCGTCTGTTTAATTAGCATGCAATTTGCCTAATGCATATTTTAACATGACACCACAGCTGCTTATCAACCATCTGCAGCCAGGGACAGACAGACAGACGGTGGACCCAAAAAGCTAGGAGGAAGGAGATCTTCTCAGTGATTTTTAAGGGCACAGCACTGCCAGAAGGTTACAGAGCAGCCTGAAGGGTTGTGCCATGTTAAAAGGCCCAAAGTCCTTCCCTCCAGCATCCAGGGCAGGAAGAGGAGGCTCAGGCCTCAGTTTCCCCAGTTGCAGTTCTATCCCCACTTGGGCCAACAGTAATGTCGACTGCTGAAGGATACTGTCTCCCCCAGCAGGCTGGAAATCCTTGTTCTCTTTGAGGACAAGTACCCTACCTTCTCTCTTCTCTCCTCATTCCACCTGGAATTCCCAGCTAAGAGCTATGATCCAGAACAGAAAGAGCACTGGGCTGGGAGTCACTGAATGAGCGTGTTATGTTGACCAAGCTGTGTCTTCTGGCAGAGTCTGTTCCCCCCATGGTGTAGAAACAACAGAGGCTTGCAAGCTCCGTCGGTGTTCCATTCAGCTCTACCACAGGCTAGCTGGGTGGCCTAGGAAAGTGTCTTAACCTCTCTAAGCCTCTGTTTTCTCAAATGCAAATGGGTTATAATACCTACCTTATGGAGCTGGTGGGAGAATTAAATGAGTTAACACAGTGCCAGCACTTATAGATACTGAAGACAGGATGCTTTCTTCCCACCCACTCTCCCTCCCTCTTTCCCTTTTATCTCATACTGTCTTGAATTCACAGGTTCCTCCATGGGCTCTGGCCACTTTGCTGGTGGGAAGTGAGACTGAACCTCGGGGGACAGGATAACCCTTACTATCTGTAAGGCTCCTAGGTGGAGCCTTGCATGGGGGTGAGCTGGGGTTTGTGCAGAGCAGGAGGATGTAGCTTCCGATGGGTGAGGCAGGGTGTTCCTGATGGACACATTCTCTGTGAGGATAAACTGGAATGTGACACTGTAACTGTCAGACTCTGAATGGCAGAATATGGAGGAGCCTAAATATTTTATGGTCAAGTTCATCAATAATGGAGACCGAGACTAAATTACATAACTGTCACCTTTCTGTTAAATAATATTTTCTGCGTGGGGTGGGCAGGGGACCATGGAGGCCTTTATTGAAAATCATGAATGATTTAGGTCAGCAAATAAAAGGGACCAAGAAGAGAAGAAGGGAGAGGGAGTTTCTAGGATCACCTCCCTCATCATCCAGGGATGCCTGGAAGGGATCGGAAAGGTGTGAGGGTCTTGGGGGAGAGGATGCTGTGCGTACCTACAGCGAGGCTTTGGGGGTTGGTACACAACTTCCGGAGCAAGGCGGGGTGATTAATGTGCTAACCTGAGTCTCACTGTCACACTGATCCTTTTTCATGGAGATGGACTGAAAGAAGCTCAGAGACAACTATAAATCAGGGGCTCTGTCTCCCCATCAAACTGTGCTCTGAGTGTAAGCACTTGTCTCCACCATCAGACCAGGGACTCCTTGAGGCAAGAGCTTGCCTCTCCCATCAGACCAAGCGCTTCCTGAGGGCCCCAGCTGTTTCTCCTCCCTCAGAATTGGAGCCCTTGTGGGGCGCCAGGGTGACTCAGTTGGTTGGGCATCCGACTCCTGATCTCGGCTCAGATCTTGATCTCAGGGCTATGAGTTCAAACCCCTCTTTGGGCTCCACACTGGGCATGGAGCCTACTTAAGGAAAAAAAGAGAGAGAGAAGAATTGGAGCCCTTGTAGGCAGAGGCTCTGTCTTGCCCCATAAAACTGGGATCTCCCAAGGGCCTGTGCCTTTCTCACCTGAGAGCTCCCTGAAGGAAAGAGCACTCCCTCCCCATCAGACCTGGGGGCACTTGAAGGCAGAGACTGCGCCTCTCGGACAGACCCAGGGCTCCTCCACAGCATGGGCATGGTCTGATATCTGTCCCAATGTCAGATCAGGGGTTCCTGGAGGGCCAGTGTCCTGTACCCCGAGTCAGAGTGGGGCCCCTATGGACAGGAACTGTGTCTTCTCTATTAGACTGGGTGCTCCCTGAGGGAGGTACTCCCGCTTTTTCCTCACCTTCCTTCTTGGTTCAGCGGAGGAGGGAAGGGATGGGGCCAAGGGGCCCGGTGTCTAAGGGCTTCTTCGGCAGCAGGCTCCCAGCCCCCCCCACAGGAGGGAGTCTCAGTGGGCATGTGTGTTGGACTCCCCCTGCACTGTCAGCCCTTCGTGGGAAGGGTGAGGGCTGGGAGCGCTGTGCCCGCTAAGTGTATAATTACACAGTACTTGGGGTAATTTTCCTCTTCCTCAAGAAGCGCACGTTGGCCCTGATTTTCCTATCTGCAGATTGTAAGCTCGTAATTAGCAGCAAATTACCCACACAAGTGACAAATTTTTGTGCTTTCAAGTAAACAGACAAAATACCCACAGTTCCCAAATTGCCTGTCGGTGCAGCCGGCACCTGGCTCCCGGCGATGCCCAGCCTGCCCACACGTGGCGGGGAGGGGGTTGGGGAGCCAGCGTGAGGGCCACGCCTGCAGAGCCAGCGATTCCGGGTAGACTGGCTCGCCTTGAGAATCAGCCCTTCCCACTTCCTAACCAGTGCCAGTGGGGCAAAATCCTTGGTCTGTGTCAGCTTCCCGGTCCTTGATGTGGATCTGGAGCACCGGGGGGGGGGGCAACACCAGCCTTGAGGATAAGAAATAGGGACCTGTGCCACCATGTGTCACCCAGATGTCATTGACACTGGTTCTGGTTCTCCTCTCAGCCAGTATGACCTTGTCTAGGTCACACCGGCCTGCTGAGCACAGCCTCTTACTCGCTTTTGAACATACTTCTTAACCTGTTTGGTGCCATGCATTCTTCAGAGACATGGCATTTCAGGAGGTAATTAAGGTTAAAGGGGGCCCTAATCTGATGGGACTGGCATCCTTACAAGAAGAGGAAGAGACACCAGATCTCTCTCCTCTTTCCCTCTCTCTCTCTCTCTCTCTCTCTCTCTCTCTCTCTCTCCATGTGCACACAGAGGAAAGGTCAGTGAGGACGCAGAGAGAAGGCGTAATGTAAACCAAGGAGAGAGCCCACCAGGAACCCACCCTGCTGGCACCTCGAACCTGGACTTCCAGACTCCAGAACTCTGAGAACACAAATGTCTGCTGTCTAAACCACAGCCACCCGAGCAGATTTAACATACCAGGTGACTTCTCTGAGCCCGTCTCCTCATAGGAAAACCAGGGGTCACCGTGAGCCTCCTTGTAGGACCGTAGGGTTAAATGAGACAAGGTACGTCCGTAAAGGTCTTATCGGTGTCCCTGGCACCTGGCAAGGGCTCCCCTGCTGTGTTATTATGAACGGACCAGGATGCTAAGCCCACCAGCAATGCCCCCCCCATCCTACAGTGACCTCATGCCCAGCCGGCACCCTCGCCAAACTTGAACCAATCGAACCCTGGGTCGGCCTCCCTCTTCCCTGGTCCTGGGAGAAAAGGAGAGTAACATTTACATTCCTCCTAATTTTGTCCTTTTCAAATGTCAACAGGGAAGGGAGGGGACTCCGTTCCTCTCTCAGCTCTGTAGGGTCTCCCTAACAGAGCACCTCACTCCGCATCTCCGTCTGCTTAAGTGGGATGGGGGAGGGGTGCGAGTGGGGATGCCCTCTGGGATCCTTGGAGGATCGGGGTGGCTCAGGGGCAAATGAGACCCCCCTCCGTTAGGGTGTAGAGAGCTGGGGCTCTTCCTGGAGCCAGGTAATGCGGAAGGCAATAAGAAGCCAACTAATGAAAAGACAGGGGCGGGGGACACAGGTCCATCTGGCCCTTCAGCTCAGGATCGATGCGGTTCTTTCTATGGATGCATCCTAAAGTACCCCAAAACTTAATGGTTTAGATCTCTTATTTGATCACAGTTCTGTGGGTCAGAAATTCCGACAGGTTAGGCCAGGGGCCGTGCATCTCTGATCCATGTAATGTGTCCTTGGGCTGGAATGTCTATGGCCTCCTCATCCACAGGTGCGACACCTCAGGTAGGAGGGCTCGAAAGGCTGGGGGCTGGTTGGAAGGGCTTGATGGGGTCGTTTATCTGGCTTCCTTGGCTCTCTTCCATGTAGTCCTAGGGTCTCTCCCTCCCCTTGGGGCTTTTCCACCTGGTGGTCTTTCTGGAAATGTGGCTGAACTTCCTATGTGTGGTTCAGGGCTCACAGTTCAAAAGCGGAAGCTGTCAGGCAGTGGTGTGCTGGTAACTGGCTTTACCGGGGGAAAAAAAAAAGGAAGAAAAAGAGAAAAAAGAAGGAAGTGGGGGAAGGAAGGAGGGAAGGCCCTTGATTTGTAGTATTTGCCAATTTCTGTGGTATACGTACTTCCACCAAGACTAATTTCAAGCTACCAACTTGATGTCAATCAACTCAGAAAGTTCCTCAAAATTTAACAATCGGCTCTTGCAAGCTGGCATGAACCAGGGCTACAGGCTTTCTTAAGGAATGTTAGCCAGGAACTGAGCCAACATCCCTTCTGCCATATTCTATCAGTTAAGGCAGGTCTCAGGTGAGTGCAGAATCAGTGGGGGAGGGGGTACCCAAGGCCATGGTGCATGGAGGTGTACTTCATTGGGGCCCACCAAAGCAGCAGATCACCAGCTATCCTGACATTGTGCCCAGAGGTACCAGATGTTTGGGGCAGGCATTTGCTAATATTACCCCTTTCCAGGCTGAGGAGGTAATCAAGATGAAGGCCCTGAGATCAGAGCTGGGAGCAGCCTTACATCCTATCGCCTCCAGCAGGGAGGCACCTCCTCTCCAGGAGGGCAGTGGTATTATAGTTATTAGATGGTATTACAGAGCTTAAGAGTTTGGGGGAGCATAAGAAATGGATTCTTATGGGGCACCTGTGTGACTCAGTCGGTTTGGCATCTGCCTTCGGCTCAGGCCCTGATGTCAGGGTCCTGGGATTGAGCCCCGCGTCAGGTTCTCTGCTCAGTGGGGAGTCTGTTTCTCTCTCTCCCCCTTCCCGCTGCTTCTGCTCTCTCTCTCTCTCTCTCTCTCACACACACACGCACATGCACACGCACTCTTGCTCTCAAATTAAAAAAAAAGAAAGAAATGGATTCTTATTAAATGAGTGTTGTCAAATCTGGGAGTATGGTGGAGAGTGACATGAATCAACATGAAGAGGAAGGACAAAGAGAGGAAGAATGAACTCACCCAAACCCTATAATATAACGGAAGTTACTTGGGACTGGTATGGGGCAAAATTGCCCTCTCCATCCCATTTCCAGTGCCCCTGAAGCTGAATAAACCCAGGGGTTCCCACTAGAGACGATGCCATAGGTCTGCATAATATTTCCAATTTTTTTTTTTAATTTATTTGAGAGAGAGTGAGAGAGGACAAGCCAGAGGAGAGGCGGAGAGAGAGGGAGAAGCAAACTCCTACTGAGCCGTAAGCCTGATGTGGGGGGACTCGATCCCAGGACCCCAGAATCATGACCTGAGCCGAAAGCAGACACTTAACCAACTGAGCCACCCAGGTGTCCCATTGTTTCTAAATTTCTGACAGCTACTAATTTGGGGGTGTTTGGGAATGAGAAATTGGAATCTTGAGAATTCTTGGAAATCTCTGAAATCATAAATTATTCTGTATTTTCCATAACACTATATTTACAGGTTTTAAATGAGTGATAATAAATAATAAACAGTGAATCATTTTTCTGTAATAGGGTTATGCTAAAAGTTTTAGAGTCCTTTTGTTTAAAAAAAGACAATATTAATTTATTATTACTATGAACTAATATATTCTGACAAGATTATACATTTCAATAACATGTAAAATTGCTCCCTACCTGAAATAGACATTTGATAAGAGACAATGTCAAATAAAGAAACACGAACACAAAATTAATGACAAATAAAAATCATTAAAATTGAAAGATAACAGAAATATTTAATATTAAAATGTTTTCATTAAATATTAAATGACAATTTTAAAACACACAACACATTAATTGATTTAACAGTCTTGATCTTTGTTTTACAACAAATATTCCAGATATAGAAAAAAACCCTTTTGTGTTGACATTGTTTGAATCATCAAGCAAATGTTCAAAAGTGTCTTCAGTTTCGGTGTTAGGCACATGTGCTTCATATAAGCCCTCTTTTTTTTTTTAATAAAGCTTTTATTTATTTATTTGTCAGAGAGAGAAAGAGCGCACATAAGCAGGGGGAGCTGCAGGCTCCCTGCTGAGCAAGGAGCCCAACCTGGGACTCGATCCCAGAACCCTGGGATCATGACCTGAGTTGAAGGCAGATGCTTAACCAACTGAGTCACCCAGGGGTCCCTCTGTCTCTCTCTCTGTTTTTTTTTTTTTTTTTTAAGATTTATTTATTTATTTTAGAGAGACAAAGAGTGCAGTGGGGGAAGGGGCAGAAGGAGAGGGGGAGAGAGAATCTTAAGCAGATTCCACACTGAGCATGGAGCCCAAAGAGGGGCTCAATCTCATGACCCTGAGATCACCATCTGAGCTGAAACCGAGTGGGTCACTTAACCAACTGCGCCACGCAGGCACCCCCTCCTTTTTTTTTTTGAACAATGAAAACTCTTTGTGTGCTTGTCTTGATTTTTTTTTTTTTTTTTGCCATTGAAATTGATACTGCTTTTGCTCATTCAGATTTTAGACCAGTTTCTGGTTTCATGTCTGAGAATTCCACAACATTCCCTTTTTCTTCTCTTTACATTTCTTCCATTGTGAATATCTAAGCCCTGGTAAATGCCAGTGACCATGCCTGGATAGTACTTGAAGATTGTAATATTCAGATCCTAGCAAGGTTAACAGTACTTCACATACCAAAATTGCCAATTTAAGGGCTTATTTTGCTTCTGAAACTTATTTCTTGGAATATTGTTAATAAGTTTAATATAAAGTATACCATGCATATAAACTTCTTAATATTTATTTTATTTGTAAGACTGTCTCACCATGACAGTACACAGGGCCACAAACACACATTGATTTAATGGCAATAGCTACAAGCAAGACTTCTCACCTATGAGCTCCTGACCCAGTTCCCAGAGATGTTGACATTAACCTTCAACTCCATGGATAAGGGCTGTTTCTAGCATTTGCTTTCAACTTGACATCAGTTGACCCTATAAACCAGTAACATCTCTATGTCGATTATGAAACTTTAATTCTTGCAGGGGAATTATAATACTTTTTTCCATTTTTCAGTTTTCTGGACTGACTTCAACAAAGAGAATTTCTGAGAAGTGCTGGGAAGATATTAATGGGTTGTAACACTGGGTCTACAGCATGGCTTATGGGATGTGAGCTCTATCCAAGGAGAATGAAGTCTTGACATGCCTATCCCTGGATGGGATGCTATTACCTAGAGGTTGGAAAGGTCATTAAAGAGAGGGCTGGACTCCAGTAGAAAGACCAACCAACCCTGCATGGCTCCCCAGTGCCCTGCCTGTCTCCCCTGCTGAATTCTTGCAAGGCAAAGTTCCCCAGGGACCTATTCATAGCTCCCTTCTTGTCTTCATCTTTATGCTCTCTGGGGTACCCCATTCATGATCTTGGTTTCAATGTAATGATGGAACCCAAATTCACATCTCCAGCTCAGGCCCCTCCCATTTTCTACCTAAAGATCCATTTGCACATTTTTTTTTGCTTCCAACCACATGACTCCAGGCTTTACTGATTTAGAAGTCAGAATACCCAAGGCAGAAATGCTTCCACCAGGGGACAAAATGTCACCAGGCCCTTCTGTTTCTCATGCACAAGGGAGATTACAGTGTTGGCTGGGGCAACTCTAATTATCACTGGGAAACAATGGGACAGGGAGGTGTAATGGGGCATTTCCTAGTACTTCTAGGTCAAGGGGTAAACGTTAATGGAAGCCCATAGCAACACAAACAGGCAATACCATCCAAAACTCAGCCTTCCCCAGAAAGAGGGTTAAGATTGCCCCACCAGATAAAGAACTCTGGCCAGCTGAGGTACTTGTGAAGGGCAATGGGAGAGGGGATAAAATGACAAATACCAGCTATGGTCTTCTGATTAGATGCAGGAATGAGAACTATAGTTTTCACTCATATGATACTCCTTGCTTTGAGATGGATATATTCATCTATGTTAACAAAATTTCCTTTTTACTCCCATCTTCATTCCCTATTATTTTTATACAGTCATGTTTTTGATGTCTGTATTTGCAATTGATTGCATAGATTATAGAATATCAAGAGGAGATCATGATGGAATTAGGAGAAGATTGGACATCCCAGTTATTCTGGTGGAACTGATGTGAATTTGGGTTGTCCCCCTTTGGGGAAAAAGGTAAGTTTTCATTTGTGAGGAATAAATTCCATTATGTTGGGTGGAAGCAGGTTATGGTGGAGGTGCTCATGGTAAGTTTAAGAATGGAAGAAAGGTGTATGTTGACGTTGGGCAGCCAAGAGGTGGATTGTAGTGGACATCTGTCATTCTTCTTGTCTGCCTACATCCTTTAAACTTTCTTCCTTTATTTGGGACCTCCTTACCTTCTTTGTCTACCTTTCCCCTGAGTAGAAGCCAGTAGAGCTCACTTACCCAGCATGCCTTGCACCAGGTATCTAACTTCATACTATTTTTTTGAGCACTTGGGTTGTGCCAGACGCTGTGCTAAGCACCCTTCCTGCTATATCTCAATCCTTACAACTATTTTATGTGGTAAGTACTCTCAGTAGTCTCATATCAGAGACAAGGAAACAGACTCAGAGAGATTAAGTAACTTGTCCAAGACGACAGAGCTAATAAATGGTGGAGCTGAAATTCACAAGTAAATGGTGGACCCGGTGCCGTCTGACTGCGTGACTGAGCTTTTAACCATCTGCCTCCAGGTGACATCTGTATTTGATGGGAGAACACACAGATAATGTCATTATAATCTCAGCGTGTTCAGGGTATGACTCTAAGAGCAAGGGGGAAAAGCAACCAGTGGAGATCCAGGAAGACTTCTGGGAAAAGATCTAGTCTGAGCCGATCCTGAGGGATGCGGGGAACTGGCTAGATAAGGGGGGATGGGCAGGGCACTCCAGACTGGGAACCGCATGTGCAAAGGCCCAGAGGAATGAACTGACATGACTGCAGCAGCCATATTTCCATCGTGTGGAGGGGAGCGGAGGGAAGGAAGGCAGGGCCCAGATCCCTCAGAGTGCCAGGTGCTAAGCTGAAGAATCTGGACTTGATCCTAGAAGCTATATGGAGAGCAACAAAGGGATTTGCAGTGGATTTGTGATTCGGGAAATCTCTGGCAGAACAGTAAGATGGTTTGCGGGGTGTGTGCGCTGGAAGCAGGGCGCTCTAGGAGGCCTTTGCATAATCCAGGTGAGAAATGAGCAGAGTCACAGGGAAGAAGCCACAGTGAGGGGAAGAGGAAACGAACAGAAGGGATGGACATGACACGTGGAGGAGGTAGAATCTGCAGGACTTGGATGTGGATTCTAAGAGGAGAGTTAGAGCTCAGGGTTCAGTCCCAGATGGCTGCCTGGGTCATGGGGGAAATGGTGAGCCATCCACGGAGATGAACACAGGAGGAAGAAGGAACTTTAAAATTTTCAAGCACAGAGGTGGGCAGCCTCGGGGAGCCTGGGGCCGACGATGCACCTAACAACAGCTGGCAATTGCTAAACACATACAGCTCACTAGGCCCTGTGCTGAGAGCCAGCCTCACAGGGATGTGGTAAAGATGAAATGAGTTAATACATGTAAGGTGTTGAGAACAGTGCCTCTCACAAAGTAAGCACCCTGGAAGAATTTGCTGTTCTTACCGCTATTACTAGCCTTGATTTACAAAGAAACGGGGCACTATAAGAGAGGTGAGGTAGCTTGCCCAGGTCACATAGGCAAGGAGTAGCTGTCTGACCCTCGCGCAGTGCCCCCGACCTCACTCACACCTTGCTGTCCGCGGGTCGCAGAGTGTGGATAGTGCTCAGAGCCTGTGGATAGTGATCAGAGCGGTGGGGCAGAGGAGCTCACCCAGGGGGAGCATGAAAAGGACAAAAGCAGGGGCTGAGAACCGAGGCCCAGGGTACACTGATAAAGCTGTCTCCGAAGACCCTCAGCCGACCGTGTGCCCCCGGGGTCCACTGGTGCTCTGATGCAGGCACTGCTCACCCCTGCAGGGTTTTTAAACATTATGTTCCCACTATATTCCTGCGTCCCACCCAAGAACCTCTGCTTCAGTCGTTCTGGAAAAGTCAAGGTCCTGGGCCGACCTCGAGAGACCCGAGCTCACAGTGAACTCCTTCAGCATGGGTGGGATGCTGAGTGTCCTTGGCTGCAAGGTGGGGATAAATGTGGTACCTCTTAGGGGGTTGTGGTGAGGGTCAAGATAATGTTGTGCAATGTCCTCCACAAAGCGGAGCCCTTATTATTCTTGGCACTTAGTATTATTGCTATTGGTGCTCAGGGTTGACTCTCTGGGGTCTGGCCCAGCATCTAGGACTTAATGAAGAGCTGTGGAATGAATGTGTCCATCAGAGCACCTTGGTTCTGGTTCTAGCTTCCCTTTGGGTGCATCCCTCAGAGACTGTTTCCGGACTGGAGACCTTAACTGTACCCCACAGGGCTCCCAGGATGAAGTGAGAGCATCCAGGTCTGTATTTTGAGGACTGAGAAGTGTCCTACAAATGCAGTGCACTGTCCCGCTCTATCTCCCTTCCCCGGGGGTGGCTGGTGACAGGCCAGGGAAGGCGAGTGGGAGGCTGTTCTGAACTGGTGGGCAGCTCTTGGCTCCTGGTCAAATGGGGGGGTGGGGGGTGAGGTTGGCAGGTGGCCGGGAGGATGTGGGCCAGGCGTGGGCTGCCGCCGGCTCACCAGGGTCAGGAGGGATTGTGAGGCTAACGGACCACGGCCTCCCTCCTGCCCGTCCCAGAGCGTGTCTAACGGTTTGGCGTTCAGTGGTGTTGCACGCTCCCTGTCTGCTTGCCCCTGCGCACGTGTGTGTGTCTGTGGGTGTGCACACTTAGAGGAACCTCGACTATCTCCCAGAGTAGAGAGGGGGCGAGCATGCAATCTGTGAGAAGCCTCCTCTTGTATGCAGGAGAGATCATTGGAGCCCTCGGAGCGTTTAGGTTTGTTTGGGTGTCTGTCCTGATCTCTGCAAGCCCAGCACGTGCACATGTGTCTGTATGAGCTGCTTAATGGTGCCAGTGGACCACACATGGAGAAATGGTGGGCCGATAGTGATGGCGGGGTCAGCCTGGTGGCTAGGCACCACGGCTCACGCTGGGGGTGACAGTGTCGGTGGTGCCGAGGGTGGGTTGATGGTGGCCTCTTGCCTGGCACTTTCACACGCTGTAGACATTCTCCCTGTAGCTCAGGCCTTTCCTTGAGAAGGAAGGGTGATGAGGAGAAGGTTGGGAGGAGGGGAAGAGAGGAGACGGGTCCTTAGCTCTCAGGACCCACTGTCCAACCAGCAGTCTCTCCTGGACAATCCAGCTCTTCCAGTATCATTTTTTTCCTCCAGAAAGCAGTGCGCTTTTGCTGTGTGATTGGGAAGGTAATGGGTGGGAGCAAGCCCCTGCTGTGGCATTTTTATCTGGGTGGAGTGAACACGCTCCGCCCGGCTTTCCTCTACTGCTCCCCTACCCAGAATGCCTTCCATTCCGGCTGACATCTCACCTATCCCTAAAGGCTCAGCTCAAATGCACCCTGTTTATCACACCTTCCTAGGTCTCACACGATAGAATTAAATGCTCTGTCCTTGGAGCTCCTCAGTTGCGAAGACAACTGTGTAGTAGTTTTGTGTGGTTCTGGGTGGGCCCAAGTTACATTACAAACTTGGTCGGGGCGCCTGGGTGGCTCAGTCTGCCTTCAGCTCAGGTCATGATCCTGGGGTCCTGGGATCGAGCCCTGTATCAGGCTCCTTGCTCCATGGGGAGCCTGCTTCTCCTTCTCCCTCCACCCTTCCTCCCACTCGTGCGCGCTCTCTCTCTCAAATAAATAAATAAAATCTCAAGGAAACAAAAAACTTGGTCAATGTCAGGGCGCCTGCGTGGCTCAGTCGGTTACGCATCCCACTCGATTTTGGTTTGGGTCATGATCTCAGGGTTGTGAGATGGAGCCCTGCTCGCTGGGGGAGGGGGGGCTCCCTGGAGATTCTCTTCCTCTCCCTCTGCTCCTCCCCTCCGCTTGCTCTCTCTCAAATAAATAAATAAATCTTTAGGAAAAAACAAACTTGGTCAATGTCCTTCTCCAATTTAGACCATAAGTTCTTGGGGTTCAGGTCTGTGTGGCCGGAGACACCAAGGCCTGGTACAGTGGTGTCTCGTTTCACAGCTAGGTCTCTGCGGGAAACACCCTGATTTGGACCACTTGCCAATCTCTGTGGTCTAAATACTGCCACTATGTTAAAGCTACCCACGTAACACCACTGCAGGTGGGGTTGGGAAGAAGCATATACCATCAGCTCTGTGGGCTGCTATGAGCTGGTTCCAGTATGCAATTGCTGATTCATGTCTATGCCCCATAAATGTTGACATCAGCTAGTGCCTGGCACATAGTAGGCCCTCACTACCTGCCTGAATGAATAAATGAATCAGCGAATACATAAATAAATGAATGGCTGAAGGCATGGATGGGCGGGTGAAATTAAATCAAGTGGCTAAGGCAGTGGTGACTCATGGCTGACTCTGGCAGGGGGAGGTGGGAGGAGAGAAGAGGTGTGTCTGTGTCAGGCAGGGGCATGGGCGGTCAGCACCAGGCAGATCCAAGCTACCCCAGTCTCCCACCCAGAGGACCTTCCTGCTTCCCCCTCCCCCCCCCATTCCTCTGGTGCTGAGGCTTCTTTGCATTTTCTCATAAATAACCTGTAATGCTGCTGAATGCAGTTTTCTTGTTGGGTCTTTTGTTTCTTCAATCATGACAAAAGCTGCACTAATGAGTTATTGGAAAAACCAAGCCTGCTCCAGGCCAGAGAGGCTGGGTGAGCAGGGAGGAGGGGGGAGGTGCAGAGCCCGCGGGGCAGGGAGCTGAGCCATTCCGAGGAGGAGAGCTGGCGAGCTCTAGAGAGGGAATTTAAAAAGCCCTAATAGCTCCTATGTGTCCAGGGCTTTCCAGTTCACATAGACTACCTCAAGCAATCCTTCTCCCCACGCTGGTTGGGCAGGTGTTATTCCTGGGGGGAAATACCATTCTTATATCATCCCATTGCTCTCAGGTGTTTCCACCTCAGGGCCTCTGTCTGCACACCCTTGCAGCCAGGTATCTGCTTGTCTCCCTCCCTGACTTCACTTAGCTGCTTGATTGAACTGAACATGTCCTCACAGGGACCTTCCCCGACGACCCTGTCTAAAGGGATACCATTCCTCCTTCTCCACCCCCTTGCCTATTTTAATTTTGTTCTCACAGCACCAACTATAATCTGATGTCTTGGGTTGGATTTCCCCAGAGCAGACCCAAAACAAGTATTTGAGGGCAAGTAGTGTTTGGTGACTCCAGGAAACACCCACGGGAGAAGGGGGAAGTGATCCAGGGAAGGGAAGGCAGCCGATAACGGGCATATTTCCCCCCAGTTACTGTGGGGAACTGGAGCCCAGTCCTGCTAGGGAACTCTGGGAGCTAGTGTGGGACACACGCCTCAGAAACGTCCTGAGGGGAGAGGGAACCGGGGTATTTATGCACCAGTTCTGTGAGTCTCTGGCTAACAGCTGCGCCCAGGGAGCTGGGAGACCCTGGCCCTTCTGCCCACGTGGGTAGGCACAGAAGCCTCAAGCAAAGGCACCCTCTAATGGGGTGCTGGCAATTAGAAGTCAGCCAGAGGGTTAGTTAGTATGAGAGGATGTGGGCCGAGCTCCCACAGCATCTACTAGACCTGGGATGGTATAACAATATTATTGTCTGTCTTACCCACTAACATCGAAGAGAGAGACTTTGTTATGTTCACTGGTATATCCTCTGTGCCTGAAACAGTGTGTGGTAATCATGACATAGTTGTTGAATGAACAGATGCCCGTTTTACAGATAAAGATGGTGAGGCTTGGAGACGTGAAGGACTGCGCCCAAGATTAGACTCATGCACAACAGAAGTATTTACTGAACACCTCTTTTGGGTCCAACACTTCAGTCTCTCTGACTCCAATTTCTGGGCTTCCCCTTAGGAACCCTCTTCCCCTGCCTGGGTCCTAGGAAGGGGAAGGTGGGGCTTTGGTGACTCCATTCTGTACCCCCTGGCACATAAATGCCTCAGTCTGACCTCACAAGGAGAGGTCTGAGAAGCCATCATTCAAGGGATGAGTTGTATTGCCACGATCTATACTGAGATGTTATTTGGTGTTTTTCCCACTTCACTTGGAATAGTGACAGATATTTCCCCCTTCTCCATCCCAAGAAAGGAACCAAGGTCAGCCTCTAAGTCTGGGCTTTTTTGCCTCAAAGAGCTTTGGGTTTTGTTGTCAAAGCAGGGATTCCTGTCCCTTCTCCCCCCACCCCCGTTAGGTTTGGGGGGTGGAGGTCTCCTGGGGGGGAGTGAAGAGAGAGGGGACTGGACAAGGAATGAGGAAAGTGGCCTGACTAGGAGGGAAAAGGGAGACAGACCTCTCAGCCAGGGAAGGACAGAGATTTGGGGGCTTTTGTTTGGGGCCTTGTGTCTCTCTGGCCTGTGGTGCCAGATGGGGCCGTTTGTGGAGGCTAAGTGATAAGCACTGAGGCCTGGAGGGGCTCCAGGGCCCACTTGTGGTCATGAGAGGGCTGCTGTGGGGACCCCAGAGCCTGTCCAGGGAGGCCAAGCCCGAGAGAGGCCTGGCCCAGGGTTCAGGAGCCAAGGTGACAGGAGTTAATTACCATGGCAACCACAAGGCCTCAGGCCACTTCTCCTGGGTTCCAGATTCTTCTATTACCTGAGACTCCCGTCCCCAAACATAACTAAGGTTGATTTCTCAGCACTCTGGCAATTGGAGACTTGGGATCAGAATTTATTTGACTTGAAAAAATAAAACCGTATGACATTTATTGCATGTGGATGTTGCTGAGTAAATTCAAGCCCACTCCAGTGCAAAGGGACCTGAGGGCCTCTGGATGAGAGGCCCTCACAGGCCTCCTGTCTGCTGGCTGGCCTGGCCAGGCAAAGCCAAACCCCAGGGCAGGCCTCCTGGGTGTTTAGAGGGCCAAGGAGGCCACAGGGGAAACACTGGAAGAATTTAAATTTTTTTTTAAAAGATTTTGTTTATTTATTTGACAGAGAGAGAGTGGCAGGCAGAGGGAGAGTGAGAAGCAGGCTCCCCACTGAGCAGGGAGCCCGACGCGGGACTCGATCCCAGGACCCTGGGATCAAGACCTGAGCCGAAGGCAGACGCTTAATGACTGAGCCACCCAGGCGCCCCTGGAGGAATTTAATTAAAAAAAAAAAAGTATTTGAAAATCACATTTGTTTATTTCTGATTGTAAAAATAATCCATACTGCTTATAGGAAATTGGGGGAAAAAATAGAAACACATGAAGACAGAAATGCAAATCGCCCATAATCCCAGCACCCACGATAATCATTAAAATGGCATTATCTGTCGTCTCATCTTTATTCTGCATACAGCTTTCTACATAATTGAGACCCTATTAATATTATTTATATAATTTAAATTCTATCTAAAGTGGACAACAGGTTCCTGAAGTCTGCACAGTGAAGAAACGGAGAACACGCACACAAACACTCCTCCACAAACACCCACACATTAATTTTCACAGATGGTGGAGAATGGAGCAGGGGAAAGACCCATGAACAGTACTAACGGGTCCCTACCCTGTTACCCAACGGCGTCATGACCCCGAAGTTACTTCACCCTCTCTGCCTTAGTTTCCCAAGCTATAAAATGGGGGGTTGATAAAACCCCATTTAACTGCCTCCCAGCATCTTGGGGAGGGTCAGACATGAAAGCCCTTTATCAACTGTAGTGGTATCACTAAGCCATGTGGTGGCAGTCGAACTCGGAGTTCCAGCTTTTGGCATTTGATGTACTGTGTGGCTTTGAGCCAGTTCCTTAGTTTCTCTGGTCTTAGCTACCGACTTAGTTAAATGAAGGACTGGACTACGCTTCCTAAAAAGAAGACTAAGAATTTTGGGAACACTTACTATATACCAGGCACTGGACTGAGCCCTTCGTATGCATTTTCTCATTTGATTCCCCTCCTAGCTCAGTGGGGTCAGTGCTATTCTTACTATCCTTTCACCCATGAGGAAACAGACACAGAGAGGTTAAGTGACCTGCCCACAGTTGCTCAGCTAGTAAGGAATAGAGCTAGGGTTAAAATTAAGGACTCCTGAGCACTGCTTGTCACGTGTGACTATTAAGCACTTGAAAAGTGGCCAGTGTGACTGACTTCTAATTTTTACTTTATTAAAACTCAAACAGCAACTAGTAGCTCGTGCCTATGTGTCAGCCGGCGCAACTCTAGGGCTGTTAGCTTTAGGCCCCTCTTCTAGGTCAGAGGTGAAGGGTATGGACTCTATAGTCTCTGGAGCCAGATCATCTGGTTTGATAATCAGTTTTGCCACTTACTAGCTGTGTGACCTTGGGGGAGTGACTGAACCTCTCTGTTCCTCAGTTTCCCCCACCTCTAAAACGAAGATGAAGCTCTCTACCTCCTTTGATGGTCCTGAGGGCATTTTATGGTTATGTGATGGTACCCCTACTCCTTCAGATAAGCCCTGGGTTGGAGGACCGAAAGGGTGAGAAGTGGAGCTAGACTGTCCTCACAGGGCTGAGGGGGGGGGTCCCTTGGGCACCCTCTCCCTGGGCCTGGGCCAGATGTGGCTCCCAAAGGCCCTGGATGGTGGACTTGGCGCATACCAGAGGAGAGCGGGGAGAGCCAGATAAGAAGATGAGTTCATCAAAACGGCAGCGAGCGTCCAGGGCTCCTCGTGTGTGCATGCGGAACAATGAGGCTGCCTGGCGGTCAGGACCCCTTCTTCCCCCACTGCGTCCTGCAGGGATGCGACCATTAGGCCTGGTGTGACCTGCAGGGGGAGGGGCCAGAGGGGGCGGGTGTGTGGGGGGGAGAGGGGGTTGGGAAGTGAAGCGGGGGGAATGAGGTACAGGGTGGGATGACACCAGCTTGTCCTGAGGTTGGCTCCGAGCAGTGGGAGCTGCAGCGAGGCCACCCCTTTGCACGCTGGGGTGGGAGGTGGGCGCCATTCCTGTTGTATTCTATGTAAATGGCGCCCCCTGGAGTGTATGCCACGCAGCTGTCCTGTCCGTGTGTGTGTGTGTGTGTGTGTTTGTCTGTGATTATCCCACTCCCGATTTCCTGCCTCTCACCCTTTTACATGGATCAAAAAGAGGTGATGACAAAAGGAGCAAACATTTGCTGGGGAAGTTAAACAGAAAGGAAGCAAGAAAAAATATCTGCCCAGTCCCTGGGCCCAGCCCTGGCCCCGTTCCCCCCCACTTGATTTCAGTTTCACCCCCCTCCTGCCCTTTCCTCCTTTCCCCACAGATCCCAGCCTGACTCTTCAAGCTGGAGAACATTTGATACTGCTTCCTAAGAGCTGCACGGAGAAGGGGAGAAAGACCAGCTCAGCGAAACTTGATGCCTACCTCCGGGGCCGCTGGGACCCTGGGGGCAGATGCCAGAGGACAGAGCCCCCTTCAGCCTGGCAGAGGCTCCCCACCCCCCCGCCTCCTAGAAAGCATTCCAGAATGAGGCAGAAGTGGGGGGTCACATCCCCTGCCCCTTGTTTACACAGCGTTTCCCAAAACCTCTGGCCCTCCCTTGCCTACTTCCCTCTCCTGAGAATTTGCTTTCTCGCAGCCTGTACTGAACACACATATTTCTTCTTATATATTTATTATTTTTATTTGTCCCTCATCTACATATTGTCTGGATAATTTGGGCTTCCCTTATCCTGGTAATTCAGGTCTTGCCTGGAGCCTGTTTTCGTGTGAGTTCAGTTCATTTGAATGAGCAGACATCAAGTGACTTCCAGGCGCTCAGCCCTGCGCCGGGTGCTGTGCGTGACCCGGGGAGTGACATCCACCTGTCCGAGAGCTCACAGCACAGGTGGGGACAGGGCACACCACACAGATGCCGCTCTCAACCTGGGGTTGGGGGGGACATCCACAAGCCCAGCTGGAGCCTTGGGAGAGTTGCTGAGCTCCAGTGTTCTGCAATCCCCTTGGCCAGATGTGTCCCTAGGGAGGCTAGCGGACTGAGGTGGGGAAGGGGTTTGTTGCTGGGCTGGGGCCTGGACCCCAGAGAGAGCGGGTTTTCTTCCCTCCGGGTGCTGACTGCTACATGCCAGCTTCACAGTCTCGCCTTCAAACAGGCCTGGTTCCCAGGAGCCCAGAGAGACATTTGCATTAGGAAAAATACCCAAATAAAACACCAGGCTTCTTCCCTTGGGCTTGGTTGAAACTTGGAAGGTTGTAGGCAACCAGGCTTAAAGTAGGAAACAATCTTGCAGTGAGAGCCAGGAATTCAGAGTAACCAGCAGGATGTCTTCCTTGTTCCCCATCTCCTTAGCCCTTACCCACATCCTGATTACTTTATTACTGTTACAGTGTGTCTGCTCCTAGATCTCTATCCTGACTCCATTTTTATACAATCCATAACTCTATGGTAGCAGTCTCCTCCCCCAGACTGGGGCTCCCTGAAGACAGGCCTGTGTCTCCCCTCAGACTGGGGCTTCCTGGGGCAGGGCTGGGTCTCCCCTCAGACTGGGGCTCCCTGAGGGCAGGGCTGTGTCTTCCCTCAGACTGGGGTTCCCTGAGGGCAAGGCTGTGTCTCCCCTCAGACTGGGGCTCCCTGAGGGCAGGGCTGTGTCTCCCCTCAGACTGGGGCTCCCTGAGGGCAGGGCTGTGTCTCCCCTCAGACTGGGGCTCCCTGAGGGCAGGGCTGTGTCTCCCCCTCAGACTGGGGCTCCCTGAGTCAGGGTTATGTCCCCCCACCCCCAGCCTGGGACTCCCTGAGGGCAGGGCTGTGTCTTTACTTGTATGTCTTCAGCAGAATACCCAGTATGATGAAGGCACAATGCCTGGCTCAATACATATTTGTTGAATTAATAAATAGCCAGGAGAACCCAACTTTTTCAGCGCATTCACCTCCTTCCCAGACCTACCCAGTGGGGAAGCAAAGCTGGGTAAATCAGTATTCTTTACACCCACTCAGAGTGGAAAGACCATGTGTTTTCCAAGCTGGTGTTAAAACCAAACTACTTTTGATCCAATGAACCATCAGCTCAAAAAAGTTAAACAAAACCCCCCCTGTCCCAACAGTAGTGTGGACAAAGGGAGCTCGGGACAGCTGAGGTAACCCTCGCTGGGGAAAGGGTGTCATGCAAATAACAGGCCACAGACACAGCTCATAAGCCTTTGGAGTCTGATCGAGGAGCCATCTCAGAGCCAGGCTAGGCACATCTGCTGACTGTGAAAATGAGAATCTGGAGCCCAGAGAGGGAAGATCCCCCAGTGAGGCATGGCACATTTGTGGAAAGGTGGCCAGACAGGGGGAAGGGACTCCTGTCTCTTTTGAATCCCCACCGCCATCGTTCTGGGACTGGCATCTTCTTTTTTTTTTTATAAGATTTTATTTATTTATTTATTTGAGAGAGAGAATGAGAGAGAGAGAGAGCATGAGAGGGGGGAGGGTCAGAGGGAGAAATAGACTCCCTGCTGAGCAGGGAGCCTGACGTGGGACTCGATCCTGGGACTCCAGGATCATGACCTGAGCCGAAGGCAGTCGCTTAACCAACTGAGCCACCCAGGCGCCCCTGGGACTGGTATTTTCAATAACTAATTGTTAAGCTAGTCAGCGAATGTCTCTTTGGCTCTGTCTTCACATCTGTAAAATGAAGGAGGTGCCTTAACTCACAGGGACATTTTAAGGACCAAGCAGGGTAGTGGGCATGGGATTCCTTGGAGAGGTCCAATGTGAGGGTACCCTTGGTGGCTGTAAAATAATTTACAAGAGGACCCATTTAAATTGGACTTTCAAAAGTGATTGTCTCCCTCTCTCACAACCTAGCCCCATCATTTTTTAGGTGCCAGTTCATACGATAAGCATTTATTGGGCACCCACTAAGTGCCTGGCACTGTGCCAGGTGCTAGGGATACTGTGGCAGCCCCTTCAATCAGTTCCTTATACAGAGCCAGAGTGAGCCTGCTAAATGAAAGTCAGATCCTCTCCCTCTTCCGATCAAAACCCTGCCATAGCTCCCATTTACTTGGGGTGAAACCCAACCTCCTGCATTGACCCCAAGGCCCAAAGGACCTGCCCCCTGAACCTCTCCGATGTCAGCTCCTACTGCTCTGCTGTCACCTGCTCAGCTGCACCAAATGCTCCTCACCACAGGGCCTTTGCACCTGCTGCCCCGTCTCCCTGCAGTGTTCTCCCCGCAGAGATTGGCACAGGTGGACCCCTCTCTTCCTTAAGGGCATGACTCCAATGTCAATGGAATCTTGTCCAGACACCCTGTCATTCCTACTCCTCTTCTAGCTGTAGCATTGTCCTTACTGTCTAAATACTATCTATTTTCCTTATTTACATAGTCTGTTGTCTGTCTCTTCACTAGAATATAAGCTCCCTGAGGGCAGAGGTTCTTGTCAGTTTTCACATTGAATCTGCGGTGCCTTGAGTGGACCCTGGCACATAGTAGGAGATGCTTGCTACGTGAACGAATGGTGAACAGACGGAGTCTCCGCTCTCAGGAAGCCTGCATTCCAGAGCAGAGGGTCTGCAGGCAGTTTGGAAGGAAGAGGGAGTGGGGGGAGCTACAGAACCTGGGTGTCACAAGTCTCCGGGGCCCCTCCTCTCCAAGGCTTCACTGCGGGATTGCACTGTCACCAGTCTGGAGCACACGTTTTATAACAGGAGTTAACTGCTTACTAATTAGCTGCTGGAACCATTAATTGGCCATTTGTTAGAGCCTGAATTAATAAACTGGTCTTTCAGTGGGGTCATAACTCTCCTCGGCCTTCACCCCCTCCCACCCCAGCCAGCCTTCACCTCCCCCAACCAGAAAGTGTCTTGCCCTGAGATTGAATCAATTCCTGCCACTGTACGATTTTCAGAGACAATTTCCCTAGCAAGCCACGACACCATTCCCACAGAATTCTTCTAGCTCTCTCTCCCTCTCTTCCCTTCTCCCAGGCTCTGAGTTCCTTTGGGCAGGAGATGGGGGAGCTTTCTTATAAGGAGCTCTCACAACAAAAGCCCTGAGCTGCCCTGCCTGGCCAAGATCTGGCATTCCTGGTTCCCTGGCGTGGCACACACCCCCTCAACCAGCAGCTAGTTCCTGAAACCTCCTGGAGCCCAAGGGCTGGGTTTTCTCTGGGGCAAAAGAATCTTAGTATCCTGGATGGAAGCCAGGAGTTGGCAGTCAGGTGCTGACCACCGAACCTTCAGGCAGCCCAACCTCAGTCGGCCTCAGGTCCAGGGGTCTAGAGCTCATGTGCTGTCCACCCACCGCCAACAGCCCATTTTGGGGCCCTGTGAATTGTTCTGTGTGTATGAAAAGTCTAGGAAACACTTCTTGTGAAAACATTTTAGACACCTAGGTCCTTACGTTTCTTCAGTATAGAACAGTGGGAAAGAACAAGGTCAAGGAGCCAAGCTACCTAGGTCAAAGCCATTTAGCAGGTATGTGAGTCACTAAATCGTTCTATGTTATTCTATGAGAGTAACAGTCCTATCTCCCATAGTTGTTATGAGGATTAAATAGTTATCCACATGAAGGGCTTAGAACAGTACCTGGCCTGGGGTATCAGCTGTTATTATTACTTACATCTAACAACCACTCTGTAGATAGGGATCCTACTCACATTACAGTTGGGGAAACTGAGGCCTAGAGAGGTTATGACTGGAACGTAGGACTGATGGCTCCCAAGTCTAGTGCTTTTTTCCTTCTCCCTGGTTGCCTCCCCTTGTCAGACACTGGGCTGTGTCAGAGGCAGCAGGCCAGGCACACTTGGGGGAGGAGACGGCTGAATTTACATGCAACACAAACAGGCTGTCAAGGTTCTTACACTGCATATAATTAGCTGCAGAATATTCACAAGTGAATTCGCTACAGCAAATGTTCAATCCCAGCCCGGCTCCCCCCTCCTCCTGGTCTCTCCCTGACCATGAGTCTTCTCTCTCCTTCAGGCCAGTGTATGTGCTCAAGAGTACATCAGCTGAGTCAGTGGGGTTCCGTCCCTCAGTAAAACACCCCAAAGCCAAAGAGGAGCAATTAACTGCTGTTTGGGGGGGCTGGACCGGCTGACTGGAAAATAGGAAGGTAGTCGCCTCTGGCTTGGACACAATGCGCAAAGCCAAGAAGAGCAGGAATCATTGTGATCACTCCCTGAGAGCTTCCTGGAGGTGGTGAGGGTTTCTAGGAATTTTTGAACAGTAGGAAGATGACAATAAAAGAAAATAGTCATCACCACACCCTCAAGTGGTGCCACGTCTTTTTTGGAATGGGTGGGGGAGGTAGGTGGGAAGAGGCCTGATAGCTCTGTAGCCCGGTGGAACAGAAAATGGATTTTTCTCTTGGGGGTATCCTAGGTCTGTGGTATCTGGCCTATGAGGGGCATCACTCATCCATTCATTTAACAAATCTGCAGCTAGCATCTGTTGGGTGCCCAGCACTAAATCAGATCGCCTTATTCAGCCTTGGATCCACAGGAAAGGAAGGAGAGAGAAAGGGGGGAGGGGAAGGAAGAAGGAGCAATCAATTGGAGGTGGGCTGGAGAATAAGATTCTTTAGATGTTTTGGGACTTCCCAGAATGGACAGAAAGGGAACCGAGAAGGTGTCAGTGGATGGCACATCCCCCTACCGCGGCCTGGCATTTCTCCCAACACCTCCCACTGCTGCCCGGCACGTTCTCCTGTGAGAAGTCAGTCCCTCGAGGGTCAGGGGAGGAGAGACCTAGCAGGAAATGGGCCTAGGATGGGGTGGGGTTTATTATTTTTTAAATTTATGTTTTAATTTTACATATTGAAAAATGAAACCTTTTTTGGTGTAAGTTCTTTGAGTTTTGGCAAACGCATAGAGTCGCGGAACCACCATCACAGCCAAGATACTGAACAGTTCCGGGGAGAGGGGGAAGGAGGGTTAATAATCTCCCCGCTTGTTAGCTGCTGCGGTCGTCTGCGATCCCACGGGCCGCCCTAATACAGTCTTGCGCACCAGCCGAGATTAATAACGGCGACAGGTGGAGCAGGTGAGATTAGCAGGACGCGGGTGGGGGGACGCGATCGGAGGCGCAGGGGAGGCCGCCCACCTGGCTTCCCAGCCCACGGCTCCTCCCCGCTGGCGTTTGGGAGGAACGCTCTCCCCACCCCTGCTCCGGGAGCCTGGGTGAGGTAGCGGAGTTCCGGAGTGCCGGACCCCCGCAGCTGGAGCGGGCCGCGGGGCTTGGCTACCGGAAGAGAGTGCGCCCCTGGGGCGCTTGGGGGCGCCTGAGGTCCTAAGGAGAGGCAGGATGGGGGGAGAGACAGGGGCGAGCCGGGGAGAATGTGGGTGGCCTAGGGGAGCTCCGGCAGCGGGGTCCTGCGGACAAACCTGTTGGCAACCTGTGGGCCGAGGCAAGGGCAAGAGCTCCAAGCGCGCGCTCTCCGCCCCCGGCCCCGCCAGCTGCGGTGCCGGTGGCCCCCACGCCCTACGCAGGGAGAGGCCGCGGCTGCCTGGAAAGGGGCGGGGGCTCGGCCGGGGGCGGAGGGACTCCGGGGCCGCGCAGACAGCCCTGCAGACAGCTGGCGGCCGGCTCGCGCGCCTGCAGGACCCCAAAAGAGGCGGGCCCGTGGCCTTTCCCTCCGAACCCCGCTTTAGTTCCGACCACCAAAAGTGCAAAACATATACTAAGTGTGCACTGCCCCGCAGGCTTCGGTCCCCGGGGCGAACGGCCGTGCTTGCCCCGCGAGCATACTGGAATCGGTGCACCCGGCTCGGCAGCCAGTCTGGGTGTGCAAGGGCGGGCGAAGAGCGCGCGTGCGAGCGCGCGGCTGCAGAGCCCGCGCCGAAACCCACGTCCCTCCGCCACTGTCCTCGGGATAGATGGATCCATTTCTGCTTTCTGACATTTTCCTGCCGGGGGGGTGGGGGGGGCGGAGAGAGGAGAGAACGGGGAGGGGCAGAGAGAGAGAGAAAAACAGAGAGAGAGAGAGAGAGAAGAAAGCAGGCAGTCTGCTTCCCCCAGCCCTGTTTTGTTTTCTCTAATTGGTCCTGGGGGAGGCGAGGAAATTGGACAGAGGCTGGGCCGGGCGAGCTGGGCTGCCTTTAATTGGCTCCTTTTTTTAACTGGAGGGGAATCAAACAGGAGAGCGAGCGACAAAGGGTGGGAGAGCGAGAGACCGAACGAGGAGACGCGAGGAGGAGGGAGGAGGAAGGGAGGGAGGGAGGCGGGGGGAGCGCGGAATGAAAAGCTCCGAGGGGGGAAAAAGCAGCACAGCGAAGCCCAAGTTGCCGAGCGAACGGAGCGCTCACGCGGCCCCGAGCCCAGCGGCCGCTGCGCCCGGGAGCCCGGCCCGGCCCCGCCCGCTCGGGGCCCCCGCCGGCCGAGGCCGCCGGGCGGGGGCGGGGACGACCAACTTGGGGCGCGGCGCAGCCCCGCTCTCCCGAGAGCATCGAGCGCGGGAGCGCCACGGCCGCGGCCAGACGGCGGGAGCGAAGCGCGGCGAGCGGAGGCGGCGAGCGGCGCCCGCGCCGCAGCCCCGGCCTCGCCGAGAGCGCGAATATTTTTCAAACGACTCAAACTTTCCTCCTTTCCCCGCTTTCTGGGGTCTCTCCTGGCTGGAATTGCTCTCCTGATTCCCGCGGGGGCGCCGGGGCGCGATTCCTCCCCGGGGTTCCTCGGTGGCTCGGTTAACTTCGCGGACCTGGGGACCCGTGGCTCTCGCCCCGCGGCCGAACCCAGCCAGCGCTGCTCCCCCGCTCAGGAGGGCCGGGGGCCGGGGCTCCTTCGCCTCCGGGAGGGCGCCCAACCCGGCCCGCTTGGGTCGGGCTACTGAGACCCCAGCGCCCGCCGCAGGACTGGTGACAGCGGATTAACCCCGAGCGAAGTCCGGGCCTTCCCGTCCCCGCTCCGCGGAGAGGCGTCCCCTGGGCGGGGAAACGACAAGTTTGTCAGTCGTCGGTGGCCTGTTGGATCGAAGCGCCCCCGCCGCCGCAGAGGGGTCCCTGGCGCCCAGCACACGGAGCAGACAGCCCTGGGGACCCCGGGCGCATCGGCGGCCGGGCTCCTCGGGCCGGGGCGCTGGCTGCTGCGCCGGGCGCGCCAAGGCACCCGGGGCCGGGCCAGCGCCCCCTGCGTCCCCACGCGGGCAGCGGCCCCGCCAGAGGAGAAACCCGGGTCGCCGCCGCCGCCACCGCCGCCTCCTCAGTCTCCTGGTCTCCGTCGCCGCCGCCGCCCCCTCCGTCGCCTCTCGGGGGAGGGGGGGACGCAGGGGGCATCGCGGGGCCCCGGCGGATGAGCCCCCTGCCACCTCTCGGGCTGCGCCGCCTCGCGGGGATGAAGCACCGGCCGTGAAGATGGAGGTGACCTGCCTTCTACTTCTGGCCCTGATCCCCTTCCACTGCCGGGGACAAGGAGTCTACGGTAAGAGCCCGCGTCCCGCTCCATGCTGGCTTAGCACCGCGCGGAAACTTTGCAAGAGGCGCAAAGTGCGCGCTGCCGGGGTTTGGTGGGGACCCCGGCTCGGACTCTGGAGTGGATGCCCGGGTCCCCGCCCTTCTCAGGGCGCGAGGAGATCGAGCTAGCTGTTTCGGAGCACGGAGACGGGTCGTAGGGTCTAGCGTGAAGCCGGGGATGCCAGGGGGAGGGACCCACTTCCTCAAACCTTGCCAGGGGCAGGAGTGACTCGGAACCCTTGAGAACACCCAGTCGGCTCGGGAGATCCTGACAGACCCCAAACCTGGGCCTGGGGCAGCGACTTGCACGGAAACCTGGTCCTACCCTGGCTCGGCGGGAGTAGAAGCCGAGCGATGCACGATCCGGAGTTGCGCGTGGCTGGCGGGTGAGCTGGCTGCCGGCACCACGGCCGGGCGGCGGGCTCGCCTTCCCGGCTCTCGCTGCGGCTTCGCTTCTTTTTACTCGCTTCTTGACGGCCAGAGCGAATGCCAGCATCCCCCGTATTGGGTGCCTGAAACCCGGGCATCCGTTTTCGAACCTCGCCTGAGCCAGTTCCTCCTGTCCCCGCTTCTCAGCTACAAAATCCCAGCCCCACCTTCCTTCTCCCTGAGCGCACACACGGACACATTCAGCCACCGTCCCCAGAAAACGCGAACACTGCACGCACCCATAGGGCTACGTGTTCAAACTCTGCCTCCTGCCACGCAGCTCTGCTCCTGCGTCCCTACGCCGTGTTCTCCGACGCTCAGGGGACTCTGGCTGGGTGTCCCTTCTCCAGACTCTCCAGAGGGTGTTCCCCGGGGAAAGGTCCCGAGAGCAGGCATCATCTGTGCACGATCGTCCAGAGCTCCCCCTTCTCAGGGACCCTCCCTCTGAGTTCTAGCAGGCTTCTGTACCCTGACCTTAGAGCGTGAAAAAGTCCGTCTCGGGGCCCAGTGGTCCTTACTTTGCCTTCTCCTGACTGCAGGGTGGTCTGTGTGGGTCACTTTGTAATCGTGTGTAGCTGGGGTGGGGAGAGGTCCCTGTCCCTCTTCCCCTGGGCCCAGGGTCTGATTGTTCATCTTTAGATCAGAGGAGAGTTTGACTCATTCTGTGGGTGCGGAGGCAGAGGTATTGTCCCCCCAGCTGCCCCCCCACCATGGCGCTGGGCATACACCAGCCAGCCTCAAGTGCAGATGCTAAATGCTCCCTTCTGGGGGCGGCTGGCCTTGCTGTGCCTCCCAAGAGGCAGGGGTGTCCTGAGGGGTGTCTGGGAGGTGACATGCTCCCCGCCCTACACAGTTAGCTGGCTTTGGCTTAATTCCCTGGGGAGGCGGGCCCAGGCATCTGGCCAAACTCTACTTCTTAATTAGTTTGTGTGTCTCTTACTGCCTGGCCCTTTACAGAGGCCAGAAGAGGGAAGGGGGAGGAGGAGCGCAGCGGAGACTGAGGAGGGAGGGGGCTTGTAGGAAGGAGGCCACTGACCTGGCCCCAGAGGCCTCCCTAGGGCAGAGGAAGATACCGGGGGTTTAGGGGGCGGGAGTCCTCTTTCCTCTTTCCCCCAAGGTTTCCTAGTAGCCTCACTGCCTCAAGAGCTGGCCTAAGGAGGGATGTCACTGAGGTCTTTGCCCCCTACTCCCCACACCTCAGGGGCTCTGAGAGTGACAGAGACCTCACACTATTCCCTGCTGTCTGTCCTCTACCCTGCTCCTCCCTCCAAATGTCCTTGGGAGATCTGGCCAACCTGTTTCCTGGCCATCCCTCTCCTCTATCCCCTCCAGCGTTTCCAGCCTTCTCCAGAGCTACACAGGGCCCTTGTTGAGGAAGGTCCTCTGAGCCTAGCCTGGAAGCCCCAGCAATGAGGACAGTAGGGGTGGGGTGGGGGAGATAGGGGTGGTGTCTGCGGGCTCTGATTTCAGAGGACTTGGGGCCAGGATTTAGCCATTGGCTTATCTGCCCCCTATTTTCTGTAGTTTCTCCTCCCTCGTGTGCCTGGGTCTCCCTTTTCGTTGCTCTCCATTTGGAGCAAATCAAGGTGAGCTGGGTGTACTGGGGCCAGCCCCGGGCCCTGGGGTGACAGCGCCTTTGGGGTGTTGGCTCCAAAGAAGCCTGGGGCCTCAGAGGAATTGCAGAGTGGAGTGTCTTCGTTGAGGTTGATGGAGAGAAGTGACAATCTAGTAGGAGAAGGAGGACGGCAAGAGGCTGCTGAGTTCTTTGTGATGCTAGAAGCTTTGGCCAGAGACAGCAGAAGGGGGAACAATTGTAGGACTGTAGTCCTTCGGCCCTCCCAGTTTCCCTCTCCGTCCAAAGCAGATAAAGCAGCTCGAGAAAGAGTAGAGTGTAGGGGTGAGGGATGGTCACTTGTGTCCATCATTGTATCCTGGCATCCAACGTGGTACCGAGCACACAGCAGAAGCTGAGCAAACATTTGTTGTAGGAATGAAGGGCCATGGTTGGGGGCGGGGGGAGGTTGAGGAAATGTTTTTTGAAATTCTTTTCCTCCAATAAGTCAGTCTAGGATGTTTTCCAGCAAGGTAGTGGGGCATACTCTGAGGGTCTCTGTTTAGGGAGAGTCACAGAGCCCTAGGCTGGCAGCCTAGGGGACCTCAGGGAGAACAGAGAAGAGGCTTAAAGCCCAGGCACAAAAGAAAACAGTGTGTCCTGGGGAGGGAACTCCAGCCCCTTCCCCTCTATCCCAGGCCTGTGTGGCTGAAGGAGGGGCAGATTAACATGGAAGCTAAATTGAGGAGAGGGAGGAAGAACAGGAGGGCATGGAGGGCAAAGCCGGCAGGATCTAGCCTGGGCTGTGGGTCTCTGTTGAGGCTGGTGGGAGGCAAGTACTCAGAACCCTATACTCCGCTTCCCTCTGAGGGTCCTCTTGCCGGCACTGAGCTCTGCTGTCTGCAGTAGGGCTGGGAGGTGCGCGCTCAGTCTGGCCAGGTGGCCTCCCTTCTTCTTTGGGGCACAGATGCTATAGCAGCCGAGTACTGGACCAGATGGTCCATTTGGAGCTAATCCCCTCCTCCCTCCCTGCTTCCCAATCTCCTGGCCCAGTTTGTTGTGCTCCGTGGTGGATCCTGTAATTTGTTTTCTGGCTGGCAAGGGAGGTGGGCTGGCCCCAGAGTGATGGAGGAAGAGTTTCCTGCATGTGGAGAGCATCAGAAAGCACCCCCTCCTCCATCCCGGCTTCCTTTCCTCCCCTAGCTGCTGGACTTCCAGCCAGGGCAGGTCAGTGGGATTCCTCTCCCTTACAGAAACACACAAACCCTTGGATTATTTAATATGCAGGAGTAGGAATTGACATTATCCTTAAGACAGGTTGTTTGCAACTTACTGGTGGAAGTCAAAATATTTCACCAAAGGTGTCATCAGAAACTACTATCCTATGCTAATTTTTGTGGGAACATGAAGACAGATGTTGAATAATTTGACAAGAGCAACATAGCTTACAGAATTATCACCAAGTCAGGTTTTTTTCCCCTCCACTGAGGGGTGCAGAGAAGGAATTTCAGGAAGTGTGTCTCCCAGTACCATCTTCTGGGTGTTGATCTGGGTGTGGGCACTCTGGGGAATTTTCACTAGAGTTTCTATCATGTGCCTTGAGACTGGCTGTCCGTATCTGACTCTCCCCCTGGAGAAGGCATGGCATCAGAAAATTCTGGTCCCCTAGGGCTAACAGAAGGCTTGGGGTTTTCTAAATGTCCTCAAGAAGGTTCAAACCTCTGTTCCTTCTTCCTCCCCAGTTACAGAAACAGCATGAGGGAGAGACGGGGCCTTGTTCCACCAAAGCCGGCTGGTTTGTTTGCCTTGCCAGCACTGTCTCCCTGCCCCGCCCCCCACATTTCCCCGCTGAAGTTGATGTTGGCCGGTGAGCCAGCCAAGGGCTCCCCAGGCCCAGCAGCAGGCTGGAGAGCCCCACTTTGGGTCAAGATCGGCATGATGTCCCATCCTACACTGCAGGCTGGGAATCTGTGTTTCCTGACTGGCTGGGGGCCCTGGTGAGGGGGTGGTTAGAGAGAATGTTATTAGCCAGGAAAGCACCCTTGAGGGGGTGTGCTGGGGCCATGCCAAGGGCCCACTTGTAATTGGCCAGGCTTGGCTGTGAGTTGCCGGGGCTGGGTGGCAAAGCCTCATTTAGAGCCTGGTATTAGCTCTGCTTTGCTAGAACAGGGAAGAACAGGCTGGGTGGGTGGGGGTGGGGGTGGGGGTTGCTCCGGAGGGAGAATAGAGGGAGCTAATCACGGCCGCCAAGGCCCGGCAAATGAATGATGCAGGAAATCAATATCTGGGGGCGGGAGTGGAAATCTGGGCAGTGGGAGCAACCCAGCTTCTCCAGCCGCCCAGGAGGCATGGGAGGAGCGGGACAGGCCGAAGTATGGAGGACCCCTCTGGGCCACCTCCTCCCACCCCCCCACGACTACTCTGCATCTCAGCCCCCCCACCCTCGCCTATCTGCCACCTGCCTTCCATCTCCATGTTGGGTTAGGAGATGCCCCTGCAACACAGCGGGACTGGGAGAGCCTTGCCCTGCCCCCTACCTGCCTCTGGACACCTGAGCCTGACTTGGCCCCAGGTGCAGGGAGTGTGTGTAGCAGCCTGGGGACGCGGCCCCCTGCTGTTGGCACTGCCACTCCAGATGTGGCCAGCAGGGGGAGGGCTTGGCCACCACATTGCCTTTCCTGGGCTTCTCTGGGCCTCAGGCCTCCCGGTCGGCTGAGAGTTAGTCCAATTCCTCAGCCTGGGGTCCATTGGGGCTCCCTAGGGCCGGCTGAAGCTCTGGGCCCCCTCCACCTCCTACGTACTCACCCCAGTGTCCCACGGCACTTGCCTGTGGCCAAAGCCACGCGTCCTGACCCTAGTGCCACAGGAGAGCTCTGTGGTGGGGCTCAGCTCTGTGGGATCCTGCCCAGGTGGGGCTGTATACAGAGCAGGGACTGTTGCCCTTGCAGAGCTGCTTCTTTGTGAACCTGGGGTGTGGCCCCTGTTCTTCGTCTTCCTCCCCTTCTCAGAAAACTCTGCTTTGCAGGCACACAGCTGCCATGGCAGGAACTGGGTATGAAGGGGCCCAATTACGTTTCAGTGCTGATACAGGAGGCAAGAGCAATGCTTAACACAGAGGAATCCTTTTTAAACAATGCAATCTCTCTTTTCCCCAAGTCAATGAGTAACATGTAACAATCAGAGAATATATTAAATTATAAGGAGGAAAGTAAAACTCGACACCCCGCCATGCATTTGGTGAGGGTTCTTTCAGGCATCCTTTTGTGCAAAGAGGAATGAATCTTTCAAGGAGACTCATTGGTTTTAACAACAATCCCTTATAGGCGTGTAAGTGTCGTGTGCCTGCCTCACTGTTTCAATGCCTCTGCCCCCACGCAGTTGGGCTGGAGGACAGGCTGAAAAGAACTGGGCAGTTAGAGTTGGAACCGCTAAGGAACAATAATAACAACCGCTCACGTTTCCTGCAGAGGCTGAGATCACAAACGTGTATTGTCTTTAATCCTCACCACCGCCCCTTGAGTGAGTCATTGTCAGCCCCTTTTACCAAAAAGTAAACTGAGGGCTCAGGAAGATGAAGTCACTTGTCCGAGTGACAGAGCTGGGCTCCAACCCAGAGCTGATTACAGAGCCTGTGCTTGGGGGGAGTAGGCTGGAATCCTGGGTGTAGGAGAAGCTGCCAGGAAGTTCTCAAGCAGAGAAATGGGCTGACGTGAGCCATCTTTCAGGCCGCTGTGCAGCTGCGTGTTTTAAAGAGGATATGGCCAGGAGGACGGAGACTGGGCAGGAGGTCCTGGAGTTGTCCGGGGAAGCCACAGGGAGAAGTTGATCCGGGTGGTGGCTGGGAGGATGGACAGGAGGGAGTGGGTACAAGGACTGTGGTCATTGAACAAACACCTGAGTGAAGGCCCTGGATGGAACACTTGAGATATCTGGCGAGAGAAACATGCTCTTACTCTCGGAGACTTTGCATTCAAACCGAGGAGAGATAGGCAGTAAACAATGAACAAGTATGTAATGCATCGTATGACGATGGGTTCTATGAAAAAGGGTAAAGGAGCCAAGGGGACAAGGAGTGGTCGACTGCAGTTCACGTTCAAATACAGTGGCTGGAAGGCCTCCTTGTGTAGGTGCCACCTGACCAGAGATCTGAAGATGCGGAGGGAGGAGGCCTGGTGGATATTTGCAGGACGGATATTCCAGGCAGGAGATTAGCCAGTGCAAAGACTCTGGGGTAGAAGCGTGCCTGGCCCGTTTAGCAACAAGGAGGCGTCAATTGGCTGAAGCCCAGTGATCGATGGGGAGGGGTGTTGGGAGGTGGGTGTTAGAGGGTTAGTGGGCCAGGTTGTTAGCAGTCTTGAAGGCTATGTAAGGATGTTGGCTTGTATTCTGAGAGATGTGGGGAGCCATGGGGGGGGGGTTTGAGCAGGAGAGGGACATGAACTGACACTTTTTAAATAGAATTCCTCTGGCTGCCCTGTGGAGAATGGGCTGTAGGGGGTTGGGTGTGGGGGAAGGGATCCACTTAGAGATTGTGGGAAAAGGCAAGAAATGAGACCATATGATCATTAGCTTCCACAAGTGCTTCAGGAACAGTGTAGGCAAGAGTTGGGGCTGCCGATGGCTCTGAGGCTTGGCACACAATGGCGGTGAGGTACAGCAAGGGCCATGGAAGGCAGGCAGGTTTGGGGCAATGGAGTGACGGAGTTAAGAGCTGGGACTTCTGGGTAAGAAACCTGGTCCGAACCCCAGCTCTGCCCTGCACCAGCTACGAGAGCCTGAGAAGTTACCTCAGCTGTGGAAGGCATGGCTTTTCTGCTTGTCAGATAGAGACAGTCGAACCCATGGCGTGGGTTTGTGATAAGCAGGCAGTGAGACAGCCTGGGAGGCCCTGAGCCCCGTGCTCGGCTCTCAGCCAGGCCTCAGTGCATGGTTTTCTTTTAACAACAATGCTAGTGCAGTTTTGAAGTTCATGGGATCCCCGTGTGGGATGTCTGGGAGAGATGTTGGTGGGGTAAATGGACATAAGTGTTCACGCTCAGGAGAGAGATCATGGTGAGAGGCAGATTTGCACATCTGGATTTATGTGCACAGAACGATGTGGGTTGAAATCATGAATGGACTAAAACTGCCAGGGAGGAGAGAGTAGAGTGAGGGGCACTGGACTGAGACCAGCACCCTGGGGGTGGGAGGCATGAAAAGAGACAGAGTAGGTGGCATCAGGGAGGTGGGAGGAGACCCAAGAGGGGACAGGGACGAGGAGAAGCGAGGAGAAGGGACGGGGTCGGTGGGAGCTGAGGTGGAGGAGGAGACAGTAAGGGCCGTCTAGGGGCTGGGGGGTTGGCAGGGAGGCAGCTGCAGCTCTGAGCAGGGCTCCTCGAGATCCAAAAGGACTCCACTGGGGCTTTTGTGAAAACGCAGATGCCGATTCAGTGGGTCTGGGGCTAGGCGGAGATTCTGCATTTCTAACACACTCTTGGGTGCTGCCCGAGCTGCTGGTCCGCGTTGCTCTTCGAATACCAAGGGCACGCAGGAGAGACGCTGGACTCAAATGGCCAACTTGGGTTGGAGGGCCAAGTGGGTAACTTGCTGCCTATGCAGGGCTCTGGCCCCGGAGCCTCGCTTCTGAGCCTCAGTTTCCCTCTCTGGAAGGCTGGTTCAGGCATGCCCGCCTCTTGGGATTACAGAGAAGCCCGACAGTGATAACGCTTTGTAAACTCTCAGGTGAACTCTGGGGACTGTGTTTCCCAAGAGCAGAGGGGGTGGCAGGCAGATGGTAGGGAGCCCCGGGTGTGGGTGGTGTGTGGAAGCAGGAGGTGCAGGCTGTGCTTTTGAGAAACGTGGCCGGCCGGGGAGGGGCTGAACCACAGTCCCTGCTCCCTGGACCCGGCCTCCTGCCCGTGGGAAGCTGGGGCCGCAGGGGCGGTGGTCTCCGTCAGTGGGTAGTGACTTGGGCGGGCAGGGGGGCACTGCTTGGCCAGCTTTGCAGATTCCACCCCAGGCTCTTGTTGGTTCCTTTCTAGTGCCAGAAACTCAGCTGAAAAAGACTTTGATTATCTGGAGGGTTGGAAGCTGTGTAGAGAAGTGGTTCTCAACCCCAGGGGCATCTCAGAACCACCTGGAGAGCTTTTCCAACGACAGATGCCTGGCTCCACCCCCAGACCTCCCGAATCAGAAGCTCTGCAGGTGCCATCAAGGCAGCTGTGTTCGTAAAGAGCTCTCCATTTGATTCTTGGGCACAGCTGGTGTAGACCGTGCATCCGAATGAGTCAGGCCCAGCAGATGTCTTCTTCCCTTGGGCTTTCTGAGGGCATTTCTGGGTTTTCCAGGTCACCGCCCAAGCTTTGATTCAGCCAAGCTTATCTGGACCCTGGGGTCTTTAAAAAACAATAACAACAACAACCCACACTTATTATTTTGGAAATGATGAGCAGGGAGGGCTTTCTAGTTTAATAGTTCTAACTGGCAAGTCCAGGTCACGGGCTTGGGAGACCGGCCCCTCCCCCTGCTTGGAACCGGGGGATTTCCAGTCCCGAACCTCGAGAGCCAGAAGGACACTGCCCCAGAAACTCTTTTCATTGATTTTCAGTAGGTAAATTCTGTTACCATTTTGAAATGTTGCCCTGTTGTTTATTCTTTTCTCTTTTTGGTTTAGAGAAAATGAAAATTTCAGAGCTGGGCCATGTCACAGCCATTCAGCGTAAACCAAGCAAATATTTAATGAGTATCTGCTAAGTGTCTGAAAGGGTGGTGGGTGCCAGGGCTGCAGAGGGGAAGGGCACCTGCCTCCAAGGAGCTCACAGGGAAATGGGAGAATGCAGTCTTTTCCACAGCCCTCATTTTCCAGATGGAGAAGCTTGAGTGACTTACCCAAGGCTGTACGATTAACAGGTAGTGGAGTAAGGATTTGAACTCAAGCCTGGCTCGTGCCAAGTCTAGGGTCTGCCTGCTGCCCCATGTATGAGGTTCCTGAGGGTGGTATCTGGCCATTTTTTACTCCCCAGCCTGTGTTGTGGAGGATGGGCTGGCTGATGGGAGCAGCGTGAGGACCCTCGGTTCTATATCAGATAGACATCACATTCTGTTGCCAGAAACAAAGACCCAACTACAGAGCCTCCAACAAATTAAAGTTGACCTTCTTAAGTCAAGAGGTAGGCTCTCCATGACTGCTATAGTGACTCCTTGGTCACTAGAGATCCAGACTCCTTCCATCTTATTGCTCTGCTCTCCTTCTTAGAGTGGTGCTTCTCAAACTCTGCCACATGTTAGAATTACCTGGTGAGTGTTTAAAAATCCCAATGCCTAGGTCATACCCCATAGCAATTAAATCAGAATGTCTGGGAATAAGAACCAGGCTTTGGGATATAAATGTATTTTTAAAGAACTCCAGCCATAGAGTGTTTTGCCTCAAAGTCGCCAAAGGGCTGCTGGGGCTCAGCCATCATGACACATTCCAGGCAGGAGGAAAGGAGGAACATCATAAAAGGGTGGACCTACCAGCTAAGTCAGCTTCTGTTAAAGAACTTTTCCAGGAGCCCCCTTCCAATGACTTCTGCGTACGTTGCACTGGCTAGTCTTAGCTGCAAGGGAGGCTGAGAAATGAAGTCTTTTAGATGGGCACATTCTCACCTAAGAAAACATGAGGTTTGGTTAGAAGAGGAGAATGGATATTGGGTAGGTAATGAGTAGTCTTAACCACAAATCCCAACCTCAGGGCCCGTTGGCATCTCTTGAAATGAGAAAGGATTTAGATGGATGTGGAACGCTGTTATCACCCCTCCCTGCCAGGCTAGCTCAAGTGGGCTGGGCGGCTCTGAGCGCTCTGAGGATGCCCAGAAGGAACCTCAGAGAAGACCAAGAGGCACAAGGAAGGGACAGACGTTCATGAGGGGTCCCACTTCTCATCTGCTCTTGTTCCCTCCCCCTCCCCCCACCACTCATGCTTGCCCGAGTTTGTTCATTTCTGTTGCTTGGTACCTCTTTCCACTAGCAGGTGGCTCCTTTGAGTCATAGCCACAGGAGCATTCTGAGGACCCTCCTGATTTTTAGGTCAGAAACTGAGGGTCCATACTGGAAGCCAGGGACTGCACTGTGGAAGTGATCTAGCTCATCTTTCTCCCTGTCAGACCCACACCCACCTGAGACCAGGTTACTCCACTGCTGTTTGCTCAGTGTCTCTGGTCCTTGTTGCTGGGAACTTCTCATTGTCTAACCTTGTTTCAACTTGCCATAACATCATCTCTAATCAGTAAGATTCAGGAGCTGAGGCCTCTGAGCTGAACTTGAACATCTGTTTGGCCCTGAGATTTTTCCCCTATGTGGTTCTTAAGAAACTCTGAGAGGGACATCAGGAGGGTAGAGGTAAGGAGCTGGATTCCGGTGGCCTCATCTACCTGTGTTTGGTTCTGGGGTTTCAGTGAAATGCAGGGAGACCTTGGGGAGGTCAGTTTAACTTCCAGTAAAATACAGAGGCCCACAAGGCAAGTTGGAGGTGGCAAGGCCTGGCTCTTCTCTCCTTTTTGGAATAAGGCCACAGGGTAGACAGAGGGAAGGCCATGAGATGGGGCCAGAGGGTGTGGCAAGGAGTGAGCTCAGCTGCTAGCCAGTAGCCTTAAGTGACCCAGAAGCAGATCCTTGAGATTCAGTGCAGGAAGAAACTGAGACCGGTGAAGGTAAGTGGCTTGTTGAGGTCACACAGCAATTAGGTACCAAGGCTGAAGTTAAAAGCCATGCCAAGGGACTCTATAGCTAGATCTTGCTCATTCTCCAGTATCACCTTATAGGTTCAGGAGAAGCCAGGACATGTCCACATGGCATTTATAAGCTCTTTTATGTCCATAATTCCCCCTCACCCCGCTCTGAACCCTATTTCTTATTCCTAGGCCTCTTTGTATCTGGACTATAGGATCTGGGGCTTGCTCCCGGTTCAAGACTCTGGCTTAGATTTTAGAAGCCGTTAATGGAAATCTCAAGGAGGCCCCCCTTGTGGGTAGAGGAGGCAGCCATCTGGTTTGGCAGTGTGAACTGGAGGTTGCTGCCAGGCCCCACCAGGTCCAACATCTCTGTCATATTGCCTAAGTCCCACCTTAGAGTTATTAACAAGTGAGCCAGCAGAACCATAGACACTGTTACCAGAAGGTTGCTCTGGGAATACCTGGCAGCCCTCAGGCCTTTTGGTCGGTTGATCAGATGAGTTGGATCTTGAAGTGTTGGTACTCAGACAAGGAAGATTCCGAGGAAGTAATGGGTCGAGGTTGGGGACCATGGTCGGTTATGTGATGTTTGTGGGTGTGATGGTTAAGCAATATGAGGGCTCTGGGTCATAGCCATGTGAGAGATTTAATAGTGGACATCATGATGATTAGACCTGGCTTGGACTCTCAGTCTTCATTTGGGTGCCCCAGAAGCAGACCTTGAGATAAGAAGCCAAGTGAGGTAATTTATTTGGCAGGTGAGCCTGAGAAACTCTGGTAGGGAAATAGAGATGTAAGACAGGGACGCAAAGGGAACCAAGAAATGTGCCTTGTCAAGTCAGTCACCATGTCCCATTGGGGACCTCTGGGACACTGTAAACACACCGGAGTTCTCCCACTGTGGTGAGGGAGCTGGGGCATGTATACGCCAGCTCTAATCTGTCATTGGTTGAGGGCTGCTCTGGGGGTATTAATTTCCTGGTACTTATAGCCCAGTCCACATGCAGTGTAAGCTCTAGTGGCCAGAGACAGCCTCAGGCAGAGAGAAGCAGCTTCTGGCCAGCGTGCAATCAAGTGGTTAGGGGAAGGGGGGTGGCGGCAGGCACCGACAGTTTGTATTACATCCTGCCTAAGCCATCCCCCCTTGTTTTTTCAGATCCAGCCTGTTTTGCTGAGCTCTTTGTTCTTAGGTCTTGTCTTCTGGATGCACATATAAGCCCTGACTCCAGGCTGAACACTCTCCCCTGCGGCCATCAGACCTGTGAGCTGCTCATTAACTTCCTTGGATTCTGTGACCAGAACCCCAGCACATCGATTTCCCCAAGACCTTCCTGATAGAATCCAGGCTGTCCCTGAAGGATGGAGGGGGCCTCACACTTGGGGAGGGCAGGGTTGGGGGATCATTGAGGACAAACCCAGAGTCTACAGGTCTTTTAGGCATTGCCATGAGAGGCATGATCTTTAGCTCCCCACCTGCTGAATTCAAAACTAAGAAAGAGGTGGGGACAACCTCCGAGACTAGCTCTCTGCAGGCAGAATTCCATGTGGGTAATAGAGTTGATCGTATTCTGTCCACTTCCTTCTCCAGGAACAAAACCTCCTCCCGTGGGCAATGACTAGGCTAGCCTGCACCCCTGAATATCCCTGGGACTTATAGATCTAAATCAGAGCACCTTCATCCTGTTGTGAATTTTTGTATCAGTTCATTGTCCACCTGAGATTAATTAATTCATCAAATATTTATTGAGTACTTCCTATGTGCCAGCCACTGTTCTAGGTGCTGAGGATACAGCAGAGAGCAAGACAAAGAGAGGATCTAGAATTACCGGTTCGTGGAGTCAGAGCCAGGAGGGGTCTTAGGACAGAACTAATCATTTGTCGGAAGAGAAACCTGAGGCCGAGAAGGGTCAAGACAAGTCCTCAGGCCACACGGCAAATAGGGAGCCCAACTTGGAATCAAGGAAGGTCCGAGATAATGAGCTAAGGGGTCAGCTGTCCCTAACTGGTCAGTTTTTAGAGGCAGAAACCAGTGGCCAGAGGCAGAGTCACACCAAACTAGTGTGTGTGTGTGTGTGTGTGTGTGTGTGGCTTCATGTGGGCCAGGGCAGCCAGCAGGAGACATGAGTGGCTTTCTGTGATCAAGCCATCCCATCTCCTTCCAGGGCACTCAGAGGCTGCGGTGAGCTCTCCCCTCCCCTCTTGCCTCCCCTAGCTCCCCCATATGGCCATGGCATATGGCCACAGTGGCCTCAGGCAGTGCTAGGAGGGTTCAGTACTGAGGGATGCCCCGATGTGCCTGAAGCATCCACAGCCCTGTCTGACTCACTCCCTCACTTTCTCGGGAGCTGAAGGAGCAGGCTCAGTGGGCTGCATCCCTCGCAGTCTCCTTCCCCTCACTCTGTGGGAGTTGGGGCAGGTGTAAGGAGTGGCTCCAGAGAGCCAGGCTGAGAGGCAAAAGGAGGTAATTGGGTGGGGAGCTCTGGTGATCAGTGTGTGTGTGTGTGTGTGTGTGTGTGTGTGTAGGACCATTGGCATGAGATAAACTGCTCCCACTGGGTACCTCAATAGGAGCTGAAATACATCCCCCTCAGTTCTCTCTATCCGGTGCATGTGTACTCCATTTGTATTTTTGTGTGTACCTGTAAATATATGAGGGCATACCTGTGCTGAAGGTGTGTATATGCATGGTGATACACCCAAGAACATGCACCTATGTGCATGGGGCCAAGCATGTACATGTGGGGAGACTGCAGACCTCTTTGGGGGACCTTCTCTGGGTCCACCTTTATCCCCCTGCCCCTCCAGGCAGCCCTTGGTTCCCAGGCGGGGGGCAGGAACAGACATTCAGCACTCTGGGCTGTCGGCCAGTGCTTATGTCCAGCCTGGGTTATGGCTGGTCCCCCCCACCCCCCACTTCTAGGAGACCTGAAGTGGGGGCCAGGGGCAGGCCGAGGCTGGCCTGGAGCTCCCGGCTAATTCTCCCCGGCCTCCATCGATCCAGCAGCTTCTCCTGAGTCTATTAGCAGTCGGCGAGTGAAAATATCCCCCATTGCGAGCCCTGACCTGAGACAGGGAGGAATCCATAGCAATTTGTTCAAACAGAGGAAAGCGTTTCCCTCTGATTTGTATTCCAATTTATTCTAGGCAGGAAGGGGGTCAGGGTGGGGGGGATGGGCCCAGGCCCAGGCCCGTCTCCCTTGGCCCCCCATGCCAGCCAGGGTGGCAGCTGGTGCTCCCCATGGTTCCTGGGGGAGGGCTGAGGCAGGGAGGGCGGGCCCCAGCAGGGGGACGGGAAGAGAGGCCCGTCAGCCTTCCCAGCAGGCCCGGCTTGGCTGCAGAGCTCAGTTGTGGGTTTGGTTTTCACAAAATACAAAGCCGCCTGCTCGGAGCCTCTCTCCCGGGCACTGGGGCCCGTGCCAGGCGTGTGCTCACCCACTGCACCCATGCCAGGATGGGGGCTGGGCCGGGCCCATGGACAGTGGCCCCAGCTGGGCTGAGTGGCAGGAGGATCTATTCTCCTGAAGCCCTCACCAGCCAGCCTTGCAGGAGCAGAGCTGCTCAGGCTCGGAGGGGAGCTGACACTTCGGAAAAGCTGCTGTGCAGGGTGGAGAGCCCCTCACCACAGGAGCCCCGAGTGCACCTGACTGGTGCCGTGCTCAGGCTTTATTCCTGGTCTGGGCAAATGGGGGGCTCACCACTCTCCGACCCGGGAAGTCTCTCTTGAGCACTTACAGTAACGACAGCTCTGACTGACATTCATTAAGGACCCACTATTTGCCGGGCACTGGGCTAATGCTATCAAGTATCCAGTCCTTGCAGGGTCCAGGCGTCCTTGGGTGCCTCAGTTTCTCCACCCTTCCAGATCCTTCTGTCACCTCCCTCACCCACCTCTGCCCGATCCTTCTCACTTCCTCCTGAGAATCACTTCTCCCTTCTACCTGAGGGTGGCCCTGGTGACTGAAGTTCTCAGGACTGACGCCTCTGAGGCCCCCTTTTCCAGAGGGACCCCTGAACAGGCTAGCTCCTTTTTTTCCAGGTAGCTTCCTTTGGCCCCACCTCACCCTCACCGCCAGGGCACAGGCCTCTGCAGAGGTGACGCCATGGCAACGGGAGAGGAGGATTCTGGGAAGGGTCAGCCAAATGGTCCTACAGCTACACCCGCCCCCCCCCCCCCACTGTTTCTTTCTTTCTTGCACCAGTGCCCGCAGGGAGGGAAGTAACCAGAGACGTTCTTCACACTCAGGTGTCAGTGACTAGCAGCTCTGAGGTCAGCTGTTGCACATGATTTGCCAGGCTCCATGACACCACCAAGGTCTAATTTCAGAAGCCAGCAACTAAATATATCAAAGTGGATGAATAATCATCTCTCCCAGGTGGGAGAATGTGGCGTAAAGGAGCAGAGGCTTTGGACACAGATGTGGGTTCAGGTTCTGCCTCAGCCGCTCCCTGGCTGGGTGATCTTGGGCAGGTTATGCTCTGTGCCTCACGCACAAGCTTCAAGATGGCGGTCCCAGCGCCTTCCCGAGGGGGCTGTGGTGAAGAGGCAGTGGGAGCGCGTGGAAGGCCGTTCTGAGCCCGGTGCCTGGCACACGGGGGGTCAGTGGTGGCGGCTGTTCAGAGGCGGCCCTGCTAAGTGACTGATGTCTGGGCCTGGGCCTGGCTCGGGAAGCTAGTGAGTCACAGAGACTGCCACCAGGGAAGCTGCACGTGAGGCTTTATGTGCCGGCGTGTGACACATTATTAGGGGGAAGAGGGAGCAAGACAGAGACCCTGGCCCCGGAGAAAGGGTGGCAGAATTCCAGCCCTCCTCCCATCTTCCTCTTGGGGAAATTTATAGCCAGAATGTTCCCTTCGAGCCACTTTGTAGGTTGGGAGACAGGTATGTTTTGCACCCCGGCCTTAACTGCACCACTGCCTCTCCCAGACCTCATTTTCCTCCTAAGAGGCAGCCCCCCCGCCCCCACCTCCTCAGCCCCTAGGAGCTTCCTAAGGGCAATGACTTTTCTGTCTCTGGCTGTGATTGAACTCTGGTGCAATTGGCCTCCCCCCTCCCCAAGTCCTTCACTTTTCTCCCCCGACCTACAGGGTTCCAAATCATTTATAGGTTGTTCGGAGGCTCAGCATTATAATCAGATCCTACGGTGCATGCCACTTACGTGGTTTCTAAAGTTTTAGCCAAAAAAGGAGTGAAACCCTTCAGTGATGGAGGAAAAAAATAATGAGAATACTTAACAGGAGGGCAGGTATGGCATTTCTTGATTTATAAATGTACCCAATGCTAAAGAAAATATGTTCCCCAACTTGATGCTTCCTGCATTGACTCTTGGAAAGAAAAGATTGTTCATCCTTTTCAGGGATTTAACATGCTTTCCCTCCCAGGGGTGTTTGCCTTTTGAAAGGGACACAGGTAAATAATGAACAAGTGACTGTTTAATATGCAGGTGTTGATGAGTGTTATGAAGAACACACAAAGCAGGGAAAGGGATTGAAAGTGGTAGAAGTGGGGCATGCATGCTGTCTGAAATAGGGTGGTCAGGGAAGGCCTCCCTGAAAACACAGCTGAAGGAAGTGAGGGAGTGAGCTCTGGAAATCTGGGGAAGAATAATCCGGCAGCGGGAGCTGCAAGTGCAAAGGCCCTGAGATAGGAGTGGTTTTGGCCTGCTTGAAGAACAACAGATCCGAGAGCAGTGTGACCACAGTGCCAGGGGGCAGTAAAACATAAGTGGGGATGGGAGCAGATGACAGGGGATGTGACAGCCTATTAAGAAAGTGTTGGCTTTTGACTGCACGTGAGGTGGGAGCCATGGTAGGGTTTTGAGCAGAGGAAGGACAGGGCCTGACTTAGTGTTGTAAAGGGATCCCTTTGGTTTCTTGTGGAGAACAGACTGTACTGGGCAAGGGAGGAAGCAGAGTAGATCTATCAGGGGGCTGCTGTCGAAATCCAGGCAGAAGATGGTGATGGCTAAAAGTAGGGTGGTATCGCAGGGGTCAGATTGGGGATCTGTTCTGAAGGCAGCTGAGAGGGCTTGCTGGTGGATTGGGTGTGGGCTGTAGGAGAAGGGGTGAGGATTGTTTCCGGCTGACGGCAGGGGATACTGTGTTTTCACTAATGGGGATGCGGTGAGGAATGACTCTCAGGCTGCTGGGGGACGGTAACGGCTGTCCTCCTGATGTCACTGGGTGCAGAGAGAGGCATACAGCAAATCAGGCCCTTACATCTCTGCTCCCTGATTTTTAAACCTCAGAGCTAGTCCTCCTGCCACCTCCTGAGCTGGATGGGGTGAAGGCCGGTCTGGAGAACTGTGGGGAGGTGACTTCAAGACGTTTCACGCAGTCAGGTCATGGCACCTTTAACTCCACCCCACCCTGGGGTAGGGGACAAGGCCCCGAAACCCACAGCGCCTGGGGGTGGGACCCTTGGAGGCTCTCCAGAAACTCTGTCCTCCCCTCCCCTGCTCTTCCGTCCTGGGGTCTAAGGCCCCACCTGCTCTCAAGCCACGGGATTGGTTTTGCTTTCAGAGTTGTATTGTTATTATTACCCACTTAAACAACCTCATGGAAAGAAAAAAGAAAAAAAAGGAACCCAATGACCATCAAACATTAACTGTTCATTCTAAATTCCCTGTGCATACCTGTCAATACATTTTTATATAGCGGTAAACAGTCGTCCGTTCTGCACTGTCGGCCGACTTTATCTCCCACGCACGTCTCGCAGTATTGACTGAGCCCTCAGCCCTGTCACTTTAATGGCTGCAGGGCACCCCCTGCATCGATGTGCTGGAGTTGGGTCACCATTTCTCTGTGGCGGAGAATTTGGGCAGGTGCCAGTTTCCCCTGCTTCTAGAGAGCTCTGCCGTGAATAACCTTATATGAATTACTTTTTCCTTTTAAATTATTTCCTTGGGGCCTATTCCCCAAAGTGAGATTGCCTAATAGGTCCTAGGATAGGAACAGTTTTATGGTTCTCATTTCGCCCTGCCGGGTCACATACAAAAAGTTTGAGCCAGCTTTGCACGCAGCCCAGCCACAGTGGATTTCATCCTCCGAATTTATTTCCCTGGGTTTAATAGATGCATTATGACTTGTTTCTTAACTTCCAGTGTTTGCTTCCCGAAGCCACATTTGGGTCTCTCAGCGCCTAATAACTTTACAGTTTACGTGGAGCTTTCTGGTATGCCATCTCAGTGAGGCACGGTGAGCGTAATATTATTGGCCTCTGTTTTATACGGCAGAATGGGAGTTGAGTCACGTTAAGTGCTGGAGTGAGGCCTCCAACCAGTTCTTGCAGGTTTGGTTAGAAAGGATTCCCATCCGCCTGCCACCATCCCATTCTCTCTGTGGGCCCAGGGTCCCCAGATGCCCAGTTCAGCCCCAATTCAGTGCCCTTAGCCCTGTCGTCTCCCCTCTGCTCCCACAGCCAGCTTGTGCCAGACCCTATGCCTATGCTCCCAGGTTGGGCCTCAGCTCTGTGGGGCTTGGAGGAAGCACTGGGTTTGGGAGTCAGGTGGGGCTTAGGGGGTTCTTTGCCTTAGCAAAGCCATGACACTTTCCATTTCCTGGCCTAGGACTGGCCCAAGATCTACATTCTGGGTGGGGAACCCAGACCTAGCAGGTTTTATTCTGCTCCCTTCGAACCATACTTTTTTTTTTTTTTTTAAGATTTTATTTATTTGACAGAGAGAGACACAGCGAGAGAGGGAACACAAGCAGGGAGAGTGGGAGAGGGAGAAGTAGACTCCCCGCTGAGCAGGGAGCCCGATGCGGGGCTCGATCCTAGGACCCTAGGATCATGACCTGAGCTGAAGGCAGACGCTTAATGACTGAGCCATCCAGGCACCCCTCAAACCACATTTCTTGGGTATCGCCTAGGCAGTGTGCACTGTGCTTGGTGGATCTGGTTTTTACTGTATTTAACACTCACCATAGGGAGCCTGCTTGTGCCCATTTTATAGTCAGGAGACTGAAGCTCTAGACTAGAGAGTTAAAAGATCTGCCCCAGGCCACAGAGCAATTGCTGCAACTCCCTAGACAAGAACCCCGTGCCCAGGCTGGGTCTACACTAGACCTGCGCCTCCCATGGGTTTGCGTCAATAGTTACGCTTTAGCGTGGGGCTGGGGTGGGGACTTGGTCATATCTAATGTCTGGGCTGCTGCCAGGGTGCCGGGCCAAGGGAATGGCAGTGACTGGTCCCCAGGACTGGCAGAGCTTGGCAGGGCTGGGCAGCTGGGACCCAAGCAGGAAAATCTACATGAGTGACCCCATGTCCATGGGCTTCACATCCCTGGGCCAGGCAGGCTCAGGTCCTACGTTCTAGAAGCCATTCTCTGCCCTGTGGGTGGCAGCCTCTCTCTTCCACCATCATCCAGTATGTTCTCTTGGGGAGATCTTTCCTTCCCACGATTACCTCCTTTAGCCCACCGTGCTGTTCTGGTCTCTCAAGATTACGGCTCGTGGCGTTCCCCCCAAAGTAGACCTCTGCATCCAGTGTTGCATTTTCTCCTTGCAGGCCCTTTGAACAGGTTCCCACAGGATCCCAGGCTATATTATCAAATGGAAAAGGGTCTAGAATTTATTAAGTACCTACTTCGATACCAGTCCTTGTGTTATGTACCCGATGTGTGTGATCTCATTTAATTCTCACAACCCAGAAGTTACTTCCCCTACTGTCTGAGATATCTTTTCTCCATTTGCAGAGTGAGGAAACTGAGGCTTCAGGAGGCTGAAGGACTTGCCCAATAGTAAGGAGATGAATGGTAGAGTCCTGCCTCCCGCCCCTTGTCCCACACCATCTGGGCAGCCCCTCAGGCTTACGTGTACAGCCTCAGGTCAAGCAGTGCCGGATTTAGGGCATGTGACTCTCTGCTCTCTTTCCTGAGTGTCCTGCCTGCACTTATTAGAGCTGCCCTAGGTCCCCTCACTGTTGAGACTTTTGATCCTGGTCTTCTGCGACCCAGGGAGAAAGTCCCTTACAGCTTCTCCCAGGGCACCTCGGAGTCCCCACATAGGGGGCTTTCCCGGTGGCCTGTCCCGACATCCTGGAGTTCCATTAGTGGGGTGCCCATTAGACTTCCATTGATCCACAGTCCATGAGTATCACTTGGCACTCTCAACCCCTGTGTGCCTTCCGATGAGGCCAGGATGTGGGTGCAAGGGTGCTGGACATTCCCTGGGACTGGGGCACAGTTGGACCGGCCACCACTTCCGGCAGAGGAAATTTGTCAAGAGGGCCAGGCGCTGCCCAAAGTGTCGGGTTCTGCACACGGTACTAGGCCGTGCAAACAGTATCCAGTCCTGCAAATAGGAGCAGGCTCTGCAGGCAGTCGCAGGCCCTGCCTCCGAGCGGGGAAGCAGAGCTTTTATGCTTGGTCGTGGTGATAGGGTGGCAGGCTGAGCACTCATCCCTTCTTCTGTGGCTGCTCTCATATTCAGTGACAGCACCTTGTACTTGGAGGTCAGAGACATACACGCTCAGGTTGGGGAGAGATTTTTGTGGCCAAAGAGGAGGATGGCTGAATACGGGTTTGGTTGTGATGAGCCAAAAAAGGACCCTGGGGTGGAGGGCAAACTCTAGTGGGATCTGCAGCCAAGTGAGGACAGAGGTTCTTCACGGAGGACAGCTCTGCCTTTACGGCTCTGCATCCCAGCTCTGAGGGCAGGACAGTTCACACAATAGGTGCATAGGAAATACTGCAGAAAGAATCAATGAATCAATGGCAAATAAACAGGCAATTGTGTGTGTCCTCTGAAGGGTTGGGAGCCCAGGAGCGAGAGGGAGGATGGAGAGGAAATCAGCTTGCACTGAGGTCTAATGACCCAAGAGAATGTCCAGAGGGGTGCAGGGCAGAGTGTGATGATGCTTCCCCTCAAGATGGCCGGCATTTTTTTTAAAGATTTATTTTTTATTTGAGAGAGAGAGAGAGAGAGCGCGTGCGCACATGTGAGCAGGGGGAGGGGCAGAAGAAGAGAGAGAATCCCAAGCAGGTTTCCCGCTAAGCGCGGAGCCCAGTGCAGGACTTGATCCTGCAATCCTGAGATCATGACCCGAGCCAAAACCAAGAGTCGAATGATCAACTGGCTAAGCCAGGCCAGACGCCCCTCAAGATGACCGGCATTAAGGTGAGGTCGGAGGAGATGGTGTGGGATGGGGGAGACTGTTTCAGGCTGGTTTTCCCAGCATTGAATTGGAGACTCCCTTAGACTTGGAGAAGTCCCCTGGTCCATCCTGGGTGGTGAACAGAGGACAGGTGATAGCCAGCTCCACAACCAGCCAAGGCCAAGGGGGAGGTAGGGCAAAGCCTTGCTGTGGACAGCACAGAAGGGTGAATTTTCCCAAGAGGCCCATGTTTGATGGCCCACGGTTTGTTGGAGAGGTGTGGAGCGTCATCCCTGGCAGAAGGATGCCCAGGTGGAGCTGGCCAGGTGCCTGCCCCATGAGCCTCCTCCCAGACCCTGGCCGCCATTCTCTCAGCAGCTAATTAAAAGAGAAAAGCCTGTTAATATTTCAGCACTGTTAACTCTGCTAAATTATTAAGTGTCCATTTACATTACATGTATAAAAGGATCGATAAATATGTGCCTACCAGGAGCTGGGAGGGCCACGGCAAGATGGTTTCTAAGGATGCTGCATGGGACTGGCCTAACTAGCGACTCGGAGACTATGTCGTGCATCCTGAGCCCTGAGTCCTCAGCACTGTGCCAGGCACTCGGGAGCTGGAAAAGCACAGGGCTTAGCATAAAAGTCAGAGAGTCAAACTCTAAATCAGCAGGGTGTCCTTGGGCAACTTACTTAACCTTGCTGAGCCTCAGCTTCCTGATCTGACAAATGGGAGTAATAGGCTTGTTATGAGCAATACATGAGATAATAGACATAAAACACTTGACACATTATGGCACAGAGTAAATTGTTACTGTTATGTATTTATCGTGATGTTATTGTTATGTTAGGGGGGTGGGTCGGGGGACACCAGAGCCTTAACTCCAGCTCACGGCCAATCTCTCCCTACCCGCTCACAGGCCTTTATAGACATTGTCCTTATCCCTGCTCTTCCGGACTGCACACTTCTCTAGTACCCCTCAGCACCAAGCTCAGCACCTCATGCTCATAAGGATGTGTTGACTGATGGAAGTCAGGAACACAGATCCTGATTCCATATTGCCTGGCCCAGAACACTCAGTGATACTTGTGGGAGGCTGTGAGGATGGTGGCACTTGCCCTGCCATCTGCTAACGGGGTAGATAGAACTGACTTCAGGTGGAGAAGTCTGCAGCCCCCTTCTCCCCCCCACCCCCCTGTTCCTCTGGAAGTTTCCCAGCCACACACACCTTCCCAGAAAGAATCAGGAGTTGGAAGCAGGACAACAGCCCCCACTTGACGATGATTAACTTTTTTTTTTCTGCAAAGATTTTATTTATTTATTTGACAGAGAGAGACACAGCGAGAGAGGGAACACAAGCAGGGGGAGTGGGAGAGGGAGAAGCAGGCTCCCGGCTCAGCAGGGAGCCCAATGCGGGGCTCAATCCCAGGACCCTGGGATCATGACCAGAGCCGAAAGCAGACACCTTAATGACTGAGCCACCCAGGCACCCCTATGATTGACCTTTTTAAATGCGACGTGGGGAAGAAACCAGAAGAAAAGCTGATGGAGCTTTAAACTAAGGGTTTCCATTCATTTCGCTGCCTGCCTGCCTGCCTGCCTGCCTTATTTGGCTCTACATCTTACTGCCGCATCGTTGTGCATTTAACAGCACCTCTTACACTTTGGCTAGTGCCCGGGAGGAGATTCTCTTATGAGGGATGGGGGTCTTTGAGGAAATTTCCCCTCCAGGTTCCAGTGAGAATTCTCTTCTGAAGCCTGGTAGACGAGTTGAATTTGCTTTAACATGAATCCTTGAGAGTTTGTGGCTTCCTCACTGGGCCTGCTGGGTGCTGGCTGTCCCGACCCCCACCTATAATTTGGGGCGTATGCTTTCTGGGGGAAAAAGGAGTGAGCCAGTAGGCCCGAAGCATTGTACCAGGGACCCACTATTTCTGCCTCAGCTGTACTCCTTATGATGCTGCCTAGTGGGTGACATCTCTCATGCTGTTTGGCTCTGCTCAGCCACAGGGCTGGGGAGGGCCGTGACACTTGACTCGACAGCCATTAGTTTTTTTTTTTTTTAAGAATTTATTTATTTGAGAGAGAGAGAGCATGAGGGGGGGAGGGTCAGAGGGAGAAGCAGACTCCCTGCCGAGCAGGGAGCCCGATGCGGGACTCGATCCCGGGGCTCCAGGATCATGACCTGAGCCGAAGGCAGTCGCTTAACCAACTGAGCCACCCAGGCGCCCCAGCCATTAGTTTTGTATTGAGCTTTGGATCAGCATTTCTCCACTTATTTTCCACAATGCTTCTCTCTTTCAAGATGCTAAGAGTTCCTCTGTGAAGAAAGGGCTTCATGGTCAAATACATTTGGAAAGCACTGGCTTAAACTAAGTTACATAGGTGTGTTTACTGCAGGACTTTTCAGAGCCTTTAATAATCTACCTTTGGGTGCCAAGACACTCTGTGAAGGAGAGAGAAGATGCAGCATCAGCATCCTGACTTGGCAGAGGACTATCAATGAACACTTTATGGCACCACGGGTTGGGAGATACCGTTTTCCTTTTCCACGGGGCTTCATTGAAAGATCTCAGGAGAGTGAAATCAGAAATGTCTCATAGACCAGAGGCAGGGAAACATACATGGTTCCAAACTCCCGTCCTATCTTCTATCCACCAGTGTGGTGTCAAGCAGAGATGATCAAATCCAGCCTCCAAAATTCCCAAAGAGCTTGTTACAAATACAAACTCTGACAGCCTTGGAGTTGGCATGGCAACAGCCTCCCTGGTGACACAAGGCGGGGGTAGGGGAGTCGTGGAGGACTGGGACAGGGACTAGAGTTCCAAGCTAGCAGGTGAAAGGCCTGGGTTCAAGTCCCCACTCTGCTCCTGTCCTGTGTCAGTGAGTGACATGGACAGGGCATTTCCTTCTCTGGGCTTCCGCTGTCTTCTCTGCCAAAAGAGGCTAAATCAGACTTACTCTTTTTGCCTCTCAGAACAAGGCAAGGAGCTTGGAAATATATACAGTGGACCCCAGGAAGGTATCACTCGTCACCATCTGTGGCAGATAAGGCCAGGTCCTTTCATGCAAAGGACTTGCAGCCCCCCAGGGAGGTGGGTTCTTGAGAGGAGCGCAGGATCATTTATAGAATAATGATGCTAGGGGCGCCTGGGTGGCTCAGTTGGTTAAGCGACTGCCTTCGGCTCAGGTCATGATCCTGGAGTCCCGGGATCGAGTCCCGCATCGGGCTCCCTGCTCGGCGGGGAGTCTGCTTCTCTCTCTGACCCTCTCCCCTCTCTTGCTCTCTGTCTCTCATTCTCTCTCTCAAATAAATAAATAAAATCTTTAAAAAAAAAAAAAAAAGAATAATGATGCTAGCTACCATGTTTAGATGGCTTACTGTGTACCAGGCACTGCTTTCAGTGCTTGACGTAAGTTTACTTATGTATTCCTCACAACAAGCCCATTTTACAAGTGAGCAAATGAAGGCTTAAGTAACCTGCTAAAGTCATGAAGTAACTTGCTGAGAGCTGAGTGTGCTGGGAAGCTGAGAGGGATGCTCAGAAGGGGCCCCATCCCTCCCCCCTGTTCCCAGCTCCTCTGAAGCCTTGCACCGCCCTCAACATGAATTTTAACATATCTGTGAAACATCCCTACCGGCTTAATGTCCGCTTTGAGCATCTCCAACCTGGGATTTTGGGGGGGGGGGCCCAGAGGGCGCTCTCCTGCCCCCATCTCTTGTTCCTACTTAATCATCTCAGGAGCTGTTATTTATTGAGAGAGCACATATTGTTTGGCCAGATGTTTGTGTTGTTTTTTTTTAAAGATTTTATTTATTTATCTGACAGAGACACAGCGAGAGAGGGAACACAAGCAGAGGGAATGGGAGAGGGAGAAGCAGGCTTCCCGCTGAGCAGGGAGCCCGATGCAGGGCTTGATCCCAGGACTCTGGGATCATGACCTGAGCCGAAGGCAGACGCTTAACGACTGAGCCACCCAGGCGCCCCTGGCCAGATGTTTTATAGATGTTGTCTTAAACCCTCATGCCAGCCCCGGGAGAAGGCATTACTGTTCCCATTTTATGAAGGAAGAGGCTGAGGCTCAGAGAAGTTAAGTAACTTGCCTAACATCTCCCAGCTAGTGGGTAGCAGAGCCAGGCATTAGGCCCAGATTGTCTGCTTTTCCCGTTTCTCTAAGGCATCTCTCTCCTGTTTGCTGTTCCTTGACGAATCCCCTGCTCTAGAGTAGTCTTAGCACTTAGAGCACTCTGAAGCCATCCTGTTCATTTCTGTTCCCTTGTTTGCTATCCATCTCCCCAACAGTGCTCCTTTGTTGTTTGCTTTTCCTGATGATCTCCGGCACCCACGCAGAGCGGCCGGCTCGAGGCATTTGTTGTTTGACAGACTGAATGAAGGGATTATGATGTCATGCTGCCTCTTGACACAGGTCCTTGCCTGGTTGCCTTTGGAACAGAAGATGGGGCTGCTGGCCTTGCCTTCCCAGGGCGCGTGGAACAAGAGGCTGAGGTTAAGTGAGGCAGAGCCTTTGGGGGCCTGCGACTTGGTGGGGACTCTGTTGGTTCAGGGTCCGAAACACAGTTCTAGCCATTCCAGGGGTGAGCAGAGTGGGGGAGGCTGATTCATGTTAACGAAGCTCAGTGGGAAGCCACGGGCATTTTCCCTTTGCTCCAGAGGGAAAATCTACATCTCGAAGAAGTCAGCCGTGGGAAGCAGAAAATCAAATAGGAATCAGAGTAAAGGGAGTAGGTAGTTGTAATGGTTAGTGTCAACCAAAGAAACCTGATAACCTCAATGGGCAATTTTTAAAAATTGAAGTGTAACTTAGGTATAGCCAAATCTTAAGCAAATAACCCGATGGATTTTTACATATATGTCCACTCATATAACTACCACTCAGATTAAGATGTAGACATTTCCACCGTACCAGATGGGATCCCACCTTCTCCCCAGAAACTTCTGGTGTGCCCTTCCCAGTAAATAATCCCTATCCCCACCCAAGGGCAACCACTGTTACTTTAAAATCGGTTTTTCCAGTTTTGAATTTCAGACACATGAAATCATATACTATTTACTCTTTGGTGTCTGAGTTCTTCCACCCAGATTGTCCATGTGAGATTCAACAGTGCCATTGTATCTATTAGGAGTTCTTTTTATTTTATTTTTTATTTTTGTGTAATATTCCATTATATGAATATATCAGAGTTTATTTATCCATGCTAGTCTTGATGGACATATGGGTGGTCCTCGTTTTTAGCCATAATGAATAAAGCTGCTATGAATATTCTTAGACCTATTGTTTTGTTGTCATAAGCACTCATTTCCACTGGGTACTACCCAGGAATGGAATTGCTGTGTCATGAACTATACCCTCGTCTAGCTCGAGTAGGTACTGCTAAAATCTCTTCCACAGTGGTTCTATCATTTTAGAGTTTGATACTCTTAAGAGTTAATGTCATCAAAGGGAGTTAGATCATCTTAATGATGTCATCATTCATGATGCCCGGTCTCCAGTGAGGAAACGTGGCTGGTGGCCAGAGGCCTTTTGTCTGCTGGCCAGGTCCTGTGTTTTCTGGCCTCTGCTGGCCAGACCCTGAGAATGTCAGGCTCTCCAGCTCCTTTTCAGTATTCCTTATCAGTCACAGAACCTTCTGTGGTTATAACACTATTTGGCTACAGGCAAGCCACAGTGTCCAAGATTACAGCTTATCTTCCACTGGAGCCTGTTCTATCAATGTCTTCCTTGTGGAGAGGCACCCCAGGCCTCTTGTAGACATCGATGGGACCTTCTGGTCTTATCAGCAACTGGCATGCACATCATGCATGGCGGGGGTTGTTTCCTGATGAGATTTCCTGGGGTCCTTGGCCACAGATGACTCTCTGCCATGGTATGGTGATGTTCATGCATTTTCGTCGCAGAGTGTGAGTTTCAGACCCATTCCCCGGATTCCAGGGTGCATCTTATATATGGACTACACGCTGATTACAAATGTATAGAAAGTGTGAGTTGAGAAGGATCTCAGAGGTCTTCTAATCCACTCCCCCGCTATAGGAGGGGAAACTGAGGCCCATGAGGTCTGACTTGCCCAAGGTTGCATAGCTTGTCTCTGACAACTAGCCTCAGTTCATTCCTCTATGGCAGCCAGGCAGGCAGGATGGTTGTCTGGACACTCAGACTCTAGGCTGCTGGTAGCTGTTACTGTTTGCAGAGACTCTCGCGGTTCAACATGTGTTGCCCCCAGTCGCTGCCCCACAGGCTTTTTGACCTACAGCTGGGCTACCTCTGGGGACCCACCTCTGTAATTAGTTCATGACTGTCCCATCTGTGTTGGTTGGAGAGGCTCCGGTAAGGTACTACTTGTGGTACCTGCAGGACACATCAGGGTTTACTAAGCACGTCTCATCTAGCCTGTGTCACTGTCACACCCACCCTCGTGAGTTCTCAGGGCTGGCAGCATTCTCTCTGTTTTAGAGATGAGAAAATAAAGGTCCAGGGGCGCCTGGGTAGCTCAGTTGGTTAAGCGACTGCCTTCGGCTCAGGTCATGATCCTGGAGTCCCGGGATCGAGTCCCGCGTCGGGCTCTCTGCTCGGCGGGGAGTCTGCTTCTCCCTCTGACCCTCCTCCCTCTCCTGCTCTCTGTCTCTCAGTCTCTCTGTCTCTCAAATAAATAAATAAAATCTTTAAAAGAAAAAAAAAGAAAAGTCCACAGATCACTCATGGTTTACTCCAGGTAATATATATTATATAGGACTTTCTCCTTCACCCAGCAAAAATCTCCCCTATTCTCTGAGGCCTGGTGAGAAAGCTGCCTCTTCTAGAACCTTCTGTGATCCTTCCTCTAGCAGACTCTCTCTCTCCTCTGATCTCCTAGGGCCTTCTGTATCTCTTTTAAGATGCTTAGCGACATCATCATGGGATAGTCTTGTAAATTCATCCATTCAACGTTCACTGAGTGCCCACTGTATTCAAGGCTTGTGCTGGGGATAACAAGATGGAACTCATGGTTTGGTAGACAGAAGGACAAGAGCCCTGGATCTGGCAGACAGGCAGAATGATGCTCTGCAATGATGCTCACTGGGGGAGTGATGGGTACAGAAGGAGGGAGGGCGCCGGTCAGTCAGGGGATGCTTCCTGGAGGAAGTTACACATTTTATGTACAGGTTTTACCTCATCTTTGTGCACCTCTTTGGGGCAAGGACTCTGTTTTCAGCCCCTTGTGCCCCTGGTGCCCACCTCCACTTTCTCCACCCTCAGCTGTGAACAGACAGGTATGAACTCGGGGGCCTTGCCCTCCTTTTCAGAGCCCAAACAGTGCTGGGCTGGGGGCTGGACACTTAGGGAGGGGCTGTGTACTTCTCCCAGTCATTCATCTTCCCTTTGGGTGTCACAGCTGTGGTCCCCTGGCCCTGGTCACTGTGAGAAAGGCCAGGGAGGAGCCAGTCTTTTGAGACCTTCGAGGCCCCTGGAGAGAGCTTCCATCCCTTAAAGAGGTTGGCCCAGGCTCAGGGAGCAATTAGGGAAGAGTAACAGGCCTTTGGGTGAGGGGAATGAGCAGTCTGTGGGACTGGGAGATATCTTAGTCAAGCTCTCTACAAGTAAAGCCTGGGATGGTTGAGAGGGTGCAGGTCAGGCATGGGATTTGTGAGAAAGTGCTCTCAGGAGACACTGGAAGGGGAAGCAGCCAGGCAAAAACGTGGTTCAGTTGCTTTAGCCTCAACCTGCTCCCAAGGGGATTCTGGAGAGTAAATGGCACCATAGTCATCCCACCAGCGGGGTTGGTGGGGGGCGGGGTGTAGCTGTCAGTCACTGGGCTCCGTGTGTGCGTACTGGGGAAAGGGGTGATCTTGTGGGCATTTCTGGCCCAGGCAGCTCCATGGCAAAGGGCAATTCCCAGGGGAAGGGGAGCTCTGTGCACCTAGCAGCTAACACTCAGCAGCTGGGGGGTGGATGCCCCCGCCAGGTATAGGGAGCTGTGGGGAGCACCGGCAGCTTCCACTACAGGGCCTGCTGAGACAGTGATACTCACTGAGTGATAACCAATCGGTATAGATACCCACCGAGCCCCTCATGCTCATCAGCTCACTGAGAGCACAGATCTCCTGAAAGGAGAGTGGGATGAGGAGGAACTGCCCCCATCCTGAGTCCTTGACCTTTCTGGTTCTGGCCTGGGGCCCTGGGAGTGTCCTTTCCAGAGCTCAGCAGGTCAGGCCTCTGAGGAGTGGCCTGGGGAGGTCTGGGCTTCCTCCTCCTCCCACTTACGTACTCAGAGGAGGGAGCCTTAGACCCCCTCTGGCCTTGGTGCCTCTTGCCTAAACCTGTGTCTCCACCCCCCCCTCGCCACCCCCAGCTCCTGCTCAGGCTCAGATTGTCCACGCCGGCCAGGCATGTGTGGTGAAGGAGGACAACATCAGCGAGCGTGTCTACACCATCCGGGAGGGGGACACTCTTGTGCTACAGTGCCTTGTCACGGGGCATCCTCGGCCCCAGGTAAGCACCCCCCCCCCCCCACGGCCTTGGCTTCTCACTCCCCACCCCGCCCTGGGATCAGAGCTGCCGAAGAGGCAGTGGGAGCTGGGAATAAGAGGCGCACGAAGTTGGCAAGCCAACACAAGACAGAAGACTGGGGCGGGGAGAGAGCTCGAAAATGAACTCTGTGGGGCAGGGCTGGAGGCCGTGAGCTTATTCTCCTGAAAACACGGGATGACTGAGGGGACAGATTAAATGGCAGTTGTTCAATTCCACTTCATTCCTGTTGTATCTGCCGGGCAGACGCTTCCTCAGATGCGCCTTCCCCCTCAGTCTGAGGGCAGACCTCACCCGCCAACACCGTGTTGGCGCTTCCTCCAGCGTCTTCTCTCTGGAGCCTCACAACCAGGCTGTGGGGGAGACATGAGGGCTTCTGGTACACAGCTGAGGAAATCAAAGCTTGGGGAGGTCGAATGAACCCCCAAGATCGCACAGCTCCTGGGAGCGTGGAAGCAGAATTTGAATCCAGAGCCAGTGTTCTCTGTCGCTTAGCACACTTCCCCCCAGTGTGTCCGTCTTTGGGTTGGGGGGTTCCGGGAGCCTCTTCAGGAGGCTTCAGGTAGGCAAGCCCCACACCCTGAGGTTAAAAGACTGAAAGCAGTTAGAAAGCAACAGAAGAGGAGTACCTGGAAATGCCAGGTATGTTTTTGTCACGGACCAAGTATGTGGTTTAGTCAGAAGGGTTGTCCAGTGATCACTGAAGCTGATGGGAAGAGGCAGGAGGCGGGCTGGAGGGGTGGCTGGAATTTGCTGGCGAGCCGCTGTGGCATTTAAGAGCAGCAGAAAATTTTTCATTGGCTCCTAGGGAGGGCAATGAAATGCAGAAGCATTTGGGGGATAATTTTGGGCACAGAGATGGCTTTGGTAGGTTTGGCCTGGAGATAAGCAAAGGGACAAGGAAACCCCTGAGGACTCAACCTGAAACTATCATCAGCGCTTGCTTCTTCTCAAAGTTTTGCTTCAGAGTGATAGTGATGCTGCCAGGCTTCAGGTTGCTGTTTGCATCGGGCGTGACGTCAGGATGGTCCTCCCTGGCCAGGGAGGCCACTGGGCCATCTCTCCCTCAGGCTGCACTGGCCACCCGTGTGTGTCCCTTTGTGCATTGCATTCATGAGTGGTTTATGGCTGGGGCTCAGTGTGTGTGCGCACACACTCTTTTTTCTACTTCCATCCACAATGTCATTGTTCTTCCTGCTACCTAGGCTCAAACCCTTGGGCTACAATATGGCTCTGTGCCATCTCATTCCCCACATCTAGCCAGCCTCTGTGGCTTCTGTTTTTATGTCTCTTGCATGGGTCTTTGTTTCTATTCCTCATTACCTCTGGAGGTCAGACCTGCAATCCTAGCCCTTGGACCACTGCAGTAGGCTAACTGGCCCCCCTCCATGCTTCCCCCTCCAATTCGCTTCTGTACCCAGCTCCCAGAATTGTAATCTTCAAACCTGCTCTATCATAGCACTCCCCTGCTCAGAAACCTTCAGTGGTTTACCTATTAACTACCAGACCCAGTTCAGGCTGCTAGGGGTGGAAGGGAAGACCACCCCCCACCCCAGTCTGGCCCCACCTGCCTTTCCTGTCTGACCTCCACTGCGATCCTCCTCATACCCATACTGTGCTCTAGTCACACGTGCCCAAGTACACCCTGTTCATTCCTGTGTCAGCCACTGCTGCTCACCTCTCCTGAAATGTGTCTACCTCCTTGTTTGCTCATTTCATTAAACACGTATTTATTGAGCACCTGCTATGTGCCTAGCACTGTGAAGATATAGTTCCCGTTGTCATGGAGCATCCAATCTAGCAGGAGAACAGGGAAGGAGCACCTCAAGGCCCACTTTGAGGTCAGGATGGGGGATGGAATGGGCATGGAATTCCCCACTCCAAACAAATAGCAAGAGAGTGGGAATCTCAAGGGCCAAAATGAAGAAAGAATCTGGAGCAATGGCAGTGAGCAGAAGGTGAAGAACATGGTCCTTGGAGGGGCTTGAACTACATACTCACCTCAGGGATAATAGTATGAATACACGCACAGGGGGTATGAGCTGAGGCCCCAGGTCCATCTATGGTTGGAGGCTAGACTTAGACTCTCTACCTAAAGAAGGAAGCTTGACAAGGGCACCCCCTGTGAATGGGGACCAGAAGCTCTCTGTCCCACAGCCCAGAGTCACAGCAGGGAGCAGACTCTGCTTCAGGGCGTATGAACAAATGGTCGCCTCTAAAGGAGCAGACCCCTTGGGCTGTCTGTTTCTTACACTGTCCAAGTGGTGAGGACACCCAAAGCTGAGAAACTAATATAAAAACTAGTTGGAACCTGTGAACCCATGGGTCTTGGGCATAGGCAACCACAGAGCTACACCACAGACAGGCATGTGAGGGCCCATGTGGAATTTCTGTGGAAGAAAACTCCCATGGACTACAGGCCTGTGGAGTAAAATTTTAAAACACATTTAAAAATACAGTGCCAGCAGGGCCAGTCCAGGGACTCAAAGAATTGAACAAGTCATATCTGAGGAAACAGAGTAAACAGAGCCATCTGAAAGGATCTTGAGAATAAATATGTTTAAAGTGTTTAAAGAGATAACAAAAGATTATACAACCTGATCAGTTAGATACGGGGGGAAGAAACCAAATAGAAATCCTAGAAATAAAAATAATACGGTCTTTTGAAAAATTTGGCCTCAATACCATAGAGATAGCTAAAGAGAAAATTAGCTAATTGGATGATAGATCCGAGGAAATCAACTACAAAGCAGCCGGGAGAAGACAAAGAGATGGGAATTGTGAAAAGGAAGTTGGGAGACATGGAGGATAGAATGACAAGCTACAACATAAACTTAGGGCAGACTAGAGAAAACTGAGAGAAGACAACATTTAAAGAGATAAAGGCTGAGAATTTTGTAGAATTGAAGAAAAGTACAAACCCTGGAGTGGCTGCTCTCTGCATGAGAAAGCTGCCCTTCACCCACTTCTCCCCAGCCTTGTTGTTTTCATGGCCTACAGCCTGACCTCTTCGCCGGGATCAGGGGCCTTGCCCTGTCTCAGTAATAAGCAACCCTACCCAACTTTAAGTTGGAAGCTTCCCTACCCCATCCTCCAGTCCTTAAGACTTAATCATCTGGAACTGACCAATTTTTCTTAAACCTCTGCTACTCTGAGTAGTAGCTCCAGTGTCTTGTGTGATTCTTGCTAGCTCCCCACATCTAGGGCAATGTTGATAACAATGGAAATTCATTGAGTGAGTAATATATACTGGGGGCTACATTTAGGTGCTTTATACACTTTGTTTCTAAACCTCTGCAAAGCAGAAATTGTGCTATGTCATAGTTATAGTTATCTACTGCTGCGTAACAAATGCTCTAAAACTCAGCAACTCAAAACAACAAACACGTATTGCCTCACCATTCCTGTGGGACCAGAATCCAGGAGCAGCTTAGCTGGCTGGTTCTGGCCCGTGGTCTCTCAGGAGGCTGCAGCCATTTGAGAACTGACTGGGGTGGGAGGACCCACTTGCAGGCTACCTCCTGTGGCTGTTCACCTGAGGTTTCCCTTCTTCCCCTGTGGACCCCTCCCTCCGGAGGGCTGCTCATGACAAGCCAGATGGCTTTCCCCAAGATGGAAATCACAGTCCTTCATAACCTGATCTTGGAAGTGACATACCATCATGCCCACTGTGTTATATTGGTCATACAGCCCATCCCTGGTACAAAGTGGGAGGGCACCCCAGAAAAAAGGACTAGAGGCTGGGATCTCTGGGGACCATCTTGGAGTCTACCCCATAGACCTCTTCCACAGATGAAAAATCTGAAGTGAGAGAGGAGTAACCTGCCCAAGGCCACTAAAAACTTTATCAAATTCTTAGTCTTACAGGCACTAAGGCACATTTAATCCTCCCAGGAAGCCTAGGTGGGATATTCTCCATTTTCCCAATGAGGAAAGGAAGGCAGGAAAGGTGGGATAACTTGCCCCAATCCAACTTGCCTCTTAACCACTGCACTATCCTGCCTTCTTTAAAGCCTCCTCCCTCTGACCCCAGATTCCCCGGATTCTTTCCCGAGGCACCCTGCCCCATCTGTGTATTCCCCTGGGGGAAGTAGTTTCCCAGGCCAGGGTGGTCCCCACGGGCACTCAGGAAAAACAGTGGGGGCCGGGGGGAGGGAAGGCACGGTCGCCTGGCCTTCAACCCGGAACCCTACCCCCCACCCCCACCCCCGCACTGCCGCGGCTCACTCGGCCCACCCCGCGGGCCCAGGTGCGCTGGACCAAGACTGCGGGCAGCGCCTCAGACAAGTTCCAGGAGACATCGGTGTTCAACGAGACGCTGCGCATCGAGCGCATCGCGCGCACGCAGGGCGGCCGCTACTACTGCAAGGCGGAGAACGGCGTGGGCGTGCCCGCCATCAAGTCTATCCGCGTGGATGTGCAGTGTGAGTCTCGGCCGGGGGTGCCCCCGGGCCCTCAGGCTCGGCGGGAGGAGGGGGGTGGAAAGGAGGCTGGAGAAGCGACACCTCCGTGGAAGAGCACAGTAGAGGCTTCATCTCTTCCGGACTGAAGGGGTTTACCTGCTGTTCCTCCAGTGTGTCTCACCCTATACCCTTCACGCGTTTCCCTCCCTAATCCATACGTACCTTGCAACAGCCCTCTCAAGTAATCAGGGAGGGTGGGACAGGTTGAATTATACTTTTTTCACAGATGAAATTGAGGTACTGGGGGGTTGTGACTTGTTCACCTGCAAAGGTTCTCTGGACTCTGCTCTGGTGCCCTTCCCATAGTACCTCATGTCTCTGCTTTTGCCCCAGGGGCCTCTCTGAAACTTCCCTACTCCCACCACTTATAGGACCAAGCACCCCTCAGTCCTGGCTGCTGGTTGAATGGGAAGCCTCTAGTCCCTACCTGCCCGCCATAGAGATACCCCCCTTAGCCCCAAGAGGCTATTTCACTGCTTGCCCAGGCTGATCCTAGTTACCCAGAAGCCGTAGGGCCAAGCCAAGGGGCCTGTCTGGCACCATCTTAATGTCTACAATGAACCTACCCATTAAATATGCCCATGCACCCCCACCCAAGTGAGACCCCCAAGTGGTGAGCAATGGAACCTCAGACCCTTCTGTCCCCTTTCAGTCAACCACAGGCCTGCCAAATCCTGGGGCTGAGGGTCATTTCTTGATTTACTGGTGCTGGAAGCGGGTGGCAGACATGGCCCGGGTGTTACCAATGCCCTACCTCCACCTCTGGTCTTTGTTATGACTTCTGTCCAAGTGGGCTGTGTGAGGACAGAATGATGGGACACTTGTCGAAGGATGTTAGGCTGTGGAATGTGGGTGCCTTTGGTTCACAACACTGGCTGCCCATTAGAATGTCTAGAGGGGTCTTTAGAAGCAACTACTGATGCCTGGGTTCCACTTCCAGAGATTCTGATAATTGGGCGTGGGGCCCCGGCATCAGGATTTTTCTTAAACTCTTTTTTTTAAATTGAGGATTAAGCTACATCCGATAGAGTACACTAATCTTAAATGTACAGTTCAGTGAATTCTTATGTCTATGCATGTGTAAACACCATCCAGTTCAAGAGCATTTCCAGGACCAGAAAGTTCCCTCATGCTCCCTCCCAGTCAATAATCTCCTTAGAGGCAATCATTCTTCCTACTTCTGACACCATCAATAAGCTCTGCCAGGCAGTGGTATTACAAAGAAAGTCTCCATGTGATTCTGTCATGCAAACAGAGGTGAGAACCACCAATCTAGTCCAATTTACCAGCGAGGAAACAAGCCCAGAGAGAGAAGGGACTTAGGCAGGTCACACTGCAAATTAACAGCTAACCTGGGATTTGAACCAGTGTCCTGATTTCCAGTCTGCGGCTGCTTCCTCCATCCCATGATGGGAGGGTGAAGATAGACACCCGCATGCAGGGCCGGGGGGAGGGACAGCTGGGAAGCCGTTAAGCCCATTCCCCTGCCTCTAATGGGTGGTCAAGCTTGTGGGCTGGGAGAGCATCTGGCTCTCTGGAAGCATCCCTTGAGGGTGGCTTAGCTTTCCCTGCGGGCTGCCAGAAAACCCAGCCCCCCAGCTTGGGGTCAGCTGGCCCTGACTCCACTGGGGCTGTGTCCTTGCAGACCTGGACGAGCCCATGCTGACGGTGCACCAGACGGTGAGCGATGTTCGAGGCAATTTCTACCAGGAGAAGACAGTGTTCCTGCGCTGTACTGTCAACTCCAACCCGCCTGCCCGCTTCATCTGGAAGCGGGGCTCCGACACCCTGTCTCACAGCCAGGACAATGGGGTCGACATCTATGAGCCCCTCTACACCCAGGTCAGGATGGACAGCAGCCGGCCTGGTCTCCTCATGGCTTGCCCCACACTCTTCCTTCTGCACCCAGCAAGGGAGGGGGACGCAGAGACCGAGGCCTTGTGATCCTGTGTTCCAGGGACGATGCCCTGACTCCAGTAATTCTGTTCTGACGTCAGAAGCATGCATTCTGATTGGGCTTCAGACAACCCTTGCCAAATGAAATCAGGACAGAAAGGTCAGGGAGGACAGGAGAGTCCCCCAGGCACCAGTCCTCCGGGGACATTGCTAGTTAGGAAAGGCACCCTCCAGGGGCAGGCATGTCATCCCTGCGTGCTGCTGGCTGGCAGAGTATTGGGAACTCTTGGGCAGGCGCGGTAGCAGTTGGGGGCAGAGAGATGACTGCACTTCCCATGGGACCCCTACAGTCCCGGACGGTGGTGATGCAGCTGTCCTACCAGGAGCATCTTTCAGAGGTGGCTATCCTAGGTGGCAAAGCTCCACATGAGGCCATGGCCTGTGGGCCAGCCCCATGTTTGTATGGGTTGTAAGACAGAGCAGGAGTCCTTCCTTACCGTCCATTTCCCAGAGTGGGAAAACTGAGGCTGTCCTGGCCGGTGTGCCCCAGGACAGCACCAGATGCAGAGAAGCCCAAGGTATGGAGACCGCAGTATCCACCCCAGGCTCCGGCTCCCTGAGGCTAAACGGTGTGGAGGTTGGAAAGATAGAAATTTAAGTAGGAATTTGCTTCTGCCTCGGGTGCTGGGTGAATGTGTGTGGGATCCATAGAGACCCAAGCAGGCCCCTCACCCCAGTGCTCTGCCGCTGCCTAGGGGGAGACCAAGGTCCTGAAGCTGAAGAACCTGCGGCCCCAGGACTATGCCAGCTACACCTGCCAGGTGTCTGTACGCAACGTGTGCGGCATCCCGGACAAGGCCATCACCTTCCGGCTCACCAACACCACGGGTACAGGCCTTCCCTGCCCGTTCCCCCCCCCCCCCCCCGCCCACCTGGGGCTGACTCCCCAGCTAGGAGACAGCGCCCCGCCCCACACAGGACTCTAGGCCCCTCCCCGTGAGCGTGTCTCCACCCCGCCCCCCGCCTGCTCCCTACCCTCTCCCTCCAGCCCTTCCCCAATGGCTTCTCCTCCCCCCTCAGCTCCCCCAGCGCTGCCTCACGGTCCCCTAAGACCCCACCTCCTTGTCCTCATAGCACCACCAGCCCTGAAGCTGTCTGTGAATGAAACTCTGGTGGTCAACCCGGGGGAGAATGTGACGGTACAGTGTCTGCTGGCAGGCGGCGATCCCTTACCCCAGCTGCAGTGGTCCCACGGGCCGGGCCCGCTGCCCCTGGGTGCTGTGGCCCGGAGTGGCACCCTCAGCATCCCTTCAGTGCAGGCCCAGGACTCTGGCTACTACAACTGCACGGCCACCAACAACGTGGGCAACCCTGCCAAGAAGACGGTCAACCTGCTGGTGCGATGTACGTGTGTCCGGAGAGCGGGAGGGAACTCGGAAGGCGGGCGGGGGCCCTGCCCTCCAGGAACCGCCGGGGAACTGGGAAAGGAGCCTGTCTGCTTCCTTTTATCTGTCTGCCAGCGGCTGGACTACAATTTGTATAAAGTTTTATTTATAATCTACATTTCCAAATGTCATCTTGACAGTGGAAGAAGTGGGAAGGGCTGGTGTTGATTTCCTATATATTTTTTTAAGATTTTATTGATTCATGAGAGAGAGAGGCAGAGGGAGAGGGAGAGGGAGAAGCAGACTCCTCGCTGAGCAGGGAGCCCGATGCGGGACTCGATCCCAAGACCCTGGGATCACGACCTGAGCCAAAGGCAGACGCTTAACTGACTGAGCCACCCAGGCACCCCAATTACTGACATTTTTCTTAGATTGGGAAACTGAGGCTGCCAAAAGCTAAATGTGGACATTCCAGTCTTTAAGAGAAAATTCCTGACTCTTCCCATACAATGGTTTCTACATTTTCCACAGAATTAAAATGAAAATAACATGGATTTGTACATACCTCATATGCAAATCTTTATTAGCAAAGTGTGTCAGTGAGTCTGAAGGTAATTACTAAATGTAAAAATGATACAAAACTTGGGGCACGATTAAAGAAGTATAAACACCCTACTTACTAAACCTCAGCCCCATTAGCTTCTCAGTATGATCTTGATTTTGCTACTGTGCTTGAAGGAGAAAGCTTTTTTTTTTTTTTAAGTTTTATTTATTTAAGTAATCTCTTTACCCAACATGGGGCTCGAACTCACGACCCTGAGATCAAACAGTCACATGCTCTATTGACTGAGCCAGCCAGGTGCCCCTAAAGAGAAAACTTAATATTCTTCTGACTTAGAAGTAACTTTAGGTTGTTGTTTGGCTGTTGGTTATTTATTTGAGAATTTTAAAGATCCAGGCTTGTTTGCAGCTCTTTAGCCCTTGAAAATAAAGTATAGCTTCTGTCAAATCCAGTGGAGAGTCTTCTGATGAAATGGTCTCTCCTTTTTGTTCTTCCCTCATCCCAAAAAGAAGCTAGTTCTCGGTGAGTTTTTACTTAATCAGAGCAAGAAAGACAGTAGCAAGATTGTTGCTGATGACTACTTTTTCCTTTGATGGTACTTTTCTTGTCAGATTACTTTTTTCCACCTAATTCCATTTGGCCTTTAAAACCTAGGTTCCTGAGATTGCAGTTTACATCAAATTCTTACGGTCGCCTCTTGGGGTGATGTCCAGCCTGCTCTGCCCAGTCCAGTCCTAGTTCATGGCCGTTGTACCAGGGACCTGTCGAATTAGCACCCACTATTGAGAATTCTGTCTAGGGGCACCTGGATGGCTCAGTCAGTTAAGTGTCCAACTCTTGATTTCAGCTCAGGTCTTGATCTCAGGGTCATGAGTTCAAGCCCTGCTTTGGGCTCCATGCTAGATGTGGAGCCTACTTAAAAAAAGAAGAAGAAAAATTCTGTCTAACTCTTGGCTATGTCAGACAATATTCAGATTTTTCAAAGAGGCTAGACCCTTTTTTTCTAAACTGTGTTTTATGTAATTTCATGTAAAATAATTGTATTAGGCTTTTATTATTAAAATTGCACAAACTTGTTGCAAAGAAGCAAACAGTACAAAAGGATAAAATTTCCCCTCAGCCCCACTCTCTAGACAGAAGCATTAATACATTCTGGTGCCTCTTTCCAAAAATTGTACTTTGCATATTCAAGGTTTAAAACAAGAATAAAAATAAAGCAGTGCAGCCTTTAAGAGTGTAGGCTGAGTCTGAATTCAAGGTTGGCTATTTCTTTGGGCAAGTTAGTTAAGCTGTCTGAGCCTCAGTTCTCTCCTTTGTAAAATGGGGACAGCAAAGTGCCTCACTCCAAGATTGTGGGATGGGTGAGATGAGTAAACCCATGTCAAGCACTTGGAATGGTGCCTCTCACATAATGGACATTCAGCCAACAGTGGCTATAACAATTCCTAAACCCACTTTCCTACAGCCAGCTTTTTTGGATTTTTAAAAATGCATCTGAGCAAGCAGAACGATTTCCAAGCAAAGTGATGGTTTCTCTTGGGGGTGGTGGTGGTGTGGGAAGGCCAGTTCAAGGAGAGAAGCTGGGTCCGGATGGGGGTGGGAGGGACATAGACCCTTGGCTTTGGGCCAGCCCCAGCCTCCTCTCCTTCCCCATCCACCCATAGCCATGAAGAACGCTACGTTCCAGATCACCCCAGATGTGATCAAAGAGAGTGAGAACATACAGCTGGGCCAGGACCTGAAGCTGTCATGCCATGTGGATGCAGTACCCCAGGAGAAGGTGACCTACCAGTGGTTCAAGAACGGCAAGCCGGCACGCATGTCCAAGAGGCTGCTGGTGACCCGAAATGACCCCGAGTTGCCTGCCGTCACGAGCAGCCTAGAGCTCATTGACCTGCACTTCAGTGACTATGGCACCTACCTGTGCGTGGCTTCCTTCCCAGGAGCACCTGTGCCTGACCTCAGCGTCGAGGTCAACATCTCCTCTGAGACAGGTGGGCAGCTGAAGCGGCATGGGTGTGTGTGTGTGTGTGTGTGTGTGTGTGTGTGTGTGTGTGTGAGGAAACTGGAGAGGCCCACAGAGGGGAGGTGGGCACAGTAGCTTGTGGGAAAGGAGACCAGAGTGAGGGGAACACAATTTGTGTTTCCTCTGTGTTCCATACCCATTTATGAAGCATCTGTTGTATGCCAGGCATTGTGCTAGGCTCTGGGGAAGAGCAGTGGGCAAAATGAGCTCTCCTGGCATTGAACGAAGCAGGAAGACAAACATTTTTCAGATAGTCTCACAAATATATCACTGCAAACTCTGATGCATGAGAGTCGGGAAAGAGTTTCCTAAGATAGAATGTTTGATCTGAGATCTAAGGGAGGGGCAGGATTTTGCTAGGCAAAAGAGAGCAAGGGAGGGTGGAAGAAAAGGGAGGCCAAAGAAGCAGCATGTGCAAAGGCCCTGTGGCAGGTAAGTGCGTGGGCCATTTGGAGTACTTTTGAAGGGAGGAAAGTGCAGCTGGGAGAATGGCGTGAAATGGGAGAGAGCAGAGGGGTCAGCGGGGGCCAGATTATGCAGGGATTTGGGTCTTTATTCCAATAATAATAAATAACAATGAGATAATGACTAACATTTATTGAGTGTTTACTCTGTGTTCTGATGATTTCATATTTAGCTCATTCACCTTCATGGTTTACCTTATGGGGTAGTTTATCATCAGTGTTTAGAGATGAAGAAACAGGCTCAGAGAGTTTAAGAAACTCACCTAAGTTAACAAACAGTAAGTGGTGTAGCTGGGATTCGAACCCAGGCAGTCTGACTGTAGAGCCACCCCTGAAAGGTTTACATTTTAAGAATGACAGGAGTTTGGAGGGGATGATTTTGGAGAGAGTCTCTAGAATCTCATCTCCAGTCCTTAGCCCCTTGCACCGAGGAGCTGGCTGACTTTGGCTAAGCCTCTTTGACTCTCTGGGCCTCAGTTTCTCCTCTGTGAGACAGTGAACCAGATGGCCTCAGAGGCCCCTTCCATCCTGACTTCTGCACAGGGAAAAGACTTCGTAGCCAGGGAGTGTGTCCCTTACAAGCCGTATAAGTGGATCCCATAGCTGGGACACAGGATGGGAGAGGGAAGATGAGGCTGGGGAGTGGCAGAGGCTGGAGCACGAGGGTCTTGTTTGTAGAGCCAAGGAACTGGAGCTTTAACCTGAGGGCAGTGCAGCCTCAAAGGAAGGAGACAGCCCTTTAACCTGTGGGGGCAGAGAAAGGTTGGGAGCTGGGACGTTTTGGAAACAGGGAAATCAACGGGGCACTGGGCCATTTCCTCAGTTTGGCTCATTAGCCTGATGCCTAGGGCATGGAAGCTTTTTAAGGGCCTGTGGAAATAATTTAGACCTGGAAAAACAAATTAATTGGCTGCAAAATACAAAGAGAAAACTGTAAAATTAAAGCGAAGGCATTTGTATAAATGTTTACAAGAGTATGAATGATCCTAACTAGATAACTGGACCTCAGCTTGCCTTGTGGAGTTATTTACAATTTATATTTAATGTAGGACATTTTAATTTGTTTGATGGGATGTGGGATGGGACCCATGGAAGTCTTAGAAGACCCTCCAGCTGGGCGATGTGTTGGGTTGGATTAGGTTTGGCTGTGTGTAACAGAAAACCCCAAAATACTACTAGTGGCTTAAATGAGCTAGATGTGTATTTTTTTTTTTTCTCATAAAAGTGAGCAGTCCAGGCTGGAATAATGGCTCAGCTCCACCAAGTCCTCAGGGCCCCAGGCTCCATTTTGTCTTGCTATTCTGTTATCCCTAGTGTGGGCCACCTTGTCCACAATGGCAGTTCCAGCTGCAGCCATCAGTCTGCATTCCAGCCGGCAGGAAGGAGGAGGAGAAGAGGGGCACAGCCTCGCCTTTTAAAGACCCTTATTTCCTGTCACATCCCACTGGCCAGAATTTAGTCACATGCTCACAGCTAGCTAGCGCTAAGACAGGCTGGGAGACATGATGGTTTTTCTGGCTGTGTGCCCTGCTAAACTCCAGATATCCTATTACCTTGGAAGAAAGGGTGAGCATGTTGAGGGACAGACTAGCGATCTGGGATAACACTCCAGAAGGCAAGATGTTGTGGTAACACTCCAGAAGGCAAGATGGAAGCTTTAACTAGATCGGGGTCAGTGGGCAGGAGAGAGGGGGTTGGGAGAGGAGGTCATTGGGTAGAACTGTTTACAAGGTGGAACCCCCTTTCCTTGGGCTAAAGGGAAAGAAGGAATAGGCCGGGACGACTTCAGATCTCTTTCTGAGTTGGGAGACCCTGAGGTAGAGACCCCAGAAGGTAGAGAGAATTGGGGGGAGGTGAGCTGTGTTTTGGAAATACTGAGGGATCTTTGGGACATCTGGGATGGGGAAGGGAGGCTCAAACCTAGGGGGAGGGAAGCCGAAGCCCCAAAGCAGGGGCCGGCGGGAGCTCTAACCCTGCTCCTGCCCGCCTCCCCACCGCAGTGCCTCCCACCATCAGCGTGCCCAAGGGCAGGGCCGTGGTCACAGTGCGGGAGGGCTCGCCCGCCGAGCTGCAGTGTGAGGTTCGAGGCAAGCCGCGGCCGCCGGTGCTCTGGTCCCGCGTGGACAAGGAGGCTGCGCTGCTGCCCTCGGGGCTGCCCCTGGAGGAGACCTCGGACGGGAAGCTGCGGCTGGAGCACGTGAGCCGCGACATGAGTGGGACCTACCGCTGCCAGACGGCTCGGTATAATGGCTTCAACGTGCGCCCCCGCGAGGCCCAGGTGCAGCTGAACGTGCAGTGTGAGTCTCATCGCCCCACCTGGACTCCCTTCTGAGCTGTCCCTCCCGGTTCTCAGCCTGACCTGCCCCCTCTCCACCCCTTCATACACTCCAGTCCAACCAACCCCTCCACGTACTGCCCATATCCCCCAAACCTTACCACCCCCGTGTTGTGTTCTAAGGTGGGAGGTCTGTGACTCTTGCCACATTTCCATTATCAAGTGCCGCCCCCCCCACCCCCGTCTTCATTCCCAGGGACCTAGTGAGCAAAGAAGTAACTGATAGAACATAACAGGTAGACATGGGAGTTTGAAAGACCTTCAAGGGAGCACGCTGTGTCTGATAGTATAACGATGAGAGTTAACTCACCTCGTGCCAAGCACTGTTCTAAGAGCATTTTAATGCATGAACTCATTTAACCCTTCACAGACTCTATTATTTCCTTATTTTTACAAACCGAGTCACAGGATAAGTAACTTGCTTAAGTTACTTAGTGATAAGGGTTTACATTTTAAGAATGACAGGAGTTTGGAGGGGATGATTTTGGAGAAAGTCTCTAGAATCTCATCTCCAGTCCTTAGCCCCTTGCACCGAGGAGCTGGCTGACTTTGGCTAAGCCTCTTTGACTCTCTAAGGTCTTACCAGCTAGTTTGAGGCAGGGTTGAGATTTGAACCTAAGGCATCTGGCTCTGGGGATTTTGCTCTGAGCTCCGATGTTATGCTGCTTTTCACTACGTGGGGAGAGGAGTGTGAGGGGACCATTTGAGGCCCAGTCTGGGAAGCATGGCTGGAGGAATGGGCCGGGATGGGGTGGGTATCTGCAGGTCAGGGAGGTATGAGCGCGGCTGTTGTGTATGTCACGAGTGTGTATCCACTCTGAGATCCCTCCAGGCTGGGGGGTGCGGGAGCAGGGTCGAGTGCGTCGCCTCCGATGGGGCCGCTCCTCCAACCCCACCCGGCCCCGCTGACCGCCGCCCCCGCCCCCAGTCCCGCCGGAGGTGGAGCCCAGCTCCCAGGATGTGCGCCAAGCGCTGGGCCGGCCCGTGCTGCTGCGCTGCTCGCTGCTGCGGGGCAGCCCCCAGCGTATCGCCTCGGCCGTCTGGCGCTTCAAAGGGCAGCTGCTGCCTCCGCCGCCCGCTGTCCCCGTCGCCCCCGAGGCCCCCGACCACTCCGAACTGCGCCTCGACGCCGTCACCCGCGACAGCAGCGGCAGCTACGAGTGCAGCATCTCGAACGACGTGGGCTCGGCTACCTGCCTCTTTCAGGTCTCGGGTGAGCGTCCCGTGGGTCCCGCCCCCAACCGCGCCCACCTGGGGCCAGGCTCCGCCCCAACCCCAGCCCCGCCCACAGTCGGCCTGGGCCCCGCCCCTTTCCAGCCACCCTACACTAAGTTCAGGTCCCTGCTTTTCCAAGACCCGCCCATGCGAGGTCTAAGCTCCGCCCACTCCGTTCGGACCAAACCGTGACGTCTTTTAGGGCCCCTCTAGACAGGCTACACCGCTTCACTCACGCCCTCTCCAGGTGTAGGAACTTCTCAAGTCCCACTTATACGTGCCCTAAGCCCCGCCCGTTTTAGCTCAGCCTCCCTCTCCTTGGCCTCGGATAGCCCTGCCGCTTTCAAACCCCTACTTCCCCGGGCTTAGGCTTCGCCCTTCTAGCCCCGCGAGCACCAGGTATGGGCCCGTCTCTTTAAAGACCCATCCACATCGCGCCTGGGCCCCAATTACGAGGCATAGGCCCCACCCCTTCCAGCCTCGTCCAATCCCAGCTCTCTGTTTCCTCCTTTCCTGGTAGCTGGTGCGCTCCAGCCCAGCCCACACCAGGTTTAAACCCTCCAACTCAAGCCCTGGGCACCGCCCCATCCCAGCCATCACATTTCAAGCCCCTCCTCCTTCGTCCTTGGCCCCAGAGGCTGAGGACGGAGGACCCCCTCTTTTCGTAATTGCAGGCCCAATGAGAGGGGCCTGAGCTGTAGCTAAGAGGAGAGAAGACGACCCTCAACAGCTTCTCTGGAACGTCGTGGGTGGCTCTGGGCCAGCCAGCACACATTTCCTGAGCTGTCACCCCAGAGATTCAGGCCCCTTGGTGCCCAGAAATCCCTCTCAGCCTATCTCGTCATCAAGTCATTCCTGGGTGGGCTGTTTGGGGCTGCAGGCGGGCATGGGTGATTCAGAAAGGGGTGGAGGTCGTGGTGAAGGCTGAGGGGAACGCATAGGGGCCGAAGGGGTTTCTGATGCCCTTTCTCTTCTTTGAGGGAGAGCTGGTTCCCTGTCAGAGCTGGTGGCAGCGCCCCTGGAGGAGAGCCCCAGGTGTGCCTGTCCCCTTCTACTGCACCTCCAGCTCTCTCAGCAGCCCCCAACTGACCGCGTGCCCCTTTAGCTCTTGTGTGGATCTCTTCACTCAAAAGCAGGGGGCCAGGACCACAGGTCACTCCCCAGCCCTTCCCCACCCCACCCAGCCCTGCCAGCCAGAGGCCCCTATGACATTTCCCACCTCCTTCCCCTCTCCCCTGTTCTCCCACACTTCCCCTGTCTTCCCACCTTTTTGCCTCTCTCCATCCCTCTCCTTTCTCTTCCTTCCACCTCAATATCCTTGACCCTTCTTTGCGTCTTTCCCCCATCCTCTTTCCCTGTGTCTTCTCTAATATCCCTCCTCTGTGTCTTCCCAAATTTCTCTTTTCTCTGGCTTTTCCTTGGCCTTTCCTCTCTGTTCTCACCAATACCACGTCTTGGAATTCCCAATCTCCCTTTTCTCCACTTCTCACTTTCACTCTTACTCCACCCTCACTCCCCCAATCTCCTCCTCTCCCACCATCTCCTCTCTTCACTATATTCCCTTTCTCTTTGTCTCCCCATACCCTGTCTCTGTTCCTCACCATCCTCTTCTGTCTCCCTCTCCCGTGCCTCCTCTCTCTGTGTCTCTCCCCCATCCCCACCCTTCACGGCCCCACGCCCCCCTCCCCGCCCTCTCAGCCAAAGCCTACAGCCCGGAGTTTTACTTCGACACCCCCAACCCCACCCGCAGCCACAAGCTGTCCAAGAACTACTCCTATGTGCTGCAGTGGACCCAGAGGGAGCCCGATGCTGTCGACCCCCTGCTCAACTACAGACTCAGTGTCCGCCAGGTGGGCCAAGGGGGACAGGGGCCCGGGGTCAGGCTGACCCTGGGAGTGTCCCTCAAGCCATGGGAAGGGGTTGGAGGCAGGGATTGGACATATTTGACCCCCTTACAGACCACTCTTCAGAGCCAGAGAGAAAGTATTCTGGACACAGCAGCAGAAGCTGGGAGGTTCTAGGGACCTGTGCCCTCCGACCCCATGCTCTGGGCCCAGCCCTGAGAATTGGGCTATGTCTGCTGGGTTCATACAAGGGAAAGGGGACAGAGCTAGCTCTGCTCACAAAACACAGAATCTACTTGTGAGTCAGGAGCTTAGAGTGGGGTAGGGGGGCAGTCTCATCCACAGGGTCTCTAGAATGCAAGACTGGAGCTATGCTGTTCTTGTGTCCAGTCTAATTCCATGTGATTCTGCCCAAGGGGCAGGAGGTGTGGAGGGTAAAAGTGTGGCTCTGGGGCAGACCGCCTAGGCTAGAATCTAGCTCTGTGTGAGCTAGGGCAAATGACATCTCTTTGGCCTCAGTTTCTTTATCTGTAAAATGGGAGTCATTATAATGTTCCACCTCAGAGGATTGTTATTTTGAGGATTAAGTGAGTTAATAATGGCAAATCACTTTGAGCAGTGCCCAGCATCCCATATTATTAAGGACAGCCCTAGGAGGGAGGCGTGGTAGGAGTGATTGCTCTCTCTCACAGAGGGGGAAACTGAGGGGCTGGCTTCCTAGTCCTTTATTCTTTCTGCTCCCTGACACTGGCCCCCCCCCCACCCTCCAAGTCACACCAGGGCCTGGGCCGGTGCTCTGGTGGAGGGTGTGGCCTGCTGGGCATCTGGGAACGCCCTGTATCTGCAGTTGAATCAGCACAACGCCGTGGTGAAGGCCATCCCAGTGCGGCGCGTGGAGAAGGGGCAGCTGCTGGAATACATCCTGACTGACCTCCGTGTGCCCTACAGCTACGAGGTCCGCCTCACGCCCTACACCACCTTCGGGGCTGGTGACACGGCCTCCCGCATCATCCACTACACAGAGCGTAGGTGGTGGGGGGGGGGGTAGGGGTGGTGGGAAGGGTGGGCTCATCTCCTCCCCAGGGGACCCCCCTTCAACCTCCCCACATGGTTCCAGAGCTTGGGGCTCCCCACTGTGCAGTGTCCTACTTTGTCACCGCAGGCTAGGCCCCTCTGGCCCCCAGTCCTGGTTTTGGGAACCCTGTCCCCTGGTCCGAAGCCTGGGCACCCTCTGTACGGTCCCACACCTCAGTTCTGACTTGGTTTTCCCGCTTGCTTTCTCAGCCATCAACTCTCCCAACCTGTCAGGTGAGACACCTCCCCCCCACTTCCCCTTCCCTTTGGGAACACAAAGCCTCCCTTGGTGGGAGGAGAGGACCCCGAGAGATACCCAGAGAGAAAATGGGGTGGAGGCCAGCCGCTGGAAGGAGAAGCCAAAGGGGACAAGGCTGGGCTTGGAGACATGTGCATCCAGGATTGATTCTGGGGCTTAAAGGTGGAGGGGGGGCAGAGGTAGGGGACATCTGTAACTCAGGGCCTCTCCTCCTCAATCAGCACCCTGATCCTGTCCCTAGAATCACTGTCCCTAAAAGAAAAATGGAGAGACCAGACTAGTCCACATCCCCTGTTCTCTGTGGCAGGGGTCCCTAATCTGAGATCCAGGAAGCCCTCCTCCCCGCAAAGGATCTGTGTATAGAATTCAGGGGGTCCATGAACCTGGAACATGGAAGGGCATACAGTGACTTCTTTATCTTCCCCTAACTTCTAGCAGAAGTTTAACATCTTCAGGGATGAATGTAGGCAACAGACTGCACTAATATGATCACTCCCTGTGACCCTGTCATCAGGACAAAGCCCCGTTTGCACATTATCTTGAAGTTGTTACAGCCACTCCTGAATATCATTTACATTCATCAGGACTTCAAAACCACAGCAGTTATTAGAGCTAACACTAGATCTTGTTATTTAATTAGATAATAAAGAAGCCCACCTATTGTTATCTCACAAATGTGTTTTTTAAATATTTTGACAGCTGTATCTCCATATAAGTGATTTTCCTTTGTGACCCTGTGTATTTCATTTTGTGCATCTAAAATTATTATTCTGAGATGGAGTCCTTAGACTTCACTAGATGTCAGAGGGTCTGTAGTGTACAAAGGTTAGGAAGTCCCGTTGTGGGAACAGATTTGTCAGGGGCCCTGTTGCCTGGTTTCTGAAGTCCTGAGATCCTAGGCCCACGGCTTGGATGCGCGGCACCTACCTCGGAGTGGCCAGGGAGGGCGAAGCTAGACCAGGTCGCCTGAGGAGCCTGACCCTCTTCGTCTCCTCCCCTCCTCCTTGGCCCAATGCAGACAACACCTGCCACTTTGAAGATGAGAAGATCTGTGGCTACACCCAGGACCTGACAGACAACTTTGACTGGACACGGCAGAATGCCCTCACCCAGAATCCCAAGCGCTCCCCCAACACTGGTCCTCCCACTGACATCAGTGGCACCCCTGAGGGTGAGGACATGGACTGCGGCAAGGACAGCTTCAGGGAGGGGTCTGGCACTAGGAAACCCTAGTCCAAGGGGGGAGACACAGCCCTGCCCTCAGGGAGCCCCAGTCTGAGGGGGGGAGACACAGCCCTGCCCTCAGGGAGCCCCAGTCTGAGGGGGAGA
>NW_023270807.1:4429523-4662835 GCF_011800145.1 Mirounga leonina | reverse complement strand
AGTCCTGCCCTCAGGGAGCCCCAGTCTGAGGGGGGAGCCCCAGTCTGAGGGGAGACACAGCCCTGCCTCAGGGAGCCCTAATTTGAGGGGGGAGACACAATTCTGTCTTCATGGGGACTCAGAAGAAGAGAAACTGCACTAGAGCTCGAACTCCTGGCCTAGACTCCTGTGCCGGGCGGTGAGGCGGGGAGGACCAGATGGGATAGGTGAGGCCCCTGGGGTCAGGTGAAGTTAAGGCAGTGAAGGAATCAGACAGGAAGCAGCCTGTGTGGGGTGAGGAGGAGGCTGTTGGTGCATCTCCCCCTCCCCAACAGGCTACTACATGTTCATCGAGACATCAAGGCCCCGGGAGCTGGGGGACCGAGCCCGTTTGGTGAGTCCCTTGTACAATGCCAGCGCTAAGTTCTACTGCGTCTCCTTTTTCTACCACATGTACGGGAAGCACATCGGTGAGTCAGGGGACCAGGTAGTCTGCCCAAGGGTTGCTGGGGCAGGGAGGAGAGAGGGAGTCCACAGGAGGCTGGGCATGGCCCATGCGAGGCCTGGGCTTCCCAACTTGGCTGAATGACAAATCCTTGGAGGGGGTGTAGGCAGAATCTGGGCAAGGGAGGAAGCCAGAGCCAGCTTGTCTGAGGTTGTCCTGAGTCTGCAAAGAAGATAGCTCCAGCAGGACAAGATGGAAGCCTTGGAGGAGAGGGCGAAAAAGGCTAAGAGGGTGTCTGTATTGAGCACCTGTCAAGTGCCTGGTGACTTCCTGGGTGCTCTGCATCTGTAGTCCCATTATCTCTCACAAGCACCAGGTGAGGGAGGTACTACCATATAAATCAGAGAGGTTCAGCATTTTCCCCAGGATCACACAGCAACCCAAGTTGTCTGACTCCCCCAAGCCCTGAACACAGGATTGGGAGGGTGCCGCTTTGTGAGCAATGAGGGGCAGTCCGGCTTCCTAAGGGTGGGCGTGCATTCGCCCTCTGGGAAGTCACGTGAATCAATGAACTTATCATTCAGCCATCACTTCCCCAGCTCCTGCTCTGTGCCAGGCATCAGGTGCTGCAATGAACAGGGCAGAGCAGTTCCCCATGCTCCTGGCACCTATGGTCAAGTGGGAGAGACAGACGTTAAACAGCTAATGGCACCGGATAAGACTGAGGGGCCATTGTGACACGTGTCCACGTGGCCAAGACAACTGGGAACAGGGACCAGCGCTGGGGGCTTGATTAAGGAAGACTCTGCGGAGGAAGTGACAAGTTTTTAAATTTTTTATTTATTTGTTTGTTTACTTCTTTACTAAGACAGGCCATGTATTTTGCATGGGTCAGGAGGTACAAAGGGCGCGTAATGAGAATCCCCCTCCCGTCCCAGTCCTCCTGCAACCTAGAGCCCTTCCCCAAAGGCAATCACTGCGCTAGATCTGGGGGCAGGTTTCCGGAAACACTATATACATATAGAAGCCAAAGGCAGATTTGAATTTGACCGGAGGAAGACTCTGTAAGCATCAGATCTGGACAGGAGGGCTTTCTAGCAGGGATGCTGTGGAGGGGCCCCCTGTCCCAAGTCACGTTACTCCCCTGCTCTGCCCCTTTCATCACCATCTCGTCTAGGCCTCCAGTATCTGATCCGGCCCCTGCCTCCTTCTCTGACCTCATTTTCTGCCACTTTCACCTTGGCTCCCACTCAGCTCGCGAGCACACTGGTCTCCTTGCTTTTCTTGAAATACTTGAGGCGGGTTCCTGCCGAAGAGGACTTTGCTCATGATGTTCCCTGGCCTGGAACATTCTCCCCCTTCCCTCATTCAGGTCTCCTCAGAGAGGTCCCTGACAATCCCACCTCAATACCTCTTTATTCCTTTCCCTGCATTATTAGCTTTATAATGCTTATCACCAATAGAAGGTAAGCTCTAGGAGGGCAGCGGTCTTTGCCTTATTCACTGACGTATCTCTCGTGTCTAGAACAGTGCGTGGCACATAGTGGGGCTCAATTAGTTGAACGAATGAATGATAGGGAGGCCTAAGGTTCACGAACCCCAAAGAAATTTCTAACCATGAGTTTCTCTGAAAGTCCTCTTTCAGTTGTGAGGACCATCATAAACAGTTTTTCATTCAGCACGTAATTGTTTAGAACCCATAGCAACTTGCTGCAGACCTTCCCTCAAAGAGTCAGACGGGGAGGAGAAGATGTGAATCCCCGCTAACTGTCACACCACGGAGCAGAGAGTGGTCTGGGGCCTGGAGATGGCGTTTCAGAGAGGCCTCAAATCACAGGAAGGATTTGGCCAGGGCAATGTGGTAGGGGAGGGAGTCTCCAGCAGTGGGAAAAGCCTGAGCAGAAGCCCAGAGGCTGGGAAGCTGCAGTCTGTCTGTCCAGGCTCCAGCACACATTTCACTCTGGCTTTGCAGGTGGCAAGGGAGGTAGGGAAGACAGTGAGCAGGCCCACCCTTCAGGGAGCTTGCAGGTCTTGGACCCTGGCTGACCCCTCTGAAATGCTGTCAGGAAGCCCCTGAGCAGGGGAGATCCTAGAGCTGATGGGGTACTTAGGGAAGCAATTTTTGGTTAAGCAGTGAAAAGGAGGGGTCCCCCCATTAGTGGCCTTGGGGCAGGGTGGTGGAGGAAGGAGAAAAGATGTGGGAATTGAGGGGGATAAGAACGGGGGTGGGTGGAAGAGCTCCAGGATGGGGAAGAGAGAGGGTCCCTTTGGGGCTGGTGAGGAGCCTGAAAGGCATTGGGGCTTGGGCCTATTGAAGCCTGTGTGGCACCTCCCGGCCCACTGGGAGCTGGCCATAGCCATCTGATGGGTCCATCTGCTGGCAAGGGTCCCCACCCAGGCCTGGCCCTGCTGCTGGGGAAGGGGGTGTTTCTTGCTGTCCTGTTCCCTCCTCTTCCCTCCCCTCGTAGCCCACCTGGCAGCTCTGAGAACCAGCTGTCCCCAGACCTTGTGTCTTTCGGGCCAACTCCTTTCAGCTCAGGCAGGTAACATTTGGTGACTCTCCCCCACTGGGGGTCTGCTATCTGGTGTCACAGATGGTGTGGCTTTGTCTCTGGACAGCGCCATGGAAATGCCAGCCACCAGGTGCTAAGATTCATTCCCCCTTCCCTCTGAGCCAGATCCTTCGTATCACTGGGGGCTCGAGGCGGGCTGGACGAGCCAAGAAGGGGCATGACATGGCCTGGGCACCTTCGCCAAGCCACGATCCCCTCCCTCTTTTCCAGGGCCCCAGCACCTCCAGAATTCCAGGCCCCTGTGGCCGTGGGCACACGAGCTCAGCACCCACAGGCAAATGCCCTCAGCGTTTCACTTCCTCTGTTTTTCCCGTGGCTATGTGGCACAAATACCAACATCTCTCTTTAAAGCAATTCCCTCTTTTTCTTAGCATTGTCCGAAGCGTCAATATTAGAGAAATCGTGAGTTTGAAGGACTCGCCTTTATTCATTTCTCAAAACATACATCTAAGTATCAAACGTTTTAAAGTCCATTCCTGTGCTTCCAGAAAAATCATCCCACGCCAGGGGTGTGCACTGTGTGCTTTGGGAATCCTGCTCTGTGCTCAGTCATAGGCCCCACTGCCTGGGACAACTCCGCTGTTTAGAGGAAGAAGGATGGTGTGTGTGTGTGTGTGTGTGTGTGTGTGTGTGTTGGGGGGGATCAGCTGATTAGAAAGGAAGGGAAGGAATGAAAGAAAATTTGCAGGCGTCCTGATGAATTGAAGCCTGCTGCTGTGGTCTCTGTCCCGTGTTGAAGGTGCCCCTCGCCGCCCCGCCCCCCTCCAGGGATAACGGGATGTGAACCAGTCTGGGCTGGTGCTGTGGGCAGTGGCGGGGGAGGGGGCCTTGTCCAGACCCTCACTGCCCCCTTCTCTTCATCCCCACCACAGGCTCCCTCAACCTCCTGGTGCGGTCCCGGAACAAAGGGGGCCTGGACACGCACGCCTGGTCCCTCAGTGGCAATAAGGGCAATGTGTGGCAGCAGGTGCATGTGCCCATCAAACCCAGCGGGCCCTTCCAGGTGAGTCCAGCGGGCCCGGGGGCCCCTCACAGGCTCCCCCAACCCTCAGGCCGGTGCTCTGACCAGGGAGCACTTAGGAAGACTCCGGGCTCCCTCCGGGGAGCTGGGGAGAAACCCAGGCAGGGGTATGGGGGCTTCCAAGTGGACTGAGGGGAAGGAAGGGGTTGGGGGCTCTCTTGGGAAGAATCCCCTAATCCCTGCTCTCTGCTCTCTGACCCCACCCCAGATTATTTTTGAGGGGGTTCGAGGCTCTGGCTACCTGGGGGATATCGCCATAGATGATGTCACACTGAAGAAGGGAGAGTGTCCCCGGAAACAGATGGATCCCAATAAAGGTGCAAGATAGGGAGGGAGGGAGGGAGGAGCCGAATGTAGGGGGGGTGGTGTGGGTAGGCATCTGTCTGTGTCAGGGCTGAATGGGGGTTCAGAGTGACTGTGTGATGGGATGCGTGTGTCAGGGACTACGTGAACAGGGGCTGGTGTGTTTGGGCCCCATCTTGGGCCCCACCCTGGCTCAGGTTATGGGGCATTTGTAGGGCAATGAGAACTGTGCCCTCCCGTGAACTTACTGAGTTATTACAGTACCCGGATGCCTCCTCTGTCTGCGTCTGGGTATGTCTGTGTGTGGGGAGGGGGCAGTGGGGGGGGGGGCAGATGTGAACATGTGCCCCACCCCCCCAGGGCCAGGTGTTTGCAATTGTAACAGCTGGGATTTATTGAGTCATTACCATGCACCAGGCAGCGTGCAAAATGCTGTATATGCGTGATCTCATGTCGTGAGGACAACAGCCCCCTGGGGCGGCACTGACTATTGGACTCATTTTACAGACGAGGAAACTGAGGCCCACGGAGGTCAGGTGAATTGCTCCGTGTCTTAGTGAGCTGCAGAGTCAGGATTTGGACCCTGGAGGCTTAAGTTAAGCCCCACACCACCCAACCTCACATCTGTGCTTACGGGTGTGTCTGTGTGCAGTGAGGGCAGCGTCCCCCTTTAGGTGCCCCCCGAGAGAGGGGGCAGCTTGCTAGGCCCCGGCCCTACCGAGCTGACCGGGGCCCTGGCCCGTGTCCCTTCTCTCTCCTGTCACAGTGGTGGTGATACCGGGCAGTGGAGCCCCCCGCCAGCCCCACCCACAGCTCTGGGGGCCCATGGTCATCTTCCTCTTGGCATTGCAGAGATGATGAGAGCTGCGTGGCCTCCCCACCCCGCCCCCGGCACACCAAAGTGTCTGCATCGTACCAAAGACTGACCCCCGCCAGCCGGGGTGCCCAGGGGCAGGGCCGGCCCGCCAGGGAGGGGGCCTGCATTGGCTGCGAGGATGAGCAGAGAAACAAGGACAGAGGCCCGGCGCTGAGGCCCTGGAGCCGGTCGTTTGACACACACACGCACACACTCACACGCACACACACACACGTATTAAAGCACAAGTTTCTATCCGACCGGCCAGCACCTTCTTTTCTGCGGAGACAAGGGACTCGCCGGAATGGCGTCTGCCACCCCAGGGACCTCGGCGCCACGTGGGCGTTGTCCTGGCTGCACCTGTTCCTAACTGGTGACCTTCCCTCGTTCCTAACTCAGCCCAGTGGCTTTACCAGAAGGGAGCCAGAAGGGGAGCTGGCTCAGGAGCCCCACCCTTGGCTGGACTCTGGGACTCCCTGGGATGAGGGAGGCTGGGGTCAAAGGAGGCCCGGGGTACTTTGTGAGCTCTGTGAATGTCCCTCTGCGGGCAGTGGTGAGGGAGGCGAGGCACCTGCCACACGCCCTTTGTTTTCAGGGCAAGGGCTGGAAGGTGGAGACCCCAGGTCACCTTGATCCCTTGACCTGTTTGTTCTTGGACGTCATATCCTCCCCACCCTGCCCCTTCGGAGGGACCCAGCACAGGGGTCTTGGGCCTGGGCAGTCTGAAGACTGACACCTTCCCTCCTGCCCCATCTAACCCCACCCCACCCCACAAGGAGCTGGATTCCTGAGAGCACAATCTCCACCCTAGTCAGCTGGCCCAACCTCAGCACCCCCCTGCGTCTCAAGGGAGCGGGGCTGGGGGTGTGGGGGTGGGGTGCTGGCCAGCCATTTTCTGGGCTGAGGCTTGACTTTGAGAGGAGCAGAGGAGAAGGCCTGTTTTTTGCGAGTTTGTGCCCCCATGGTATTTGGGAGTAGAGCGGAGCCTTCATTTCTTCTATACTTGGCAGGAAGGGGTGCCCTGGATAAGAGGGTGTGTGTCAAGGGGGTGCCCCTGCTCCCCCTCCACTGCAAAGCACCATCTCGTTGGCTGCTCCCTTCCCTGCCCAGTGGGGGACAGAGGGGTTTGCAGAGCTGGGGCAGGGGGCAGGGCAGGTGCAGGCCTCCTGTTGCCCTGGAGCTGAGCTCATGCCCGAACTGAAAGGGCTCCCTGTCCTCGGGTTCTGGGTTGGGAGCCGAGGTGGGCACAGTGGAATCTAGTGAGACCCTTGTGACCCCACCCCACCATCCATGGGAGAGAGGAGGCCCAGCCCCTTCCAGGGTGAGTCTTCATGCACGTGTGCATGTGGCTGTGTGTGTGAGCGTGCGTGTGCACCTGTCTGTGTCTGGGTAGCACTGTGGGTACATCTCTGGGCAGGAGCGTGTGCAAATGGGAGTCTGCACGCGCAGTTACACATACCCGTCTGTGAGGCCGGTCTAACCCCTGGCTCAGTACGTGCCTGCGGGATGTCGGCATGCATGCCCCCTCCACGAGTGACATGAATGTGTGTGGGGTGCTGGCCAAATATACCACTGGCAGCCCTATTCTGTAGCCTCAAGCTGCCTGCCACTGCCTGAATTTCTACCTTTCATCCCCTACGGATGACAAAGAGCTTACGGAGGACCCTATTGAAATGCGAGCACCTTTGGTGGGGCGTGTTACAGGGCTTGGCCTGGAGCCTTCGGAGGGGACAGCAGGGGGAGCAGGGCAATGCCAAGAGGCAGGCGGGGCCCCGCCGTGAAGGCGGCCCCTCTCACTGCTCCGGGGCTTGTGCTGTCGTTACCAACAGCTGGGGCGGCTGGGCCAGGCCTGGAGCGGGGCCTTCTGACCCCCCGCCAGCCTGGCTGCCTTGCCGGCCCAGCCGAGGCCTCCCTCCAAAATGAGTGGCTCCAGGTTCCCAGAATGCACTTCCATCCCGTCTGCTGAGTATTGTTCCTTAATTGTCCCATCTGTGCAGGGTCTGTTGCCCCAACTAGACTGTGAGCTCCTCCTCCGAGTCTTCCAGCCTTCTCCCCCGGCCCATCCCAACCTCATGCCCAGCACAGGTGGGCCTGATAGGGGAATCACCGCGGGCTTTGCCCAGTGGAATGGATTCTATAAATCAGTGCTTCCAGCCCTGGCTGCAGAATCGAACCACCAGAGGGTCTTTTAGAGAGCACGGATGCTTGGGTCCTATCCCCAGAGGTTCTGATTTAATTGGACTGATGGGCAGCCTGGCATCAGAAATGTTTAACAGCTCCTCAGAAGAACCCAGGAATGCGAACCACTGGCCTGCCAGGGGCTTCCTCTGCGCCCTTGCTGGGGTGGGTACAGAGGTGCAGAGAGGAATGGCACTGGGCACCTCCTGCTTGGGGCACCGAGGTCCTTGGTCCTCCTGTGTGCATGGGCGAGGCTGGTACCTGTGTGCGTGTGTGTGTGTGCGCGTGCGTGTGCAGGTCTGCAGGGAGTGTGTGTGTCTGTGCGTACTAACACTAACAGTGTGTGATGGGTGTGCCGGTCTGTGTGTGGGAGGATGGGGTCTGCAAGGAGGAAGGGTCTTTGTGTGTCCCGGTGTTCGTGTGTCTGGTGTCTGCCTGTGAGTCAGCACGTCTGTGTCATGTCACCTGGGCTGTGGGCGTCAGCATCTGTGCGCTGGTGGGTGGCCCATGAAGACCCCTGGCCCAGGGGAGACCAGGCTGGCTGGATCCGGCGCGTCTCCCCTGTGGCAGTTTCGCCCTCCGGGTCAGGGTGGCTGAGGCATTTTGTGGCCTTAAAACAGGGAGTCCAGGGTCAGCTCTCAAGGTGTTGGGGTTTGTTCACTCCAGTTTCCCCTGTTTGATGTCTCGGGGAGATCCCTGGGGCCAGGTGCTGTACAGGCAGAAGAGGGGGAGTCTCAGCTGGGCTGTGCTGCCCCTGGGACCACGGGCAGCCACCCGGGGTACCCAGCTAAGCCTGCAGACCGTGCCCCCGCCTCCCGGGATGTTCCTCCCACCTAGCCTTCTCTGGGATACCCTGCCGCCTCTTTCCCGTTCATTCTCCCTTCTCCCTGTGCTTGGTGGAAGCCCCTGGCTCAGGCTCTCACTGGTGGAATGGGCCTCAGAGGGCCAAACCCCTCCTTGTGTAAATGAGAAAGGTGCAGGGGGCGGATTGGCCCAAGGTCACACAGCCGTTGGGGTGGAGCCAGCCTTGGCAGCCCGGTGCTCCCACCCTGGGGCTGTCACACTGCGGGCCAAGGCCTCCTACCAGGCAGCAGCGCCGGGCTTGGTCCACCTGCCCTGTCTTCTGGCGCTGGTACAGATGTTATAGATTTTACCGGGCACCTACTCTAGGAGCGGTGCTGTCTCCCGCCCCAAATTCTGGCCTCTCATCCCAGGCCACTGCTTCTCCCACGCTGCCTCCCCCTGCCCACACTGGCTTTAGCTACTGCCCAGGCTCCCAGAGAGAAGGGACTGTTTCCCCTCCCTGGCCCTCTGTCTTCACGTGAGCCTGGGCTCCAAGGGAAGATCGGTGTGTCCTGGTGTCCTTGTCCTGTGGGCTTCCCCCTAAGGACCAAGAGGGATGGGGTGAGAGGGTACAAAGTCTTGTGTTTCCCTTTCCCTGGACTCAGAGAGCTTGGCAGTATTTCCAAGGTCTGTCCCAAGGAATGGGGTGGATGAACATGCTCTGGAGAGTCCCTGTAGGGCCACGGGTTCAAGTTCTGGGCTCTGGGGAGCTCTCCCCACTTCCAAAGGCAAGATAGCACACCCCTCTCTGTTGGATCAGGGCTGAGTGTGAGAGTGTGTGTCTGTGAGGGTGAAGGGGTCTGTGTGGGGGTGTGAGTATGTGTGTGTATGTGTGTGAGGGTGTGTGCTGGGGCAGAAGGACCACTCCTTCCTAGGGAGCCCTTGACCCTGAGAGCTGGAAGGGACCTTAGAGACCATCTAATCCAGTGCCCCCATGGTACAGGTGAGAAAGCTGAGGTCAGAGACATGGCACTTGCCCACCATCACCCCTCCCTCGTGTCCCCTGAATTCATTTCCCAGAGGCCCCCCTAGGAGGACCCTCCCTCCCAGTACCTCCCCACCCCCTCCCAACCACCCCCATAATCACCGTCTCAGCTCAACTCTGCTGGCCCCTCTGCCCCAGCGGTCTCCAGGCATCCTTCCTGCCCCAGGTGGCCAGCTCACCAAGGCCTTTATCCCCAACCCAGGAGAAGGGGCAGGGGAAGGAGGGGACTGCTCCAGCCCTGAGGCCTCCCAGACTTGAGAGAAAAGCCAACCCTTCCATGCCCAGGCCCACCCCACCACCAAGGTAAAAGCACAACAGGAGACCCTCATTCATGGGTGAAAGGTCTTGGGGTTGTTCTAGTCAGACGACCCCATCCTCACCCCTTTGCCTTGCTCTCTGTCTCCACCCCAACCTCTTTGTCCTTCTTTCACCCCCAAGCCCCCCAGATGTAACCTCTAGTTGCGGACGCGGTTGTTTCAATCAATAAAGCTGCAGTGTTCTAGTGCTCTGGGTCCGGCTGTGTGTGTGGGCGGCAGGTGGGCCAGGAGGGGGCACGGGTGAGTGGCTAGGGGATCTTTTCAGACCTCTGGGGAGAGCCCTTCTCGTTGGCACCTGCTATCATGGGTCCTGCTCTGCCCCCCGGACAGTGGGGACCTGCATTCTGGTCTCCAGCCCAATGAGCCTGGTGTCCTCATTCATTTGTTCCTTGAAGAAATACTAGCCAAATACTGCCTTCGTGAACGCTCCTGCTTTAGTGGGGGAGACAGACACCAAGCTCATAATTACACCAGGAAACACATCATTATGAATACAATTAGCGCTGTAAGAGCAGGTTCTCATTTGGGCTAGAGATTCAGGGACAACTTCTCTAAAGAAGAGGCATTTAGGATGAAAGACCTCAATGTCAGACAGAAATCCATCAAAATCCTAGGGGAGAACATAGGCAGTAACCTCTTTGACATCAGCCACAGCAACCGTCTTTCAAGACACGTCTCCAAAGACAAGGGAAACAAAAGCAAAAATGAACTTCTGGGACTTTATCAAGATAAAAAGCTTCTGCACAGCAAAGGAAACAGTCAACAAAATCAAGAGGCAGCCCATGGAATGGGAGAAGATATTTGCAAATGACACTACAGATAAAGGGCTGGTGTCCGAGATCTATAAAGAATTTCTCAAACTCAGCACCCAAAAAACAAATAATCGAGTCAAAAAATGGGCAGAAGACATGAACAGACACTTCTCCAAAGACATACAAATGGCTACCAGACACATGAAAAAATGTTCAACATCATTAGCCATCAGGGAAACTCAAATCAAAACCACATTGAGATACCAGCTTACACCAGTTAGAATGGCAAAAATTAACAAGGCAGGAAACAACAAATGTTGGCGAGGATGTGGAGAAAGGAGAACCCTCTTATGCTGTTGGTGGGAATGCAAGCTGGTACAGCTACTCTCGAAAACTGTATGGAGGTTCCTCAAGATGTTAAAAATAGAGCTACCCTATGACCCAGCAATTGCCCTACTAGGTATTTGCCCCAAAGAGACAGATGTAGTGAAAAGAAGGGGCACATGCATCCCCATGTTCATAGCAGCAATGCCCACAATAGCCAAACTGTGGAAGGAAAACAGATGAATGGATAAAGAAGAGGTGGTCCATGTATACAATGGACTATTACTCAGCCATCAGAAAGGATGAATACCCACCATTTGCATCGACATGGATGGAACTTGAGGGGATTATGCTAAGTGAAATAAGTCAAGCAGAGAAAGACAATTATCATATGGTTTCACTCGTATGTGGAACATAAGGAATAGCATGGAGGACAATAGGGGAAGGGAGGGAAAACTGAAGGAGAAATCAGAGAGGGAGACAGACCATGAGAGACTCTGGACTCTGGGAAACAAACTGAGGGTTTCAGAGGGGAGGGTGCTGGGGGGATGGAGCAGCTGGGTGATGGGTATTAAGTGTTGTGAAAAGCACCGGGTGTTATACGCAACTAATGAATCACTGAACACTACATCAAAAACTAATGATGCACTGTATGGTGGCTAACTTAACATAATAATAATAAAAAAAGAGGCATTTAGGGGAGACCTAAAGAATGATTGGAGTTAGCCTAGCAGGGCAGAGAGGCTTCCAAGCAGAGGGAGCAGAACTAACAAACGCCCAGAGGGATGAAAAACCATAGAAGGCTCAAGGAAGGGGAAGAAGGATGAAGAAGGAGGAATAAAGTTGGTCAACCGCTGCACCAACTTGGCCTTTCCCTTCTCAGCCCTCCAGCCCCCCATCCCTCCTCCACTCCCCGCCTCCCCTCACAGGCTCTGGGTTCCTTCCTGGCCCCATGCGCCCCACTATAAGCACTCCAACAGGGGCTGCCTCCATCATTCACCACCAATGAGCTGCCCCATCCTGTCCCCAAATCATTTTGTACCAACATTTTCCTTTTTCCCAGAACCCTCCCAGAATCCTAGAACTTCAGAGCTGCGAGGTCCTTAAAGGTCACTTATTTCAACCATCTACTACTGTTTTCCTTAGGAGAAACAGCTTGCCAAGATCATGGGGGCGGGCAGTAATGAGGAAAATTCACTCTCCTATGCACGTTTGTGCAGTGGCCCCAAACTAGGGCATGGGTGTCATGATACGAACTAGGGTGAGATCAAGCAAATGACAAAAAGAGTCTCACATTACTTGGTTACAATGATTCAGGTAGGTAGAGCAGATAGTTTCATTTCCATGCTCCCGATGGATAAACTGAGGCTCTGAAAGGTGACAAGACTAGGGGTTCCCTACCCCAGCTTAATCAGCTCACATCTTGGGTAACTTTTTGCTGCCATACTTGGGATTCTTCTTCCAAGAGCTTAGGACCATCACTTCTTTAGGTTGGCTCATTGTGTATGAGGAAGAGAGACCCACTCAAGCTCTGTCACTCAAGTACAGGAACATTATTGCAAGGATATACGTAGTGAGGGGGACAGCCACTCTCAGAAACCCAAACACGAGAGGAACAGGGATGGGATTCTTGAACCAGATGGCGTTCTGGATTTAAGGTAGCTCTAGGAGATTATGGCCCCTCACCTGTAACAATGGTCGCAAATCCTTTGTTATCTTACCTATAGAGGGGAAGTCTAATTCCCTTCTCCCTGAATCTGGATTCATCTTAGTGACTTATTTGGCCAGTAGAATATGACATTCTGAGATGAAAATGCCTTGAAGCTTCAGCTAAGGTCCCTTGGGACATTCTCTCTGGAAGCCCGGAACTACTGTGTAGGATGTCTTACTCCCCTGAGACCGCCATACTGGAGAGGCCACGTGAAGGGCTCCAGTGGACTGACCCAGGTGAGCTCAGACTTCCAACCGCACCCCACCCCCCCAAGCACCAGATATGGGAGTAGAGCTGCCTTGGACCATCCAGATCAGCCCATCCACTGGCTGAATACCTTTGCCAAATGCCACATGGAACAGAAGAATCGCCCAGCCAAGCTTTGCCCAAATTCCTTACTCACAAAATCAAGGGATCTAATAAAATAATTATTATTTAAAGCCCATGAGGTTGGGGATAGTCTGCTACAACAGCAATAGATAAGCACCCAGGAATGATTCAGCCACTTTCCCTTTTTCACTTTTCTCTTTGCCCACACAGTTCCTCTCCTGATTTATGGTGTCTGCTCCTTTCCTGGCTCCAACTCTCCCTCATGACCTTCCAGTGGCAGCTCCCATTCACTCCCATTCACTGACTCAGCCTCTCTAGAGAAAGGGCCGATTGGACTGGCCCGCCATTTTGTGCCTAATCATAGACACATCATTGGGCAACCCGTTGACCAGCCACTGTTGGGTCAGGTATCACTCAGATCCAATCAGCTGGGTAGGAGGAAGGGGTCATGCATGTAAAACATGGCTGCCTGTGGCCTGCTGCTTCTAGAAAGGCTGTGAGTGGGCCCACTTTAGAGGGGCAGTGGCTGGCAGGCACCATAAATGTACCTCCTTGGTTCCCTCCCCTCTTTCATCCTTCCTCTAATGACCATCTGTTCCCAGGGGCACAGTTGTGCAGTGTGTACACCCTGAAAGGGACCCCCATCCAAGGGCAAGTCCCAGTGTAAACTACACGGGGAGGTCAGGTAACTTACAGGAACAGTGTCTGTATTAAACTTATGATCATGCAGATATTTTTATTTTCATGTTTATAGATAAGGAAGCTGAGGCTCAGAAAGGTGCTGTGGTTACCCGAGCTCATAAAATTAGGAAGGGGAAGAACCTGGAGACAAGTCAAGACTGTGTCCATTTACATCAACCAGATCGCCTCCTCTCCTTCCTCCCCTTTGGGGTCATTCTGTTTTTCTCACCAGCTCATCCCCAGGGGCTGGGAGAAGCTGGACCCTTTTCGGGCAGCCCTCTACTTCAGATGGAAATGGTTCCTGGCTCTGATTTTCTATTTCTAGCTGCCTGACCTTTTTGCATATGTCCTCTGTGGAAAGCTACTATAACACCTTTTTAGAAAGAGGTTGGGTATAAATAAATCCAAGAAAAAGTCGAAACTCCTCTCCTTGAAGTCACCCCAACCCCAAGTGGAAGGCTCTCCATACTGCTTCCCAAACCCCCTGCTCCTAAATTCATCTTTCCTGAGCTTGCGGCCCTGTCAGCACCCAGCGTGTCTCCCTGCTCTGAGGTCAGCTTGGCAAGCCCCCCAAATGCAAACCCTACCACTGAATCCATCACGCTGTCTCTTTAGCAGTTTTTGGTCTTTAAACACGTTTTAAGCCTTCCATTTCCCTCAGGCCCCATGAGACCAGCCAAAGCTCAGCTGAGTGGACTCAGCACTTTGCAAGGCCTCATTCCATCTCCACATGCTGCCCTAAGTAACAACCTGCTCTCGGGGGTGGGGGCATCCCCCCAAGAACCACCTACCAGTCAACTCTCCTCTTGGAGGCAGTGAGAAGTAGAGTGAAACATGAGTCAGAGAGGTCGAGAGTGCCAAATGTCCACACAGTGGGTGTCTCTGCTGCCATTTAGAGATGTCCATAATATATTGCTGAGACAGAAGGGCAGAGAAGAAAAAAGTCTGCCAGGTACTATTGCATTTCTTTATACAAAAATATCTGTGTGTGTAAGTGTGTACATTTAAGTCTAGAAGAACAGTCACTGGATTATCTGTAGTTGTCTCAGTGATGAAATTGCAGATGCTCCTGACTCACATTTTTAGACTTTTCTGTATTGTCTGATTATTTTTACATGAACATGTCTGATTTTTAATAACCAGGAAAAAATAGATTTTCTTGAGAAAAGCCAGAAGCCATCGAGGACTACGGATTAGAAATAAGGACCATTTTCTGTTCTTAGCCTTATTTTTATAACCATACATCACAGAGATGGGGAAAGGGCTTTGAACTTAGGCCTTGAAATCTTTGCCTGCTGATGTATTCAAATAAAAATACTCGGATAACTGGGAGGTGAAGGAGAAGAACTGGTTTGCCTTGACCAAGGATGAGGAGGTGGGACTGTCAAGCCAAACTGTGAACAAGAGGAATCCCAGGGAGAATAACACTACCCAGCCACAAATACTAGCGTTTGAAATGTGCCCGACACCTGGCCCTGGAGCATGCGTGAGGGACGCCTGTCCCGTGCGTGGGGCTCGCGCATGTGTGTGTTTGTGCATGCTCTCTTTGGCATGCGGTGATGGTGGGGTGGGGGGTCTAGATCTCTTCTCTCAGTGCAGCACTGCTGTTGCCCTCCCTCATGATTTTAACAAGGCCTCACTCCAGCAAAGGTGAGTGTGTGGGCAAACACGCCACCCAGGAGAAAGCAGGAGGGCTGTCTTCTGCAGTCAGGGGAGGGCCTGGAGGAGAGGGGGCAAGATCTCTGGCTGGGCCCTTTTCAGACTCCTCTGCGCCTGCCACTCCCCGCTCCCCTCCCCGCCGCCCCCAGCAGGCAGACAGCCCTCTTGGAAACTCAGACTCTTGACTAGATGTATCCAGGCCTCTGCTGATCTCTGCCTCAAGGCGAGAGTCAGAGAAGGGGTCCTGCTTCCACCGGTGAGAGGTAGAGAGAGGGGAAAGACACAGAGATGGAGCCCGGTGGAAAGAGCCCTCTAAGGGGAGGCAGGGACACCTGGACCCAAAATCTGGCTTGTGGCCTTGAATAAGCAGCCCCATTTGGGCCTCAGTTTCCCTGTAGAATGGGGGAGGGGTGGGAGGTTTGAACTTGAAGGTTCTTCCAGCTCCAGGCTTCAGTGAAATGAGGGGGTGGAGTGTTCCTAAGCAATGCAGAGAAAGGGGGTCCCACAAAAGAAATGGACACCTCAGTGACATAGCCCTGTTTCTGTTTGTGGGACTGAGCATCTGTCTGTCTCTGTCCTCCTCCCCAGCACTGTTCCCCCTACCCCCTCTCACTCAGGCCTAGGCAAAAGCTGGTCAGTCTGCGTCCCCTCCACACCCCAGTCCCCGAACTGGGCCCCACCCCCGGCATGAGGCAGGCAGGTGGCAGGAACGAGCCCCGCCGGAGTCCGGGAGTCCTGGCCGGGCGCCTGGCAGGTGTGGGCACAGAGCGGGATGATGGCGGGGGAGGTACGGTGGCAGGGGAGGGAGCACTGGGCTTGGCGCCCGGGCGGGCAGCCTGCTAAGCGCCAGCAGCACCGGCCTGGCCAGAGATGCGCAGGACTGCCGGGGCAGAGTGGTCTTGGCAGGGTCGGGTGGATGTCAGGATCCCTGGAAGCTGAGCCAAAGACAGAGGAGGAGAGACCCACAGTCTGCAGGGCGGATGGCCTGGATGGTCAGGGGTGGCAGCTACTAGGATAAGGTGAGCAGGAGAGTCCTGCTCTCCATGGCTCCCAGAGGCATGAGAAAAGTCCTGTTCAATCTGGCCCAGGTTGGGGGTGGGGGGCAGCCCAGGAAATCCAGAAGGTTCCCAGGTCACTGGCCAGCCTCAGACATCCTCTCCTGGAGGGAAGGGTAGAGGCAGTGGGAGGTGGGGTCTCAGAGACCCCAGGGTAAGGGTCCAGAGATGGGGAAGTGATGAGGTGCAGCGGGGATGGAAAACCCCCATTTCCCTCCCTCTAGGATGGGAATTTGAGGTCCTTTTCTTTGTACAAAATTTGAAGAGCAGAGTGGTTTCTGCCTGCTATTCCCCTGGGGACTCTGGCAGGCTGTGTGTGCTGCATTCTAGTGATTTCTGGCCTGTGGAACGGTGATGGTGGGGTGGGGCGTCCAGATCTCTTCTCTCAGTTCAGATCCCCAGCCTCTGGTGAGCAGGCCTGGCTCTGAGGAATCAGCGGCCCCTCCTCTGCTGGCTTTGACCGCCCCCTGCCCCGGGGCCTGCTGGGCATAGGGCCACACCCTTAGAGGCCTCCGGACAGCTGTCTTCTTGCCTCTCTCTCACCGACCTGTCATCAGGGGAACGGCCTCCAGGGCTGGCAGAAGTGTCTGTTATCTGCAGACCCAGGCAGGGCCCCGCCCCCTCTGGCTAGTGAAAACTGAATCAGCCTGGAGATGTTGCTGAGGGCTTCAACATCGAACGCAACCTCTGGCCATCCTCTCCAACAGCCAGCCAGAGTCCTCCCTACAATATCCCCCAGCCTGATTGAATGGGGCCACTGACCAGGAACTCTGCACCTTGCAGGCAGGTCATTCCCTACTGGCCACCCAGCCCCCCGCATCCTGTGTGATTGTGGTGGGGAAGGCGGTGGCAGAATGGGGGTGGGGGGGACTCTGTTCTGCACCCCCAGCATTCCAGAATGGGTTAGGGAACTCCAGGCTGTCTGCCTCAAGTCACGCCATGGAGGCCTGGCTCTATCATGAGAAATAATGTAATGTCCCGTGGGAAGGGTAGACACTGGGGTCCCGGAGTCTGGGTTCTGGTCCAGACTCTACCATGGACTTTGTTTTGTTCCTCATGTATGGGCTTGGATCTTCTCATCTGCAAAATGGAAGGAATTTGGATTGAATGATTTCTTTAGGGCCCTTAAGCTCCAACTTTCAGGGTTCTGTGTTTTACATGCTATTAGGGTAAAGGATGGTTCATAAAGCACCATCACTAATAGTCAAAATCGGTTTTTGGTTGTATCTCTGGTTTAGCCCAGGATGGAGTCCTGTAACGCACATTTAACCTGAGGGCCCACAAGCGGGACCCAGCACCCGTGCCTGTCCCCACCGACCCTATCTAGGTTCTTCGGTTTGACTGACCCCTATGCCCTTTTCCAAAACTCACATCCTCGGCAGGCCAAAGTGGATTTATTTTTCTCTGCTATTGCCCTGTCAGTCACCCCTGCCCAGCTTCCGGGTACCCTCTCCATCCTGGACCCATCCTCCCTCACCACCCACCCTGACCCCAGCAACTCTGATCTCCTTGCCTCTAAACCCCAGGAGAATCACCATCCCTTTCCCTTCATTGTCTGCCTCTCCCTTCCTGGATCCTGACCCTGGGAGTTCTCCCACCTACCAGGGCTGGAGAGGATACAGTTGTATTTTTACCATCTAGTGTTTGTTCCTTCATTTTTTTTTTTTTAAAGATTTTATTTATTTGTTTTTCGGCGAGAGAGGGAACACAAACAAGGGAGTGGGAGAGGAAGAAGCAGGCTTCCCGCAGAGCAGGGAGCCGAATGTGGGGGCTCAATCCCAGGACCCTGGGACTATGACCTGAGCTGAAGGCAGATGCTTAATGACTGAGCCACGGAGGTGCCCCGTCTGTTCCTTCATTGATTCATTCACCCACTTAGTCACTGTGGCAGACACTGTTGGTTACTAATGCCACAGTCACTCCCTCCTTTTTTGCCCCTCTCCCACTATAGAGCTTGGAAAACTGAGGCCCTCATTTCTTAGCCTCTCTTGCAGCTAAAGTTGGTCCATGTGAGCCAGTTTTGACCAATAAGATATAAGAGGAAGTCTGAGGGGGGTTGGGGGAAAGTTTTTCCTCCCTGCTGAAAGAAGGAAACTCAGGAGGGTAATCCTACCTCACCACTCTGTCCTTTGCCCTGCTTCCTGCCCATGGGCCTGATTAAGTGAGGTTGTGATGCCTGGAATAGTGGTAGCCATTTTGTGGCCACGAGGCACCAAGCCCAAGGATAAAAACCAGCACTCTGAAGATGGTGGAGCAAAAATGGTGGAACAAGCCTGGGGTCCTTGATGACTGCTGAGCTGTTGAATCAAGCCTGAAACCACACTTCTCTACACTTCCCATCGAGTTAATAAATTTCATAGAAACAGTGCAAGCTTTATCAGTGAGGTATTATGGGGTATTTTTGCTGTCACCATAACAGCAACAGTTTAGACATTCATTCAACTCATCATTCACTTACTCATGAATTTACTCATGCATGTATATATTCAACTTCTTGCTGTATTGATAGAATAGAGGTTCAGATGTTCTGACAAAAAACCCACATGCCAGTTGCTAAATTAAATAGGAAATTTCTTTCTTTCTCACATAACAGTCTGAATATAAGTAAGTGGTCAAGGGCAGTGCCAAGATGTCAGGGGCCCAGGATCCTTCTAGCTTGTAGCTTCACCACTCCTGGGCTATTCTCTTGTCCACATGCTCCAACATGTCCCCACCACATCACATCTCAGCAGGAGGGAAGGGGAAAAGGCAAGAGAGGGCCCAGTTCTCTCTTTTATTTTTATTTTTTAAAGATTTTATTTATTTATTTGACAGAGAGAGACACAGTGAGAGAGGGAACACAGGCAGGGGGAGTGAGAGAGGGAGAAGCAGACTTCCCGCCGAGCAGGGAGCCCGATGCGGGGCTCGATCCCAGGACGCTCAATGACTGAGCCACCCAGGTGCCCCCCGGTTCTCTCTTTTAAAGATACGATCTGGAAGTTACTTACCCCACACTTTTGTTCACATCTTATTGGCCAGAACTTAGGTATATGACCACTCCCAGCTATAAGCAAGGCTGGAAAATGCATGCTTCATTCTAAGATGCCATGTGCCTAGCTATAAATTATATATATATGAAAGTGGGAACAGATATGGGGTGCAATTGGCACTAAGTTTTGGGGTGGTTTGTTACATAATGATAGGTCACCTTAACCATATGATAGATTTTAAATGGCCACACATTCTTTGCAACTCTTCCCACCAAGAGATGGAGTCTACTTCCCCAGCCCTCAAATCTGGGCTGGCTTTGACCAACAGAATAGAGCGGAAGTGATTGCCAAGCCTACACCTCAAGGGCATTGCAACTTCCGTTGGCACATTCTTGCTGGCCTGAGACTGCCATGTGGAGGAATGGGCTCTCCTCCTAGACACTGGAGACATGAGCTCCAGCCAACAGCCAGCACTGACCTCCAGACATGTGTGTGAATTCATCTTAACCCTTCCTGACTGCGGCCACCTGAGGGGTTCCAGACAAGAACCCAGCCCAAATCACTGACCCCCAGGATTGGGGGTGAATAAAATGGTCCTTGTTTTATGAGTAGATCACTGATAATACCAGCTTTTTATTTCTGAATCGACATAGGGAACGGAGAGGTATTTTAGGTGCACAGCGCTATGCCAGGTGTGGGGACAGAGCAAGGGGACAGGGTTCTTGGCTCTAGATGCTGATTGCCTTGTTAAATAGCAGGGGAAATGGAGTCTCACACCCGAGTAGATTGCTAGCTGACAACTCAAATGCATTCTCCCTTCATCATGGGGATGGGGTCGCGGCTCAGCAGCGCTTGGCTGCCCCAGCACTTTGTTGCTTTGTCTCCTGCGTCAAGGTGTGCCACACGACCATGCTTTCTCCCTTGGGAGGCAGGGGGAAGTGATGGAGGCCACTCCGGGCCACAGCCTGGAGGACAGTGGGGCTGTCTTTCTCCCTGGAGGAATAAAAGGAGCCAGTCTCTGCATCATCACCTTTTGGTGATGAGAGCGGCTCGCCACCCCAGAATTCATTGAGAAAGTTATACTCTTCTTTACACTTTGGATTCTCTGTTATAGGAGTTTAGTTTTACCCAGCCTCTCCTGCAAGGCAGCCCCGGTCTCACCTCCAGACTGGAAGCTTGGGGCTGGGGGCTGGGGCTGGGGGGAGGTGGGTGGTGGTTCCTTCCTCCTAGACAGCGAGCTCCCTGAGGGCAAGGACCCCCGTCCGTTCTTTCTGTTCACTGCTGTGTCTCCGGTCCAGGGCTAGAAACAGCCTGACAGATAATAGTTGCTCACTAAGTATTTGTTGATTAGAGGAATGAACCGGGGAAGGAGCTGTATTTCCTTGTAATTCTGGAGGCTTCTAAAGGGCTTCTGTCCCGGGCCTCAGACCGGGATGCCCTGCGGGCAAGGCTCCCTGTTCCCTGCACTCTCTCAGGCTCAGAGCAGCTGTCCGGGTGGCTGAGACCAGCGGAGGGCAAAGCTCCTGGCTGTCCCCCCCTTGCCTCCCAGCCCCCTGTGACATGGCAGTGACTACGGCAGGAGCCACAGATGACATCCAGTGATGCCAGAGGGTGGCTAAGCACCTTGGAATGAAGCTTAGCCTCATTACAGCTTGTTTGAAAGAAGAGCCAATTAGGAAAACAATTTTCCTTGAGCAGTCTGAAGGATGGAGTAAAACGATACCCAATCAGACAGGAAGCCAGCAGCCCCCGCACCTCGGCTGGCTCTACGGAGGGCCCCCTGCCTTGCCCTCTGACCTCCTCGAAGTACTCCCCCAGCCACCGGGATGTAGCCAGTGGGTAGAAAGGGGCAACTGAGCCCCACCTGAGGCCTCAGGGCTCTGGAGGGCATCACGATCAGCCCCCTCCCCCAGGCAGTGCGCCACTAACTCAACACATCGTGGGTATAAACCCTCCCAGCTTCGAAGAGCCTCCTGATTCTGGCGCTGGGAAGTTCTTAATCACTAATTGCCCTCTTTGGGGCTGCGGTTTCTTTTCATTATATTCTTTGTGGGGAAAGAAAACAGGAAGCACCCTTAGGAGAGGCTCCAAAGCCTCCTCATGTCCCCTTCTCCATCCAGGAAGTCCAGTGCCTTCTGTCATCCGCAGATGGAGGAAAGACAGTTTCCTGGGTCTTCTGCATTGGCCAGGACTTGACGGGGAGCACAGGACAGAAACCCAGCTTAAATGATTGAACTAAGGCAAAACCAAAATGGGGGTGAGGGGATTTGTGGGAAGGTTGTGGAATATCTCTCATAATCAAAGTACAGGCAGGCGAGAGCCTTGGGGACGACTGGAACCCAGGACTCAAACACACTGCCACAAATTCTCTCATTTCCCTCTGGTCTGTACTCCTCTGCCTGTTGACCGGAGTCTCTCTGAGCCTCCACATGGCAGGCACCATGGCTCTGCCTCGTGTCCCATAGCATTTCTGCCAGGAGGAGCCGAACCTCTCCAGCTCCGTTTGCAGAATCCCAGGGAAGAATTCTGGCCCAGCTTTGAGCACAGTCTCACTCCTCAACTGATCACCCACAGCCGAAGAGGGAGGAGGCATGATAAACGCCCTCAACTAGGATCACAGAGCTGGATCGGTGTGGGCAGTTCCCCAGAAGAAGAGGGTTGCCAATCCCAGAGGGAGGCCAGGGGCTGGGAAGGCCATATAACAGTTATCAGTTATGGGGACACAGCTGTCTCCTACCCAGCATCTTGGCAAATAGTTTATCTCATCTCCTTTATCTCTTGAAACAAGCATGAGGTTAGGTTCTAGCATTATCATCTGGGATATACAGATGAGGAACCTGAAGGTCAGAGAAGTTAGATAACTTGCCTCAAGTTACGTAGCTGTTAAGTGAGAGAGGCAGAACTTGAACCCCAAACTTTTGGTGGCACAAGTTGGGGAGGGAGGATGATCCAATCCATATAAGCTAAAGCTTGGACATGTGAAGCGATTGTAATACCAGGCGGTCTGTGCCAAGTGTCTAAAGCAGAGTTTACACAGGGCTGAAGGAAGCCGGATCCAGGGGGCAGAGTTGAGAAGGCACCGGCAATCAAGGTAGGCTTCTTAGAGGAGGTGGCAGTTGCCAGGATAGTAGGACAGTTTGTTTGGACGTCTCCAAAGAGGGCACGCGGGCAAAAAGGCTCAGGTGCTGGCAGTTGGAAGTTCGGGCCACTGCACTGCAAGTGGGTAAGGGTGAGGGGACATGGGTGGGCTCAACAGCGTCTGCTTCATTGGCCAAGTCAGAGGGCTGTTTGGCTCAGGTCAGAAAGGTGGGCTGCAGAAACCCTGTGAGCAGGACTGGCAGGAGAATATTATGAATTGTTTTTCAGGTTAAAATGGCCTTATTTTTTTCCACAGGAAGTTTTAAATTTTTTAATTGAAGTCTAGTTGACACACAGTGTTACATTAGTTTCAGGTGTGCCGCACAGGAATTCCAGAAGTCTCTAAGTGACGTCGTGCTCACCACAGGGTAGCTGCCGTCTGTCACCATACAACCTTAGGACAAGACCCTTGCCTATATCCGTAGGCTGTGCCTTTCCTCCCTGTGACATTCATTCCATAAATGGAAGCCTTTTTCACCTGCTCCCCTTCACCCTTTTGCTCATCTCCGCCCCCCTGCTCTGGCAACCACCTGTTTGTTCTCTGTATGTATGGGTCTGTTTCGGCTTTTTTTGTTTGTTTGCTTGCTTGCTTTGTTTCTTAGAACATATGAATCATATGGTGTCTGTCTTTCTCTGTCTGACTTATTTCACTTAGCATAATACCTTCTAGGTCCATCCATGTTGTCACAAATGGCAAGAGCTCATCCTTTTTTATGGCTGAGTAATATTCCATTGTATATATATACCACATCTTCTTTATCCATTCACCTATTGATAGATACTTGGGTTGCTTCCATATCTTGGCTATTGTAAATAATGCTGCAATAAACATAGAGGTGCATGTATCCTTTTGAGTTAGTGTTTTTGTTGTCTTTGGGTAAATACCCAGTAGTGGAATCACTGGATCATATGGTAGTTCTATGTTTAATTTTTTGAGGGACCGCTGTTTTCCTCTATTTCTGTTTTCCAGAGCAGCTGCACCAATTTACAGTCCCACCAATCAGGCACAAAAGTTCCTTTTTCTCCACATCCTCGCCAACACTTGTTGTTTCTTGTCTTTTTGAGACTAGCCGTTCTGACAGGTGTGAGGTGGTATCTCATTGTGGTTTTGATTTGCAAGTCCCTGAGGATGAGTGATGTTGAGCATCTTTTCACATGTGACATTGTGAATTTTAAACAGACATGCTGACGAGAGGTAAAGAGCATTTCTGGAAGGTGGGTCTCAAACATTTATTGAGCACAGCAACCCCCAGCCTGGGCTAAGGGGAGGGACAAAGCAGTGGGAGTTGGGATCTCCGCCCTCCCTGCACCCGATCCCCAGGCAGCACAGGGCTTAGACTTGGAAATGAGGCTTCTATCTGGCCGAGCCACCCTGGAGGACGAGCGCCTAACACAGTGCCCGGCACACAGTAAGTGCTCATTCATTCACCGTGGATGCTCGATGGAGTCTGTGGGAGAGAACACGCTCGACAGATAAGGCAACACCTCTGTGTACCTTTAGCACTCCTGTAGAAGGTGAGTCCTGAGAGCAGACTCTCCGACTTCCTGCTCCATCCCCACAGCCTCTGCCTTGCACACAGTAAGGGCTCACTACAGATCTGATGGATCTACAAGGTAAGCCTTGCAATCACCATTTTACAAATGCGGAACCTGAGGCTCAGAACATCAAAGGGACTTGTCCAAGGTCATGCAGCTAGAAAGTGAGGGAATCAAGTTCAGCTGATTTCCCAAAGCTGTTTTCTCAGTCGGCAACCCCAGCTGCCTCCACACAGGCACAGATGGTAGCCAGGCAGAAGGGGGGGCGGGGCGGGCTTCTCCCTCCCTCATCAGACTCCCTGAAGAGAGGTTGGTTTCACCTCCCCTCTACCCTTATTGTGTCTGGCTCAGGACTGGTGTTCTTCGGACCTGGGTGGGGGCCAGAGGAGCCAGGGGACCTGCAGAGGTCTCAATGGCTTGGACCCCTGTGGGGTCCCAGCCACTTCCCGGGGAGTCAGAGGGAGGCTGCCTCAGCAGCAGGGGCGGCCTGCTAATTAGGGCACGGTGTTCATGATTCACTATTCCGAGATGTCATTTTCTAGACTTGGGGTTGGGGGTGGGAGTGGAGAAGGCACACACAGAGTTGTTTTTAATTACATTTGGTTTGCTAATTCCTGATAGAAAATAAATATTTACCGGGAGCCATATTTCTTCATTTCACGCCGACTGACTCCTGAGTTTATCGGGAGCCCAAACAGGCACCTCCAGCTCACCTCCCGGCCCCCCCAGTCCCCACTGGAGTCACATACCGAGCAGGAAGGGAAGGAGGGCGGGCAGGCGAAAAAGGTGGGGGGAGAGATGGGAGGGAAGAGAGAGGTGGAGGGGGGCCAGGCCTGCCTTCTGTGGGCGGCAGGTCCACTCTCAGGTGTGGACAGAGGGGCAGGGGGCGTGAGGAGGAGAAGCTCCTCTCTCCCGAGCACAGTGGCTGGGGCGTGAGCTGGAAGCCTGGTGACTGGGGTGGCCCCAGCTCTGCGCCAACCAGCCCCCTGAGCACGCCCTCCCCTTCCTGGCCTGTTTCTGCTTGTCAAGATGATCTTTAAGGACACTTCTACATCCTAATGTGTGTTGGGTCTCTCCGAGGATTGGCTTTGGAGGTCTTTTGGAGTGATGGGGATGGCAAGAAGCTTTGAAAGGCCATCCTGCCTGCTCCTTGGCCTTCAAGTGGGCCCGTGCAAGGGAATGGGAGCCAGGGAGCAGAGAGGAGGAAGGGGAGAGGGGGAGTGGGGGAGGAGAGGAAGTGAGGGTGAATTCTCCTGGAAGGAGTGTGGTAGGTGGCTTCCAGAAAGCAATTGTCCAATCTGCCCTTCTCTCTGCTGAGGGTTGAGATCTTGGGGTTTACAGGGGACACGTATAGAAGGGGATGTCTCCCTGATTGATGATGGAGAGGGGAAGAGACAACTAGAGACCCCTTAGTGGAGGGCTGGGGGCCTCGGCAGAGTGGATAGTTAGAGTAGGGCAGGCTTTCTCAGCCTTAGTACTGTTAACATTTTGGGCGAGACAATCCTTGGCTGTGGGGGGCTGTCCTGTGCATTGTGTCCCAGCTGTCTCTAACCCAGCAGCATCCCACCCTGCTAGTTGTGATAACCAAAGATGTCTCCAGACACTGGAGTTTGTGTGCGTGTGTGTGTCAAATTGCCCCTTATTGAGAAGCACTGTCTAGGAAAACCTTGGGTGGGGGAGGAGCGGGAGGAAGAGGAGTGGTTGCTGGGGACTCTGGACTAAGAGGTGAGGGGGCCCCTGAAGGATGGCGAAAAGATAAGGAGATTTGGAGGCTGGAGAATGGAGAGGCCCCTGCCCCCAGCCTGGTTTCTAAATCCATGTTAAGCCAGGACTTTTTTTTTCCCAATTACATTTCAATTTAGCTCAATTACTTTTCCATTATTGTTCAAGCGACTCGGTTTTAATTGAAGCTGCTGGTTCTTATCTCTCTCATTCCCCCACATAGAAGAGAGGAGGCGGGAGGTGGGTTGGGTCAGAGGAAGCCCAAGTGGGTGGAATTCTAGGGGCAGTGGGCATCTTGAGCAGAAAGATCAAGGCCTTGAGGGATAGGGCATGCCCCGGAACTGTCCGGGGCACCCCAGAGTGGCCAAACAAATCTGCAGGTGGCAGGGTGGGGGTGGGGAGAGCTACAAAGAAGGAAGGCTATGATCATAATACTCATCAAGTACTGGACATCGTTGTAGCCAAGGCCAATAAAGTATGTGCTATTATCATACCTATTTTACCGATGGGAAAACTAAGACACAGGGAAATTTAAAAACTTGCCCTGAGTCATCCACCTGATAGGTAGCAGGGCTGGGAGGCAATCGAGCCCTCTGGCTCTTGAATTTAGGTGCTTAACCCCAGGCTGTATTCTCCCTCCTTCACAACTATATCCATTGGCCTCCTATCTATACCCTCATCCTCATCTCCCTGACAGTCCCTCTCTCCCAAGCTCTGAGGCTCAGTTCCCTCTAGGGTGTTTGACATTCCATGTGTCTCTAATTCCTCCCCAGCCTTCAAGGGCTGGCCATCACTACCTCTTCCAGGAAGTCTTCCCTGACTGCCCCTGCCCAGATGTACTTCTACAGCCCTGAAGTTGCCCATCATAATGAGGGTGGGTGGTTTAGAAAAGGCAATAAGATGGAGTTGGACCCATCTCAATTAAGTCACCTATGAGCTGTGTGATTTGGGCAAGTCACTTAAGCACAATGAATCTCCGTTTCCATGTCTTTAAAATGGATATTAAGAACACCCATCTCCTGGGAGTAGATGTTCTGGGGATTAAAGTAAAGGTGCTAAAGTATGTAAGACACCAGCAAGGGGTAAGAGGCTTAAGCAAGATAAGGGGTTTTCTCAGTGAATGGTATTGTCAGCACAGGTATAGCAGGGATCAATCTCCCCACTTCACAAAGGAAACAGATGAGCCCCAGAGATGTGTTCAAATCCTGCAGGGAGGTGGAACAGAAACTGGGACTGGGATCCCCCTCTTAACCCTGAAAGTCATTAACCTGCGACAGAGGAGACAAGGGAGGAGTATAAACAGCTGTGAACTTTCTAAGCCCATGGCGGTGAGGGGCTTGAGGTCATACTCTTCTCTGACCTTCCTTGTTCTGCCTGCGAACCCAGTGAATTCACAGACGGGCTGCCCCTGTGACTCTGAGGATGGGTGAGTGATAGAGGTGGGAGTAGGCAAACCCCTTGCCTTACAACTGTGGTTTTTCTCAGTTAAGAGAATGCCACTAGAAGGAATAGAATATGAGACTCAAAGTGGCTTTACATGGTTTTCCAGCAAAAAGTCTGAAGTGGGTGCTTCCTGGGTTGGTCAATGACTGGGCTCTTCACAGGTCCCTCTGTTCTGCGGCCTTCAGCATGTTCATAGCCTCATGGTCACAAGATGGCTGCCAGAGCACTACATCACAGCATCCCAAGACAGCATCCGGAGCTACATGGAAGGAAAGAGAAGAAGGGAATCCCCTCACACCCTCTTTCCTTTCACTGGGGAGGAAATTCTTTCCAGAAACTGCCCAGCAAATTTTCCCTATGTCTCATTAGCAAGAACTGAGTCATACAGTCACCCCAGCTGCATTGGGAAAGCCAATTCCTGGCACCATTACCCCAAGGGCATACCCTTTTGGGCACCAACTTGATGTGGGGAGAGTCCCCTGGAAGATCTTGACCTTGACTTCTGTACCCCTTGTCTCAAGTGTCCCCTGAACTGAAGCCCAAGTGAGCAGTGTCTGCAAATAACCTCAGGATAAGCAGCTTTGGTGCTTACCTCTCTAGTTATAAGCTTTCATCTCAAAATTAGCTTCGTATTTCCTGCTACCTTTTCATTTTTTTTTTTGAAGCTTTTTTAAAAGATTTTATTTTTTTATTTGAGAGAGAAAGAGAGCAAGTGGAGCGAGCACAAGTGGGGGGAGGGGCAAAGAGAGAGGGAGAAGCAGACTCCTCGCTGAGCAGGGATCCCCTATGACACAGAGCTGGATCTCAGGACTCCTGGATCATGACCTGAGCCAAAGACAGATGCTTGACCAACTGAGCCACCCAGGCACCCCCTTTTTTGAAGCTTTTAAGTTAATTTCTTAAAATATATTAGCCCAATATTTTTGATTGTTTTTAGAAGGAGGGTTCATGTGAAAGACCTAGTACATCATTACCTGGAACAAGAACCTTCAGCGTCTGACAAAGAGGAGTGGGGTGTGGCCTGGGCCAGTGACTCATCTCCTGAGGCTGGGCACACTGCTGAGCCCCAACAAAATCCGGGTTCTCTGAGAGAAGGAGGAGGGGAAATGGCTGTTGGACCACAGTAGCGGTAATTATTGCTGAGACCAGTGGGACCAGCACAGGGGACTACAGGAGGCTTGCCTAGGAAATGTGCCCTTTTGCCCATACTGGGAGATGGATGTATCAGCATTTTCCTCCAACAAACCCATTATTTTTTATTTTCAAACAACAAACTCACTGAAGTATTCTACAAAGAACTATTCATTTTCTGAGTTATTGGAGAATGAGTTGCAGACCTAATGTCCTATCACTTCCAAATAATTTAGTGAGTATTTCTTATACACAAGGGCATTCTCCTGCATTCCAAAATCAGGAAGTTAAAATTGATGCATTACTACCATCTGATCCTCAGACCCCATTCAAGTTTTCATGACTGTCCCTATAATGTCTTTTATAACAAAATAGATGCCGTCCAGAGTCATGTGTTACATTTAGTTGTGATGTCTCTGTCATGTGAAGCTTCCTTCACTCCAAAATTGTTTTCTGCTTTTTCCTTGATTTTTATAACTTCAACATGTTAAAAATTACAGGCCAGTGATTTTATACAATGTCCCTCAATTTCAATTTTTCTGTTTCCTCATGATCAGATTCAAGTTATGCATCTTTGGCAAGAAAGAATATCGAGGCGCCTGGGTGCCTCAGTTGGTTAAGCATCCAACTCTTGGTTTCGGCTTAGGTCATGATTTCAGGGTCGTGGGACTGAGCCCCATGTCAGTCTCTGTGCTCAGCACAGAGTCTGCTTGAGATGCTCTCTCTCCTTCTGCCCCTCCCCCTACTTACATGCTCTCTTTCTCTCTCTAAAATAAATAAATAAAATCTTTTAAAAATGTATCATATAAAGAAAGAATATCAAAGAAGTGATGCTGTGTTCTTATTGCAACCTATCCGGTTTCAATATGTACCATTTCTGATGATGTTCACTTCCAATATTTTTGAACATATGTATATAAGTCATGGCCTTTGATTCTGCAGGGTCCCACAGATGCTGTCCAGTCCTGCACACATAAAACAAACTGAGGCCAAGGCAACCCTGTGCTAACTTGCATGTTTCAGCAATTTCATGGTTTATTCATTCAGAGCAGAGAGCAATCAAGGAGGACTTCAAGGAGGAGATCAAGAATGGCTTCCTGGAATAGGGAGGATTTGGCAGAGACTGAAGGGCATCATTAAGGTAGGATGGAGAATATATGAAAAGGCTCAGAGCTGAAAAGAGTAAAGCATGTGTGACAGAGGCAATGTTCTGTATTCCACAAAGCTGTGTCATTTCTCTTGGGTCACAGACTCCCTTAGAGATCAGTTGGGTCCTGTGACTGAGCCCTGACCAACAGAATGTGGATGAAAGTAAGGAACACTGCTTCTAGGCTTCCCGTAAATCCTTCTGCATGATCCTCCACCCTCTTTCCTCCCCTTGCATGATCACCTTGGAGATTGCAATTTGAAGATGGTGGAGAACCTGGGTCCCTGAATGACTATGGGGCAGAACTCTACCCTCCCCCACTGCCAATCACATTAGATTGCGACAGGAATGGGCAATTAACCTTGGTTGTGATACACCACTGGGATTTTAGGGTTATTAGAGCAGCTGCCATACCTTGACTAAGATAGTAAGTGATGGAGACATCAAGAAAACCAGTTTGGTTAGTACAAAGTCATGTAGTGACATGTGAGACAAGATAAATCCAGCTTCTAGTGGGGCCTTGAAGGTCAGGCTAAAGAATCTGGAATTATTTTCAGAAGGAAATAGGGAGTCACTTAAAGATCATGAGTTGGGGAAATACATGAAAAAAGTAATGTTTAAAGGGGAGGTGGTTTGGGGCCACCTGGGTGGCTCACTCGGTTAAGCAGCTAACTCTTGATTTCAGCTCAGGTCAAGATCTGAGAGTCCTGGGATGGAGCCCCAAGTCTGGATCCGTGCTCAGTGGGGAGTCTGCCCCCTCTCTCTCTTTGCCCCTCCCCTTGCTCTCTCTCTCTTTCTCTCAAATAAATAAGTAAACTTTTTAAAAAGAGGGTGCTTTGTAGGATAGCTTAGTGAAAGAAGCAGAAAGGCCCTTTAGAGGCTGTTGTGCTCATCCAAGTAAGGGATGGTGTTAAGTAAGATCAAGTTCAGATTGACAGAAAAACCCAAACAAAAATGGCTTGATCACGGTGAATATTTATTACTCTCACATAAATGAAGTCTGAGTGTATCAGTCTAGGACTGATGCCCAGACCCCTCCCATATTGTTGCTCTGCAATCTTCAGTAGGTAGTTTCTGTGTCATGATCCCAGATGGCTGCTTGAATGACAGCAGTGAGTCACATCTTCTTACTGCTCAATAGGAAGCAAGAAGGGACAAGGAAGGCAGTGCCTCCTGCCTCTAAGGACACTCCACAGAAGTTTCACATACCAATTCTACTTACATATTCATCACCTGTAGCTGCAAAGGAGACTAGAGAATTTGGTCTTTATTCTAATGGCCCCAGGTGCCCAGCTGAAATTGGGACTATGAAGAGAATGAATTTGGGAGGGGGATAATTAACAGTCTTTGCCATGATGGTGGTGGCGCCTAGGCCTCAGGGGTCATGCTGAGATTGGAGAAGCAAGGAAATGTGCAAGAATGATGAACAAACGGAAGAAATAGTCCTGGATTCAAATCCTAGGTTCCCCATTTTACTTGCTATGTGATTTAGTCAAATTTCTTAACCTCAATTTTTTAATTAAAGAGGAATGATACTACCTCCCCCATAGGGAGACTAAATGAGATATTGAATGTTAAATGTCTGGCACATAGAGGATGCCCAGTGAACAGTAAATTGATTTAGCCCCTGAGAGACAAGAAAGGAGTGGGGGAAGAGGGGTCAAGGGGAAAGAATTAGATATTAATTTCATTCATTCATTAATTCACTCTTGCATCCACTCATCATCCCTTTATTGACATGCCAGATACAGTGCTGGACTCTGGAGATAAGCAGGGAACAAGGCTCTGGCCCCTTTGAAGAAGTTCTGCAGCCATAGAGACAGTCAAGTAAAGAGGCAATTAAATCATGACAAGGTGTCAAGCCCTACCCCATTGGCTCAGCCAGGTTTACAGCTCTCGTCCTCCTCCTCCCCAGGAGAGTGTTGGGAGCTCTCATGGTGCTGACTTGGATCCACCACTCCTGTCATGAGGGCCCTGCCAGCCTTCATCTAGGGAGATGGAGAATCAGTAGCAGGGGAGAGTTCTCCCTTTCTGTCTCCAGGGGAAGGAAAAATTCCCTCTGAATATACAGGAGGGTGAGTAAGGGGCTGAGTGGGGAAGGGGAGAGGCACAGGTGTTTGCATCAGCATGTGTTTGTGGCAGCTCGTGCCTTGGGTGGTTGTTGGGCGAGTTTATTTGCAACATGGTCCTTAGACGTAGACTGACAAGATGGCTGCCATTGTAATGGGTTCCCTAATGGTGTAATTTCAGACACCAGCAAAAGGAGTTGTATTTTTCTTCCTTTATAAAAATCTGGGTTCTGGTTCTGAGGAGATGGAGTAGGCATACCCTACCTTGTCTCTCCCATGACATAAAATGATCAATTCTGAATTCAGGAAGCTGGTACTAGAGGATTCTGAAAAATAAATGGTGACAAGTGGATTAAGGAAGAATTAGACGTTTTCTCTCTCTGGTATTGCCGGGACTTAAAGGCAGCCTAACACTCAGAAGTGCACATTGGGTGTGGACAGAAAGAGCTCCATGAGAAGCTTTCTATTTCTGGACCAAGGAGTGGAAAAGGGGACCCCTATGGGTTATTGAGAGTAGGAGAAATCCCCTGGCTTTTTTCTTTTTAAATTTTTATCCTTTTCTCTGGCCCCGGCTCCCAGGCAATACTGTGGTAGCAGTGATGATGGCTGCACAGTGATGGCGGATTTAGTCAGCAGGGCAGGTACCTAAATCTCCGAAAGAGTGAAACTCTTACCTCTCACCAAAGTAGCTGTGATCCCAAGAGCACAAAGCAAATCCCCATTATTATTTTCTTTCTCTTTGTCCTCCCACGACTTGGTCCAGGACAAAGAGGCAGCAGTGGAAAGAATGCAGCCGAGTGGGGAAACTAAAACCCCAATTTCTGTCTGGAGGTCTGAGAAGGGAGGCTCCAGGGATCTGGAAATTGTCAGGTGGATCATAGAGAAGAGGGAGGTCAAGAGAGTAATCCCATAAAGTTGTGTGTGAATTCCAGGCCTTACCTCCAAGCTATGTATGTCTGGATCTGATCCTAAACAGCTTTTCCAGGCTTTAAGACCTGAGCTACAGCACAGATCACCACCAGGTCCCAGGCTGACCACTGGATGGCACACCAAAAAAGCTTTGGAAACTAGACTGACATTGGGCCTACAGCCCACGGAAGACAGATCAGAACTTGCAACCTAAACTTAACTTGATTGGTTACCTGCTAACAAAAAAGACTCAAATATACTTCTTAAGATTTAAACAAACCCAAAATATCTGGGATAAAAGCCAAAATATCTTGGCATGTGAAGGATGAGGAAATCCTTAACTCACAAGAGAAAAAGAAAAGCGATAGATACCAACCCCAAGATAACACAGATGTTGGATTATCAGGCAGAGACTTTGAAGCAGCTATTGTAACCATGCCTCAAGAAGTTAGGGTGAACACTCTTGAAAGGAATGGAAAGTTAGAGAGTCTCAGCAAAGAAATAGAAGATATAAAGAAGAAGCAAACAGAAATTTTAGAATTGAGAAATACAATGACTAAGTTAGAAATTCACTGGATGGGGAACCTGGGTGGTTCAGTCAGTTAAACATCTGCCTTCAGCTCAGGTCATGATCTCAGGGTCCTGGGATCGAGCCCCATGTTGGGCTCCCTGCTCAGTGGGGCATCTCCTTCTCCGTCTCCCTCTGCAGCTCCCTCTGCTTGTGCTCTCTCTCTCTCTCAGATAAGTAAATAAAATCTTAAAAAAAAAAAAAGAAATTCACTGGATGGGCTCAATAGCAGAGTGAAGATAACAAGGAAGAGTGAATGAATTTGGATAGTAAATAGTAATTCAGTTTGAACAACAGACAGAAAAAAAGATTTCTGAGAAAAGTTGAACAGAAATTCATGGATCTGTGGGACAATTCCAAAAGTTGAACATTTGTGCTAACACATTTTTTAAAAAGGAATTCAGAGGATGTTTTCTGGCCATAGTGAATTAAACTAAAAGTCCATAACAGAAAGATAATTGGAAAGCCTCCAAACACTTGGAAATTGAACAACACACTTCTAAATAATTCATGGACAAAGAGGAAATCTCAAAGAGAAAATGTTTGGAACTGAATGAAAATGAAAACGAAACATAGCAAAATGTATGGTGAGCAGTTAAAGCAGTGCTTAGAGGAAAATTTATAATATTATTTGCTTATATTAAAAAAGCAGAAAAGTTCTCAAATTAACAATCTAAGCTTCTTGCTTAAGAAACTAGAAAAACAGTGCAAAATAAACTCAAAGTAGGCAGAAGAAGTAAATAATAAAGATCAGAGCAGAAATCAATGAAATTGAAACCAGGAAAACAAAAAAGAAGAATCAATTGAATTAAAATCTGGTCCTTTGCAAAGATCCATAAAATTGATAAACCTATAGCTAGTTTGACAAAGAACAAAAGAGAAAATGCACAAATTACCAGTATTAGGAATGAAAGAGGTAATGTCACTACCAACCCAGATATTAAAATAATAACAGAATACTGCAAATATTTCTATGTCCATATGTTTAATAACTTAGGTTCAAAGGTCAGCAAATTATGGCCTATGGACCAAATCTGGCTCACCACCTGTTTTTGTCACTGAAGTTTTTTGGAACATGTCCGTACTGGTTTGAATAGTCTGCCAAATTCATGTCCACCTAGAACCTCAGAATGTGACCTTATTTGGAAATAGTGTTTTTGCAGGTGTAATTAGTTAAGATGAGGTCATATTGGATTAGGATGGACCCTAAATCAAAACCGACTGATGTCTTTATAAGGAAAGGAGCGGAAGATTAGGATACAGAGATACAGAGAGGGGAGGCCATGTGAAGACTGAGGTAAAGAGGGGAGTTATGTTGCCACGAGCCAAGGAATGCTTAGGGCCAGAAGAAGCCTGAAAGGATTCTGCCCTGGAGCCTTCAGAGGGACCAGGGCCCTGCTAACATTTTGCTTTTGCACTCTAGCCTCCAGAACTGTGAAAGAATACATTTTTGTTATTTTAAATCACCCAATCTGTGCTATTTTGTGATGGGGGCCCCAGGAAACTGACACAACAGACACGCCCACTCATTTCTTTATTGTCTATGGCTGCTTTTACAATACAGTGGCGAAGTCCAATAGTTGTAACAAAGACTATGCGGCCCCAAAATCCTACAGTGTTTTCTATCTGTCCCTTTACAAAAAAAGTTTGATGACACTTGACATAGATGAAAAAGACCAAGCCCTTAAAGGTCACAAACTACCAAAATACACCCAATAAAAATAACCAGAATTATCCTATATCTATTAAACAATTTGAATTTGTAATTTAAAAACTTGCAAAAAAAAATCTCCTGGAAGTTACTCAGTTTTCCTGGGTCTCTCCCCCTGCTCCACCACACACACACATTCACACACACTTACACACAGAACACACAGCCACATATATATATATATATGTATGTATATATACATACCATTATATATGTTACATGCCATACATGTTATTAAACTTTTGTTTGTTTTTTCTCCTGTTAAAAAGAAAAAAGAGTGGCGGCTGGGTGGCTCAGTTTGTTGAGTGACAGACTCTTGATTTTCAGCTGGGGTCACGATATCAGGGTCCTGGGATAGAGCCCGCATTGAGCTCCCCCATCAAGCCCCACTTCCGCTTCCAGCTCTGGGCTCAGTGGGGAGTCTGCCTGAGGATTCTCTGTTTCCCTCTCCCTTGGGCCCTCCCCCTGATAGTGCATGTGCCTTCTCTCCCCCCAAATAAATAAATAAATCTTTATAAATCAGTAAGTGAAAGAAAGGAAGGAAGGAAAGAAAAGGAAAGGAAAAGAAAAGGAAAGAAAGAAAAAGAAAAAAGAAATCTTCTGGCCTGTATGGTTTCTCTAGTGAATGCTAACAAGCACTGAGAGAAGAAATAACCCCAGTTCTCCACAGTCTCTTCCCGAAGACAGAAGAGAAGACTTGCCAACTCATTTTACAAGGCTAGCATTACCCTGATGTCCAAACCCGATGAATACAGAATAAAAGAAAACTACAGACTAATATCTCTCATGAACATAGAAACAAAATCTTAAGATACTACAAAATTGAATACAACAATGGATATGAAAAGAATAATACACCATGACCAAGTGGAGTTTATCCCAAGAATGCCAGACTGGGTCAATATTCAAAAATCAATCAATGTAATCCATCATATTAACAGACCAAAGAAGAAAATCCACATGATTATATCAAGCTGAGATAATCAATGTATGCTGTTTTAAGCTGCTGAGTTTTGTGATAATTTGAAGCTCAGCAATAGATAGTTAATCTTAGCAAGTTCCCTGTTCCTCCTGTATTTCTTCCCCCATTCATCTCACACCCCCAGGGAAAATACTTTGGTAACCACTAGGTAACCACTAATCTGAATGTATGCTTTATCTTTCTTATGCGTTTCTTTATACTTTTACTCTTTTTTCTTTATACTTTTACTTATATGCATATACACCCAAACCGTACATGGTATATTTTACCATATAAAATATAAGATTTACATGAATGTCTTAAAATTTTATATAAGTGATACCACATTGTACTCGGTTATTTATTCTTCTCTGAGTATTGTACTGCGACTCATCCATGTTATATGTGTAGATCTTGTTCATTCATCCTTACAGTCATATAGTATTCTACTGTAGAATTATGCCACAATTTATCCATTCCTGTATTCGTGACATCTATTGTTTCTTTTTTTTTTTTTTTTTTGCTTTTCTAGTGTCACTGGGAACCTTCTTGTACCTGTTTCTGTGTGTAAATGTATGGGAACTTCTCTAGGGAGAGGAAAAGCTTGGTCTAATCCTGGTTTGGGCTTCTTTTTTCTCAGAGTCAATAATGAAGTAGTCGCTCACAATCCAAGCTGAGTGTGGTGTGTGTGTCTGTGTGTGTTTATGAGGGTGAGGGAGGAAGAATCATAACCTAACAACGAATGACAATGACCATGAGTCACTGAGCCCTGTCTGTGTACCTGAACTAAGCACTTGTACTTCTCACACAATGTCTCCCTTGGAAGGGGCTTTAGATGCGTTCGTCAAACTTCCTGGGAATCTCCATCTCTCTCAAAACTTCTGCCCTGCCCCATAGCTCCTTTCCCACTCACTTTCCCAGTCCAGATCCTGCCACTTTGTCAAGAGCTCAAGAGAAGGCATTAGAGAGCAGGAGGGGAGAAGGGAGAGAAGCCTCCCTCCCCAGTCTTTGCCAGGGAGGCAAATGATTGGTTTAAAGCCCATCACAGGGAATCATAACATGGGCCCTGCTGTGACCCCCCACTCTACACAGCCCAGAACAGGCACCACACTCCCAGCTCCAGCTGCCCACACCAAGGAAGACAGCCTGGGAGGTCCCGTGGACGGTGGAGCTGAGCATGCAGCCAAGCACGCGCTGGTAGGGGTTGTGCAGGCCAATGGTGGGGCTGGGGAACACTTCCCGGCCTCCAGAACTTTTCCCTCTTCCAGGAGAGGGAGGGGTGTTGCACAGAAGACACCATGTCTGGGGCACCCTGTCTGAGGCAGGGAGGGGATGAAATGACCTACAGGTGGCCTCGTGGCCCCCACAGGTCCATCCCATCCCAAGCGCAGTCCACCTGCGGCAGGCACACACACACACCTCCATAGATGAATCATCCAGCAGCCTCCTGTTGACAAGGGCAACCTCCCACTACTCAATCTTGGCCCAGCTGCCCTGTCACAGCCTAAATGCTTAGATAGGATAAACTCACAAAATCCAGGCCCCCAGGGCTGAGGGTCACTGCCAACCAAGAGAGTTTTCTGCTCCAAGTACATTCAGGGTCAGCCCAGCTCCTGTGGACTGGACTGAAGAGAGAATGCTGAGGAGCCCTCAGTCCGAGAGAGGAGGCCTAGTGCCTGTCCTCATGGAGCCCTCAGTCTGGGGGAGGAAGCACTAGCCCTGCTCTCAAGGATTCACTGGCTTAAGGCAGGGAGGCAGAGTGCCTACTCTTGGGGAGTTCCCAGTCCAAGGGAGGAGGCACAGCTCCCGCTATTAGGCTAAGGGGAGTTCCCAGTCCGGTTGCCTGTCAGTTTTGCACAAGGTAAGGACCGAAGATGCCAGGATCCGAAAGATCTCTGACGCTAGACATAGAGTCTATGAAGATTATTGTAGCAAGTGAGAAGCCATTGATTTCTGCTTTTGCTGGCAACGGACTGAAATGGCAGGAGAACTAGAAGGGGGCAGCCAGCAGGAAGGACTTCCCACCATGGGAAAGGAAGGCATAAGGACAGGCGGGCTTTGTCCCAGGACCTGGGATTGTTGTGGGGTTAAAGGCGATGCCATGGCGAAAGCCGCTGTAGATGGTAAGTCATCCCGTAAGCACAATGGACTATTACCACATTTTAGTTGTTCCCATGGACCTTACTGTGGCGGCGGCAGCCTGGGTCCCGGGATGACAGGACAGCCCACTACCCTCTGCGGTTGCAGAGTCTAAGGAGGAACACGGACCTTAATGTATGGATTCCTCTTAATAGCCAAGGCCCGTCTTCAGGAAGCAGGTTAGGACCTGCTGGGCCCCATACCCACAAGATTCCTGCAGCCCTGCCAGGTAGATTGTAGGGCCTGTGGAAGCCATGTCAATCTGCCTATTCCGCCCCCCAACCCATGCCCCAGGAGCTAAGAGCCCAGAACACTGAGCATTAGCTAGTCACTGTTTCTCTTTCTAAAAAAAACCACAACTCTATTAAAATAACAGCATGATTTAGTTAATTATTCTCCATAGTAAGTGGGTAACTGTAGGAATACAATTCATCCAGCTCCCTGCTGCCTGATTGAGTTTCCTAAAATCCCACTTTGCTCTTGTCACTGCATCCCCTCCCCCAAGGGCTTTCCCCTCCTCCCCAGATTACATAATATAAAGACCCAAATCCTAGGTCTGGAGATTTGGGGACCTCCACCATTTGGGCCCTCCCAGCATCGCTGCCTCACTGACAGGACTCTACACTTTGGACAAACTAGGCTTTCTATTCCCCGTCCTTCTCTCTGCCTCCTTCAACTGAGCCTCTTTAAGACTGGTCAAACCCAGCTTCCTCCGTGAAGACTTCTTTGATTGCCGTAGTCCAGAGTTTCTTGAAGTGTACTGTACCAATGGCATCAGAATCACACGAAATGTATGGGAGACGGGGACGGGGTGGGGGGTGTGTGTGGAGGTGGTTAAAATGCTGACTCATAGGCCCCACCCCAGATCTATTGGACGAGCCTCCCTGGTGGGAGATGATGTCTGAAACTTTGCGCATTTAACAAGCCCCACCTCTGCCCTATCATTGCCCACTGCCCTAGCCCTTGGTAACCAGCCGTCCTGTTCTGAAACCCTGTAGCACTTAGACATGGATCTCTCGTCTAGAAACATCGCATGCAGGAACATGATAGACTAGACACTCCAAAGGGCCCTCTGTCAATAAAACACCCAAATCATAATAAACCATATGCAATGCCATGGCGTTTGGGAGATGTAAGGGGAATCTTCAAGACTGTTCTGAGGGGACATGCTGAGAGCAGCTCTATGGTAGGATTACTGCAGGGAAGGCAGAGAGACTCACCTGACCCTCTTGCTTTAAGCAGGGACTCAGATGGCCAGTATCCTCTGACTTCTAGCAAAAGCTATTTCAAATATTCTCTGGAGAAAAACATTCCAGCTTAGTCCCAAGATTCCCAAAGATTAGGGGTAAGCAAAAGAGAAAAACAAAAAACAAACAAACAAAAAAACCCTTCATGATCACAGTTCACCAAACACTTATAAAAATGAGCCACCATGAGTGAGAGCCAGCAGAAACCATAAGCAATAGACATGAATTCCCAAGGAATTCAGATATTAGGATAATTAGACACTGGTTGCCAAATAATTATACATAAAATATTTTTCAATTAAAAATGGAATGGCAAAGGGGCACCTGGCTGGCTCAGTCAGAGGAACATGCAATTCTTGATCTCAGGGTCATGAATTTGAGCCCCACATTGGGTATAGAAATTACTAAAATAAATAAATTAATTAAAAGTTTATTAAAAAAATAGTAGAAAGGCAAAGACAATCGTGTGACAAAAGTCTGAGCAATGACAAGGCAGATTTTTTAAAGGACTGAATAGGCCTCATACTGAAGCAAACTCAGTGGATGGGTCAAATGGGAGATGAGACATAGCTGAAGGAAGAATTAGTGAACTGGGGACTAGAGCTGGAGACTTTGCTTTGATGGCAACACAGCAAGTCAAAGAAATGGCAGAAGGGAGAAGGTTTGCAAGGTGTAGAAGACTAATTGGGGTCTCAGAAGAAGAGAGGAAATGGAGAAAAGGAAATGTTTGAAACTGTAAGGGCTGGAAATTTTCCATTTTTTTTTAAAGATTTTATTTATTTATTTGAGAGAGAGAGAATGAGAGACAGAGAGCATGAGAGGGAGGAGGGTCAGAGGGAGAAGCAGACTCCCTGCCGAGCAGGGAGCCCGATGCGGGACTCGATCCCGGGACTCCAGGATCATGACCTGAGCCGAAGGCAGTCGCTTAACCAACTGAGCCACCCAGGCACCCGAAATTTTCCATTTTTGATTAAAAATGTGGATTCACAGAGACAGAAAGCACAAGGAAAAGCAGGATAAGTAAAAAAAAAAAAAAAAAAAAAAAAAAAAGCTTATTACAGACCACCCGGCCAGGCTGCCTGAATTTTGTGGGTTTGGGGCCCAGCAGGTCCTAAACTAGCTTCCTGAAGATGGGCCTTGGCTATTAAGAGAAACTCACTGTGCAGCACATCAAACAGAAAAAATTCTAAAAGCAGCCAGAGAAAAAAGACAGATCTGCCCTCAGGACCCCTTCTAATGTCAGTTCCCTGCAGATGAGCATGCCAATCTCCCCAGCCAGATCGATGTCCCCTAAGGCCCAAGCCTCTGGCATATGTGTGCCCTCAGGTACATTATTAACCTCCAAGGCTCCAGTTTTTCATTGGGAAAAGGCCGAGGGGTGTATTGCATAGGGAGCGGAAGAGTCCTGGCTTTGGAGTCAGGTGGACCGGGATAAACTCTGGCTCTGCTACTCACTTACTGTGGTCCCTTTGCTCTTGCTGGGGCTCATGCTCACATGTAAGTCACTGGCGTGAGTGCTGCTCTTGAACTTCAAAAGAATGAAGAGCCGGATAACAAAACACCCAGGTGAGGATTCTGATTTTTAAAAGATTTACTTAAGTTCTGACCCTGTGTTCAGACATTCTTCATGTGTTCCCTCAGGGAGCCCTTGGGACATTCCTGTAAAGCGGTCATCCTCTGGGGCGGGGACCTCGGGGGCCAAGACATGAGAAAACCACACCCCTCCCCAGCTCATGGGGTACTTTTGTCTCACCCCCCATCCCCACCCTCATTCTCTCTCTCTGACACCAGCACCCATTCTGATGCACTTAATATGTGTCCTTGTTTCTAATTTCCGTGTTTCTAATTTCCATAAATGATATTGTGCTATGGACCTTAATTCTGTTTTTTTCCCTCCACACAACACTAAACTTTTTTTCCTTTCAGAGAGAGAGAGAGAGCACACAAGCAGGGGGAGGGGCAGAGGGAGAAGCAGGCTCCCCATTGAGCAAGGAGCTCGATGTGGGGCTCCATCCCAGGACCCTGGGATCATGACCTGAGCCGAAGGCAGACGCTTAACCATCTGAGCCACCCAGGTGTCCCGAAATACTACATTTTTAATATCTATCCCTGTGTCTCTCTGTATATCTAGCATGTTGTTTTTCATTGCAGTTTGAGATTCCATAGCGTCCCCACATCACAGGGAAGGTACTAGAGGCTCAGAGAGCCTAGATGACCTTGCCCGAGTCACAGCCAGGAAGGAGCTGGCCTTGGTCAGAACCTTCACAGCAGCCCTCTCTCCCTTCACAGATTTAGAGAGATGTGCTCATTCTCTTCTCACTGGACCCCCTGACTTACCTGCTCCCTGCAAGGGAAGGTTCCCCCCACTGAGGCTCCGCTGGCCTCCAAAATACCCCAAAACACCTCCACAGGCCTCCAAAATGGCTCCTGGGTTCTGAAAGGCCCCATCCCTCCTTCTTCTAGACCTCTCCAGTGGAGTTCTTTTACAGTATTTAATTGAGCATATCTAATTAGGTAATATAATTTCATTTATTTAAATAGGTAATACAATTGCCATATTTCAATATTCAGAAGACAGAAAAGGGGACACGGGGGGGCTCTCACTCTCTGCTGACCCTGCCGCCTAGTTCCCCAACCTGTAAATCCTCCCTGTTACCGGTATTTATGACTCTCACCAGAGATATTTTATCCTTACACAAAAATATGTTTCCATGGTGTTCCCCCGCCATTTTTATGCAAATGCTAGCATACTCTTTATACTGTTTGACACCTTACTCTTATCACTTCAGACTGTGTCTTGGGGACTGTTCCACATCAGTCCTCTACTATATCAGCTTCTGCTTTCTTTATAGCTGCATAGTATTCCGTTGTGTGGATGCTCCATTATTGATCCAACTAGGGTCCTCTTCATGGACGTGGTCCAATCTTCTGCTAAGTGAACGGCTGCCATGAACATCCCCGTGCACCTGTCATTCTCCTGTGGGTGAGTGGAGTGGCTATTCCAATGCATTGCTCAGACTCCTTTAGGATCAGGCACCCATTCCCCCAGTGGCTGGAACGTTGGTTGCTAACAGCTCACAAACCTCTTCAGGCACGGCCATCTGCTGCCCCTCGCCCAGGGCTACATCCCCCTCCTGGAGGCATAAACATCTACTGTCTGCTCCTCAAGGGCCCCTTCGCCTCAGTTTGGGACATCTCTGCTCCCAGAACTCCCACGGGATCTGTACGGCAGTTCAACTCCTTCCTCTGCCCGTTGTGCCTCCCTCACTGCCCTCCAAGAACGTTCCATATCCAGCTACCTTCCTGCGCGCAAATCCTGACCTCAGACACTGTTTCCAGGAAACCCAGCCAAAGATGGAGAAGTCTGTTTGCAGGGTAAATTCCTAGTTAGGGAATAGAAGGGCCAATGCACTTGTAATTGGGGTAGATTTCCATGTGTTTCCAAAGGACAGAACAAAAGACTATGTACGCAGCTGGTGTGCAATGACTGTCCCTTCCACCTGACCCAGATCAGAAGGCGCTTTTGTGCAGATGATCACATAGGATTTTCCAGCATCCCTCTGCAGCAGGCAGGACAATCTGACACTTTGCAGCTAAGGAGGCTGGGGTGGCTTGCCCAAGATGGCACGGCCGGCATGGCTTATGCCAGACGTGGGGGTGCTGACATGTTGGCTCCACCCAGGGACAGGAGGACAAACATGGGTGACAGGGGTGCAGCTGGGGGTGTGGGGAAGGCGGAGTTTGCAAGACCTCCCAGTTAGGGCCCTGCCCTTCTCTGATGGCCCAGATGGCCCAGGGTGATCCCGCCTTTCTCTTCTTGCCCTTCAAGCTCTCCAGGCTACTGTAAGCTCTCAGATGCCCCAGAGAAACCAATTCCGACTAACATGTGAGCCACGTGCACCTCTCCCCAAACTACTCGGATGTCTGCCTGAGTTTTAGACTGTACAAAAATAACTTCATGCACTCAAATCACCTCTACAATCATTTACAACGGCCCCGGCTTACACCTGGACCCTGACGGCTGGATTTTGATCTCTGTCTTCAGCCCAAATGGCCTTCCCATCTCCTCTACTTCTCCACCTTCATGCATCCTCCTCCTCCTCCAACCCCCAGGCGCTGTCTCCCTGAGAAAGCCTGTCCCCACCTTCCCAGGGGTGAGGGTGCTCCCCCTCCCATGGACCCCCATAACCACCACTGATGCTCAGTGCTATGGGCTGAATCGTGTCCCCCCAAATTCCTGTGTTGAAGTCCTAATCCCAGGACCTCAGAATATGGCCTTATTTGGCAAAAGGTCATGGCAGAGAGAGTTAGTTAGGAAAATGAGGTCACACTGGACAGGGTGGGCCCCAAATGCAATGTATCTAGTGTCCTTATTAAAGATGCCATGAGGGATGTCTGGGTGGCTCAGTCAGTTAAGCCTCTGCCTTCAGCTCAGGTCATGATCTCGGGGTCCTGGGATCAAGTCCCACATCGGGCTCCCTGCTCAGCAGGGAACCTGCTTCTCCCTCTCCATCTGCCATTTCCCCTGCTCGTGCTCTCTCTCTCTTTCTGACAAACAAATAAATAAAATCTTAAATAAATAAATAAATAAATATGCCATGAGAAGAGAGACATGTACAGAGGGAGGAAAATGGGAAAATACCATCTCCAGGGGGCACCTGGCTGGCTCAGTCAGTACAGCATGCACCTCTTGATCTTGGGGTTGTAGGTTCGAGCCCCAGGCTGGGGGTAGAGATTACTTAAAAATAAAATCTTAAAAAAAAAAAAAACAACGAAAGAAAAGAAAATTCCAGCTACAAGGAAAGCCAAAGATTGCCAGCACAGCCCCGGCAGCTAGAGCGAGGCCTGAAACAGATCTGCTTCACGGCCCTCAGGGGGAACTAACCCTGTGGGCACCTTGATCTCTGACCACCCCCACCAGGCCCCCAGAGCTGTGGGACAGTGCAGTTCTGTTGTTTAAGCCGCCCAGCCCTAGGACACTAATGCACTCACTGGGCGCTTGTGAGGATGAGCTTAGGCATTCCTGGGATGCTAGGATCCTGGGATATCATCCTCATTTAAATGGCAGAGGGAGGAGATGGACTTGTGTTTGGAACCACTGGTTTATATGTCTTATAGTTGTCAGTATAAGCGGGAGCATTGAAGGAAGACCTACAGTATTAGTCCAGGCTGTGGACTCAGTGCTGACGGCTCCCGAACACCTCGAGGGAGGAGGGAATCTTCGAGCAGCCTCAGGCGCTTGCCCAGGCTCCTGGCCAGTAAGAGGCAGGCCCAGGATCTGATGTAGGGCCTGCCATCTCCTACAGAGAGACACCACACCCGGGCTCCACGCCGGTGAGCGCACCTGCCTCCCGGCCCAGCTATGTGTGCCCTGCCTGGGCCCCGCCTGGTCATCTGGGCCTCGGGGGCCCCAGGGCCCGGGAGCGTGCTGAGCGCACAGCGGGTGCTCCGAAACTGTGGTGGGAAGAGTGAACCCACGTGTGGCTCTGATGCGGCAGCCTCCTTGGGCCTCAGAACAACATTTCATACACAGCTCAAGTACCGACAGAATTCTCATCACAGCCTGCTAAATGCCTGCCTAATTTTCCACTCGATTGACAGACTCCATTTTACTTAACTGGCCCCTATTGTGTAGCAATTGGATGGTCTCTCATCCCCTCCTAAACCAGGGGGCGGCACCAGGGATACCCGAGCTTCGGCAGTGGTGCCTTCAGAAGGAGCCAGCCTAGGAAGAACATTCCCGTGCCTCTGGCAGTGGCTGCCAGCTGGGGAGAAACTTGGGGACAGGCCTGGGCCTTCCTGAGGCTCAGTGGGCATCACCCTGTCCCCAGTTACCCTCGAGTCCTGTCTTCACTCCCTGCTCACCTTTGCTGACCCCTTCAAGGCAATGAAGGACAGAGCTCCCAGGAAGCCTACCCCCCCACCCCCATCCCATCCTGCTCTGAGCCCCGACTCTCTTGTCCTTTCTGTGTCTGACATCTTCCTACTCTTCTCTGAAACAGAATCCTGGCATTCTTTCAGTCACGGTCACTGAGCACCTACCTGGTGCCCAGAGCTGATCCGGGTGCCGGGGATTCATTGAGCCATCAATGAGAGGCGACATCCCAGCTCCCAGAGCTGACATTCCGGAGCCGGGAGATGGACGGAAGCAGAGAAGTGATACGCCGGGTGCTAAGCGCTATGGGAACCAGGGGAGAGGGGCTGATCGTTCCCATGGGGTGGCCCAGGAAGGCCTCTCTGAGGAGACGAGCAGACACCTGAGCAAAGAGAAGGAGCGAACCATGTGGACGTGGGGAGGAAGAACTTTCCAGGCCAAGAGAACAAGCAAGCGCCACGGTCCCGAAGCAGGTGATGCTGGCTCGTTCTGGAAACGAGGAGGCTGGTGAGATGAAAAGGCACAGACGAGGAGCTTGAGCTGGCTTGTCTCAAAAGATCTGTCTGGCTGCTAGGTGGAGAGCAGACTGTGGGGGGACAGGGGTAGAAGCAGATGCGATAAACATCTAGACAATGGGGGCTTGGACCAGGTATACCCACAAGCCCGCTCTCTCTCTCTCCCTCTCTCTCTCTCGTGCTTCACTGTGGGTCCCCCCCACCCCCATTTTGTTTCTCCCTGTTCCCAGCCTCTGTCTCTCTATCTCTGCGGACGCCTGGGCATTAATTTCCCCTTCTGTCAGGCACAATTTGGAACGTTAATTAGTGATGAATTAGCGACGTAAATCCCAGCAGTCGGCACCTGTGCCCACGGGCTCTTGGAAGGGACCTTGCAAATCTGATCTTAATACCTCTCGCCTCCTCTCCTAGGGCAATTACTTCTCACATCATTTGTCTGCGGAGGCTGTGGCCACCCCCACCCTCGCAGCCCGGCTGAGGACAACAAGTTCATCTTTGTCAATTAATTATTGAACGGTTTATTTCGCACTGGGAGGTGATAAGAGAAGGGAAAGCCGCGTGTTGTGAAATCATCACCGTAATTATACAGACGCTGCCGCAGCGCCCGACATCACAACGCCCGCAGGTGCCAGTGGGGGTGGGGAGAGAACCAAGGGCAGAGGCCCCTAGGCGGCAGGAGACGTGGCTGTGAGGGCCCTGAGCCGCTCTGCATGTGATCAACAGACACACCCATGTTCAGCTTTCAGAGTCCAGTTCCACATGGGGAGGGGGATACAGGGAATTAACCATGGGGGCGGGCCCCTGCAGCTTCCTCTGGGGATGATCAGAATGTGTGAAAGCCGAGACTGTCTTTATAGTCCTTCGCATCTGAACTTAGGAGCCCCATGGCATGCACAAAATATGGTTGCCTAGTAGAGGGTCTTTGGTTCTCTAGCAAAAAGCCCTTACAGTAGTCTGAAAACCCCAGAACATCTGTTACACCCACCCTGCCCCATTACATTTCACCTCATTTCTGACTGCTCTCCCCTTTGCTGACTCCACTCCAGCCACACTGGTCTCCCTGCAAATGCCTGGCACAGCCTGCCCCAGGGCCTTTGCATGTGCTGCTCCTTCTGCTTGGAGTGCTCTTTCCCCAGAAATCTGCATCCCTCTCACCTTCTGCGGGTCATTAGCAACTATCACCTTTCAGTAAGACCCTCCCTGAGCACCTTATTTTTAAATTGCAGCCTGCCCCCCCCAACTGCCTTGACACATTCTCTCCCTTCCTGCTCTATTTTTTTCCAGATCATTTCATCATGTTTGACATATAATGTGCTTCCTTATTTATTTGTTTAGTCTCTCTGTCTCTTTCTCTCTCTCTCTAACCCTCTCTCCCTCCCTCCCCAAAGCATACATTCCACAAGAACTAGAGTTTTTTTTGTCTGTTTCTTCCTCTCTCCGCATATCCTATCCGTGTCTTCTGCACCTACAACAGTGCCTGGCACAAAGTAAGCGCAGACTTAATCGCTGTTGAATGAATGAATGACTATTTGTGTGGGATGGGGCCTGAATGTGGAAAGGACAGGGGTTCTTTTTCCAGGAACAGGTCGGCAAGTGCTGTTGCAGCACCAGGAATTGGGGAAGATCCTTGGCAGCGATGGGGGACCCTGCCCAGGCTGGAAAAGTCATTTTAAAAGTGAATGTTCCAGCTGATTTCATGTCGGGACATGCCTCGAGGCTGGCATGTTTGATGCTGCCCCTCCATTGGTCACATTCAGATTGGTCCCCACCTCCCAACTCTCCCCAGGGAGGGGACAGGAACAGGAGAAGCTGTGGACACTTTGATTAACTCCCCAGCAAGAGTCTCCACGCATGTGTCTCATTCTCTCCCCAAGGCTGTAATCGGGGGCAGGGTGTTGGGGGCTGGGCAGGGGCATCTCCACAATGTGTGAGGGGAGGGAGGTGGGGCTGCAAGGGAGGGGCGCCAGGGAGCAGGGTGGGGCAGGGGTAGGGCTCTGCCCCACCAGGAGGAGATGGAGGGTGAAGGAGTGGAGATGGAACGGGGAGGTAGTGTGAGGAGGCAGCGCAGCAGGTGGGGAAGGAGAAAGGCTCTCTCTGGGCCAGAAGAAGATGCAGAAACACAGCACTGGCTGGAGTGGACTAGGGGGCAGGGGCAGGGGAAGGGCACTAACGTAATGCCCCCAGGGCCCCATGGGGACACCAACTTTTTTTCCAGGACCCGCTTGCCCTGAAGATCCTCTCTTCTCCGCCAAACTATGCTGCCTTCCCCCTAGAAACGAAGATGGTGATTTTTTAGAGCCAGTTTTCCCCCAAATCTCTGGAGATACCAGAGCTGCTGTTTCCATGGAAACCTTCCCCCAGCCAACCTTGGGAAGGAGGAGCTGGGCAGCCACCCCCGCCCCCACGGCCCCCACACCGCCCCTGCTCCAGTCTGCAGGGGGGACCCAAGTTGAAAATAATTCCTCTCCCCCAGATTTTCTCAGCAGGGGCTCTACGTCCTCAATGAGGAAGGCAGCTGGGCTCAGGCTGAGATATGAGGACCCTAAGACCCAGGCAAGAGAGAGCTGGGGTTGCTGGGGGGGGGTGCATGGTGGCTAGGACAAGCTCTATCTCTGTCATCGTCTCCCAGAAATGACTGGCCAAGGGACCGGTTCCAAGAGAAGGACCGGAGGGCAGGACCTCTCCTTCCCTGGAAATCCCAAAAGATGCCATTTTTCTCTGGCTCTGTACATCTCTAGGAGTTTCCTTCCCCAGATCCCAATCCCACCTGAGCTCATCAGGGATCACACTGCAAACTGTAAGCAAAACAAAACAAAAACAAAAACAAAAACAAAAACACCACCACCACAACAAAAGCCCCCAAAACTCGGTCCAACTCATGTAAGGAAGGAATGTATTGGGAGGACACACCATAGCTCCTTGAATTGATGAGAAGGCTGGAGAGGCAGGCTCAGGAAACTGCTGGAAACAAGGAAGGCGGGTGAAGGGGGGCAGCCAGAGTCCTGCCCAGAGACAGGCCAGCTAGGGTGGGGGACACTGCTGCCTCTCGACACTGCCAGCCAATTTTAACAGTCCCCACTTCTCGGTATCACTCTCTCCAGGTCAGGATCCTGGGCACACGGATCGTATGAGGGACTGTTTTGGATAAGGGAACTGCTCAGTATCCTGATTGTGGTGGTTACATGAATCTATACGTGTGTTAAAATTCAGAAAACCGTACACCAAAAAAAAAAAAAAAAAGTCAATTTTACTGTTTGTTAACGGAAAAAACAAGTTCCTAGGTAAAAACCAACAACAACAATACACTATATGTTAATTAATTGAATTTAAATTAAAAAAATCCTTTGGCAAAGGTGGCTTGCCTGCCCACAGGCCAGCTGCTGGGGCCAGGGGAGGGGGTCTGTCTGCAGCCCTATGGCTTCCAGAAGGGGCTGGGCTCTGCCTCCCAGCCAGAGTCATAGCCGGAAGATTCCAGAAAGATGTAGGGAGTGTGGGTGCTGGGCGGCCAGCAGATGGACAGATGGCGGCTTTCCCAAAGGAGCATTTGGGCGATTGGGAGCTTCCGAGGGAACGTGACCACGAAGAAGGCCCCCATTTCAGTGGGAGCGGCAGGTCTGAAAGAGGGGAGACAGCAGGCTTCTGACCCAATGGACACAAGAGAACCCAGTCACCCATTTGAACAAGCACACACACCCTGCATGCAGAGATACCAGAGCAAGTACACATACTCAGGCTAGGATAGCTGTTTGTAAGCCCCCACATCGCTAGTTCGGTCAGCAGGAGACTTTGGCCCTCATTTACTGCATGATCTTGGAGAAATCCCTCTCCCCTCCAGGCTAAGTTACTTCCTCTGCAGAATATGATTTCTCCACAGCTCTGGCATGCTGAGCAAGGAGGCCCCAGAATTAATGGAATTGCACGTAGGGAGCCTGTGTTTCTGGTGTGGCCCCCCTCTGCCCCTGCCCTGGATGACAGCGGGGTGGAGAGAATGATGCATGTGACAGAGAAACCCCCTGAGGTCCCACCTGAGATGGAACACTCTTCTGCCAAAAGGAGGAGGCCTAGTGAAAGGGAAGACACCCCCCCCCACCTCCTCCAGCCAATAGGAATGCAACTGTCCTTATGAGCCAGGGCTCAGGCGCTTCTCCAGGAGACTGAGGGTGGTGGTGGGGGGGGGGGGGGATTGGGAGGGGGTTTGCAGTGCCTTCCCCAGGCTCCAGCTTGAGGGAGTCTGTGTCACCTGATATCCACCCTTCAAGGGTAGTGGAGGGTAATGGAGGGTCTTTATTAAGGAGCTTGGGCAGCCTGGCACTGGGCTTCACACACTCCAACTCTCAGTATCTCAGGCAATCAGGGAGGGCAGCCCCCAAAGACTCCCCAGCAGAGCTCCCCCTGGCCCACACTAACCCCCACCAATTCTACCTGGTTTCCAATCAGGAGCTTGCTGAAGGCTATAATAGTCTATAGTCTATAACTATTCCCTCCTTGGAAAAAGGCAATTCCAGATTGCCTAAGCTCAAGCATGGAGCAGTGGGAAGGGAGGGGGCGGTTCTCGGGCCTGGACTTCACGAGTGCGCATCCAAGTTCCTCGCCCCTTCTTGAGCACCTCTCTCAGCCCTTGAGCAGTTTGAGGGACTGGCTCCCTGCTGGCATCACATGGGAGTAGGAGCCCCCCCACCCCCCAGCTCGGGGAGGAAGAGTCTAGGGAGGTTGAAGGCAGGGGGTTATCCCTGCACAGTCTGAGGCTAGACCAGATGGCCCAGAATCCTGATAGAGCAGGCTGGAGCGGGGGGATGGAGTGGGAGAGGTGGGGGATGTGGGAGACACCTAGCCCACCTGGTGCCCTCTCTCCTACCTTCACATGGGCCCTGTTCTCTCCCCGCTCCCCTGCACCTAGATGGAACCCCCCCATACCTGAGCCAGGACCCCAGGGAGGGAGGGGAGGAGGCAGGGGCAATAGGGGCTCTCCAAGAGAGCCTGTCCTAAATGGCAGCAGGTGGAGGGGTGTGTCATGGGGCAGCATAGGGCTTCCCCTGAGCACATGCACCAAAAAAGCAGAGGCTTTTCCACAATTTTAAAGGTCACGTGTTGACTTGTCCGGTTGTTAAGACTGCAGGAGAGAACCACGTGACAATAAGACCAAGAGGCACAAAGCGGATTGTCAAAGGGGGCCGCCTTTTTCTGGCCTGCTCCAACCCTCAGCCCTTCCCCCAGCAGCCCCCAACAACCACAGGGCATGGCCACCTTGTTCCACCAGCTCAGGGAGGGGGTGAGGGTCCTCTGACCTGGTGTGGAGATGGGAAATCTGAAACTGTGGACACCAGGGGAATGGAGAATGGACAAAGATGAGAACCCCACTGGGAGCCAACATTTACTGAAGCTTTTGTGCCGTCTCTAGCAATTGAGATAAAAGGCACTTCCCAGTGTCTCAGATGCTCCTGGCTTGTGAGAAGGCTCACAGAGAAGTAATTAGAATCCAGTAACTGCAGTCAGGGAAGGTAAGGGATGGGGGCGGGGCATCCAGGAAGGACATCTCCCCCCACTGAGGGAACACAGGGGGCAGAGCTGGGAGCCTGGGGAAATGCAGGGGGGACGCAGGCAGGAAGGGAGAGTGAGGGGCCCCTGGGACGCGGGGAGGGGGCGAGAGTCTCATAATCAGACCTGTTCTGGATGAAGCTGCCCGTGTTGACACAGCACCTTACCCAGCACGTCCACCCACTTTGTGTTGGTAGATTCTTGACGCGAAGTAAGGATGACAGAAATGCTCTGTATCTGCACCATTCGGTCCGGTGGCCACTAGCCAGCCACGCGTGGCCCCTGAGCATTGGAAACGTGGCCAGTGAGACTGAGGAGCTGGGCTTTCAGTTCCATTGAATTTTAATTAAGGTAAATGGAAACTTAACTAGGCACCTGGGCCTCGAGGCTACTGGGTTGAGCAATGCAGTGCGGAGACCCAGGGATTCCGGGGCAGGGTGTTCCAGCTGGGGAGACAGACATTAAACAAGTACCTCTGTGGTCTTGGGTCAGGCTGCAGTAAAAGCTATGGAGGAAAATGGAGTTACAAAGTGGTGGAGTGGGCCGTTGTTCTGGAAAGGGGGGGTGGTCAGGGAAGGCCCCTCCAAGGCCGGACCTATGCAGAGACCTGAGTCAGAGAAGGGAGAGCGCCGGGGTCCTCTGGGGAAGGGCGTGCCAGGCAGAGGAGAGAACAGCTCCAAAGGCCCAGAGATGGTAGTGGGCTTGGGCCAGAGGGGTGCAGCCCAGGGTAGGGGTAGGAGCTAGGAAATGAGGTCTGAGCTGACCCAGGGGCACAGAGAGGAGTGTGGGTTTTATGCTGTGATGCAGAGTGCTTGCCATTGCCACCACCGACTGGACCAGGAATTGGGTCCGGTGCCTAGACCCACTCTGGTAAACCAGCTGTCCACTTATTCTCTGCCTCGCATGCCCGCATTGCTGCTGTTGTTGTGGATAAAGGAAACAGACGTGCTGGGTGTGTCTCAGCTCCCTAGTTCCCTCCCTGCTCCCCCTCCCGCTCTGACTCTGAGACTCTGCCCTCCCCTATTTCTAACACCTCCTTTTAAAAGATGTTATTTATTTATTTGAGAGAGAGAGAGCACAAGTGGAGGGGGGTGCAGAGGGAGAAGCAGACTCCCCGCTGAGCAGGGAGCCCGATGGGGGGCTCCATCCCAGGACTGCCGGATCATGACCCCAGCCCAAGGCAGACACTTAACCGCTTAACTGACTGAGCCACCTAGGCGCCCCTGTCCTCCTCTATTTCATCTCCCTTGCTCCCTGCTTCTGCCTGCCTCTCAATTGATGTCTGACAGGTCTCTCTGTGGCTGTGTCCCTCTGCATGGCACACCCTCCCCTTCCCGAGCTGGGTCAGCAGAGACAATAAGGGCCTGGCCTGGGGAGAGGGGGGTGGGCAGTGCACCAGCCTGGGGTGTGATGGGGAGGTCCAGCCTGGGTGCAGGGAAAGGCCACTCCAGCACGTGGGGAAGAGTGGTGGGGAAGGCTGTGGGTGGGGAGTCCTGTTCTAGAGACAGAACCAGGATTTGCCCAGGACCCCTGGAACAGGGTAGGCAAAGCAGGTCATGTCCCAAGGTAGCTGGGATGGGACAACCCTTCCCATCTCTTTCCCAGCTCTTTCTCAGCCTCCACCCCAAGGAGACATAGGAGGCTGGGCTTGGAGGTGGGCGGGGGGGAGTGTAGGAGTTTCTAGGTGGGGTGATTAGTTTTCTTGTGGCTGTTTAACAAATTACCACAACCTAGTGGCTTAAGACCCCCTATTTGTTCTCTTATGGTTCTGGAGGCCAAGAGTTCAAGATGAGTCTTAAGGGACTAACATCAAGTCGCAAGCAGAGCCGCTTCCTTCTGGAGGCTCCAGGGGAGAATCTGTGCTTGCCTCCAACTTCTGGAGGCTGCCAGCCATCCTTGGCTCCACTCTCACCTCTGCTTCTGTCATCCTCTCTCACTCTCACCTCTTGAATTTATAAGAACTCTTGTGATTACTCTGGGCCCACCTTGCGGAATCCAGGATAATCTCCCCACCTCAAGATCCTTAATTTAATCATGCCTGTCAAGTCCCTTTTGCCAAATAAGGTAACACTGCCAGGTTCCAGGGGTTGGGATGTGGACATTTTTGGGTGCCATCATTCCGCCTGCCCCAGGCGCCCCACTGAGGGTATCCTGCAGCAAGCACTAGACTGTGAGGCCCCCCGAGGCAGGGAGCCTGTCTTCTCCCTCTGCTGTTCTGGTCCTCCAGAGTTGGTGCAGGAACACAGGGTCCCCTGGGCTCCTGGCTCTGCCTCTGCCTTATGGTGATCCTGGGCAAGTCACTTAACCTCTCTGTGCTTTAGTGTCTTTATCTGTAAAATGGGGATAATAATAGTCCTGGCCTCCAAGGTTTTTTGGTGAGGATTCAATGCATTAATCCACATAAGGTGCAGAGAACATGCCCGGTGCATTGATAAGTGCTATGATCTGAATGTACAGGGCCTAGCACACGGCGACCGCGTCAGCAGCCAGCATGGTTATTATAATTCTTGCTCTCGTGCTTCTGATGGGCCCCGCCCTGGGACAGGCACATGGGAGCTCCCCAGGAAGGAAGGGACACTGCTCCTGCTCAAGGAATTTATAATCTAATTGGGAATACTCCTAGAAACACAGAACTTTTGTTTCTGGAAGGACAGCTTCTAAAAATGATTTCACAAATGTTTATGCTATTGAAGTTTCTTCGTTATGCATCTGTGATAGTCATTAATGCAATTTGCCAAATTTTTCCAGCTCTCCGCCTTTTGGGCTTATGGCTGAATTGGCACTTGCAGACTTCATTGTGGGTAAGTGGGCAAGTGGGTGGGTGGGTGGGCTCCTGGGTCTGGCCAATGAATGGTGAGCAGAAGTGGACCTGAGCATTTAATTACTGGTGCAAAACCCTCCAGAGCTCTCTCCTTCCCTCTGGCGTAGCTTGGCTTCAGCCTGCTACCCCCAGGGACTACGATGAGCAGGGCTTCCTGCTGACACACGATGCCCATGAAGAGCGAGTCGGAGTTAAACTGATTGTTTCAGCCCTCATGATTTAGGAGTTACTGGTCACCTCAGCACCACCTGCCTTCTCCTGACTGATTCAACAACTAAACTGGTTTACAGAAAAAAAGCCCAATCAGCACCATCACATTGTGATTGGTGGTTCCCCACTCAGTCATGTTCTCTGCACCAATGCGCAGTTTGCGTAGTTATAATCCATGAAGAACATCTATTTAAAAAAAAAAAAACAATTTTATCGAGGTCTAATTGGCATATAACACTATATTAGCTTCAGGTGTGCACCACAATGACTCAATATGTGTGTATATATTGCGAAATGATCACCATAGCAAGTCTAGTTAACATCCATCACCATACATAATTAGAACAAATTTTTTTCTTGTGATGAAAACTTTTAAGATGTACTCTGTTAGCAACTTCTAAATATGCAATACAGTGTTATTAACTATAATCACCATGCTGTACCTTTCATCCCCCATGACTTATCTATTTTAGAACTGGAAGTTTGTACCTTTTGACCCCCTTCACCTGTTTCTCCTATTCCTCCAACCCCTGCCTCTGGCAGCCACCAATCTGTTCTCCATATGTATAAATTCAGGGGGTTTTGTGGGGGGTTTTCGGCTTGTGTTTTTGTTTTTTTAGATTTCACATATAAATAAGATCATATGGTATTTGTTTTTCTTTGTCTGACATTTCACTTGGCATAATGCCTTTGAAGTCCATCTTTGTTGTTGCAAATGTTAAGATTTCCTTCTTTTTATGGCTGAATAATATTCCATTGTATACATATACAGCATTTCCTTTATCCATCCATCCATCCATCCATCTACCCATCCATCCATCAACGGACACTTAGGTTGTTTTCATGTCTTGGCTATTGTAAATAATACTGCAATGAACAAGTGAGTGCAGATACCTTTTTGAGTTAGTGTTTTTGCTTTCTTTGGATAAACACCCAGAAGTGGAATTGCTAGATCATATATAGGTAGTTCTATTTTTAATTTTTTGAGGAACCTCCACACTGTTTTCCATAGTGGCTGCACCAATTTACATTCCCACCAACAGTGCACAAGGGTTCTTTTTTCTCCCCATCTTTGCCAACACTTACGTCCTGTCTTTTTGGTAATAGCCATTCTAACAGGTATCAGGTGATATCTCACTGTGGTTTTGATTTGCATTTCCCTGATAATTAGTGATATTGAGCCCCTTTTCTTGTACCTGTTGGCATCTGTATGTCTTCTTCTTTTTTTTAAAAAAAGATTTTATTTATTTATTCATGAGAGACAGAGAGAGAAAGAGGCAGAGGCAGAGGCAGAGGGAGAGGGAGAAGCAGGCTCCCCATGGAGCAGGGAGCCTGATGAGGGACTTGATCCCAGGACCCTAGGATCACGACCTGAGCCAAAGGCCAACACTTAACCGACTGAGGCACCCAGGCGCTCCTGGCATCTATATGTCTTCTTTGGGAAAATATCAGATCCTCTGCCCATTTTTAAATTGGATTGTTTTGTTTGTTTTGGTATTAAGTCATATGAGTTATTTATATATTTTTGGTGCTAACTCCTTACCAGTTATATGATTTATAAATATTTTCTCCCATTCAATAGGTTGCTTTTTTGTTTTGTTGATAGTTTCCTTTGCTGTGCAATAGCTTTTTAGTTTGATATCATATCATTTTTTAATTTTTAATTTTTTTATAACATCCCATTTTTAAATTTTTTGCTATTGGTGTTAAATCCATAAAATCATCGCCAAGACCAAAGTCCACTCTTACGTTCTGCTTTTGCACTTAATATTTTCTTCCTGTGTGTATGCATCAGTGAGAACTGAGTTTGGCTGACAATGACAGAAAACCCAAATTAACAATGAATTATATGCCCAAGGTTACTTCAATCCCTCAAGTGAAAATTCCAGAAGGAGGCAGTCTGGGACTGATGTGGTGACCCCATGATAATGAGGAACCCGGGCTTCTTTCATGTTACTCTGCCATTCTCAACAGATGGTTTCCCCCAAATAGCTTAAGATAGCTGTTGAAACTCTATGCCATTTGTGTTCCTGCCGGTGGGACAAAGAAGAGGTAGGGGGAGGGGTAATTCTGAATGATGTGTCACCTATAACTGTTCTGTTTTTTTTTTTTTTTTTTTTTAAGATTTATTTAGAGGTGCCTGGGTGGCTCAGTCGGTTAAGCATTTGCCTTCAGCTCAGGTCATGATCCCAGGGTCCTGGAATCCAGTCCCAGCCTGCTTCTTCCTCTCCTGCTCTTCCTGCTTGTGCTCTCTCTCTCTCTGTCAAATAAGTAAATAAAATCTTAAAAAAAAAAAGATTTATTTATTTATTTGAGAGAGAGAGAGACCGTGTGAGCAGGGAAAGGGGCAGAGGGAGAGAGAGAATCTCAAGCAGACTCCACACTGAGCACAGAGCCTGATGTGGGGCTCAATCCCAGGACCCTGAGACCATAACCTGAGCCGAAACCAAGAGTCAGACGCTCAACTGACTGAGCCACCCAGGGGCCCCAACTGTTCTGTTTATATCCCATTGGCCGGAACTTGTTCACGATGCCACATCTAACTGCAAGGGAGGTTGGGAAGTGAAATACTCCTTCTGGGCAGCCATGTACCATTTTGTTCTAAAGCAGAAAGAGAGGGTGCCAGGGAGACAACCAGCGGTCGCTGTCCCAGTATAGGATGGTTCCTTCACATAGACGTTCCACAGTGTAATAATCAGCTTGGACTTTTTCTCATTTTTCTTCACATTCCAGATAAACACATTAGTGCTAATCACTTTTCTCCATTTGTGTTATTTCCTTGAGATTTCTTTCCAAATGTGAGATACCTTACCAGGCTGACGGGTGTGGCTCATTCTCTCTGGCAGTAGCTGGACTCGGATCCCGAACACCAGCCCAAACAATAGAGCCAGGCAGAATTTATGAGCCAATATTCCTGTTTCCTCCCAGCCCAACCAACACCAGTAATTTGTTCTTACTGATTTAATAGGTGTGTTGTTTAAGGATACATTCATTTTGTGTCGTTCATTAGCAGCCAGCTGAGGTTTGGGCCTGGGCCGGTTTTATAATCTATATTTTCTCAAATAGCAACTGTTTTTTTCCAACTGCAAGGGAAATTTTGGGGAGGGGAGAGGGAGGAGCAGAGGGAGAGGGAGAGAATCTTAAGCAGGCTCCATGTCCATCACAGAGCCGGACGTGGGGCTCCATCTCATGACCCTGAGATCATGACCTGAGCAGAAATCACGAGTTGGATGTTTTAACCGACTAAGCCACCCAGGCGCCCCGAAAGGGAAATTTTTAAAGTCCATTTTAGAGCTGAGAAAACAGGCCCTGAAGCTGGGGTCACACCAGTTATGGCAGGGCCAGGACTGGACCCCGGTTCTGACTCCCAGCTCAGTGCTCCTATAAACAGGACCTGTGTAAATAATAAAGCAAGAATTCAATCAAGGCTGAGGTACAGTGGGGAAACCACTGGATGGCAGATTGAGGGGCCCCCCTAGATGAGGTTTAGAGTGACTAAGCACCATGGTTTTGTGTGTGCTGCCTCCTCTCCCTGGACCTCAGTTTCCCCACAAGCAGAGTAGAAGATCAGAGCAGACCCCTTCTAAAGCTCTGGCTGGAACGTGCAATAATCCATGCTGGGACAGTTTAGGAGGGTGGGTTGGAGTGGGGAAGGGGCAGCACTGACCCTTGGGGGCATGGGAAGGTGGGGGAGACCTTGGGAGAGGGGCGGACTGGAGCGAGTCTGGTCTGCTCCGCGGTGCACACTGCGCTGTCATAGCGTTTTCTTGAATCTGGGGCTGAGGGTAAACAGGCACAAGTCTATTTTGGAGGCGCAGGTGAGGACGGGGTATAGGGACCCAGCCCCGCCACTCTTTCCCTCACCCAAGGACGTGGAGTGGGGGCTGGGGGTGGAGTCTGGGGTCTGGGGGAGAGGAGGCAGATGGGCCTGTTACTGGGGCTCTGGGGTGAACTGAAGGCCGGAACCCTGGCCTGTCGTCCAGCTCCAGCCCTTGGTGATCTTCTCACCGGAGGGAGTGTTTCGAGATGCGCCAGGTCACTGAGGCTGGTGGCCTTGGAAAGGTGGCACTGGGGAGTGAGTGGGTTCCCATGAGACCCCGGCCTCCCTGACCAACTTCTCCCCACTCTGGTCCAGTTACAAGACCCCCCACCTGACCGATTCCCCTGGAATCCACTACCCCATAGAGGGAGGGGGCAGTCTTCCTCCCAGCTGCACAGCTGAGGTGAGGGGCTAAGTGACCCCACTTAGCATGAAGGGGTGAAGCCCGGCTCTCCAACCTGGCCACTCTGCCCTCAGGCCCTGAGGGCTCCCCCTCATTCTGGGGCTGAGACTGTGTGACCAGCAAACGTCATGCTTGTCTTCTGGGGGATGGGAGGGGCCAGCGGCTCCAGGAGAGCAGGGGGCTGGAACAGAGAGCTATAAATCCCCCTGTTTGTCGACACCGCAGAGATTTCCTGACACGGTTCAGACCTGTTTCCTGATCTCCAGACTCATATGTGTGTCTGCCTACTGGACATCTCCACTAGGGTGCCTGATGGGTATTTCTGGCTCAACATATCCAAAAGTGAACCCTGGCCTTTCCTCCATGAACCCCTTGCATCCAGAGTCTCTCCCTACTCAGTAAATGGCAGCAAAATCCTTCCCATTGCTCACAGAAAGAACAGGAATCATCCTTGACTCCACTCTGTCCCCTCCAGCCCTGTCAGCCCATCAGCAAATCTTATAGGTTCTACCTTCCACATCCATCCAGAGCCCTCCCACTTCTCACACCTCCACTGCCACCCCCCCCTTCCCCCCCCCCCCCCCGCCGGCACAGCCTCTACTACCTCTTCCCCGGGGACACTCCAGAAGCTTCCTCACTGCCCTCCCTCCTTCTGCCCTTAACCTTCTAGGGAGGGTCGACTCTCAACACAGCAGCTAGAAATATTCTTTAAAAACAAGTTAGCTCACAGGGTGCCTAGGTGACTTGGTTGGTTAAACGTCCAACTCTTGATTTCAGCTCAGGTCACGCTCTTGAGATCAAGCCCTGTTGCAGGCTCCTCACTCGGCAGGGAGTCTGCTTCTGCTCCCTCCCCCCACCCTCTCTCTCAAATAAAAAAGTAAATAAATCTTTGAAAAAAAAACCAACAAGTTAGCTCACATTCCTCCTCTGCTCAGAAGGGCTGTTCATTTCACTCTGAGTAACAAGCGAACCCTCACAATGGTCTAGGAGCTCTATGACTTCTGGCCTCTCATTACCTCTCTGACTTGATAGCCTGCCATGTTTCCTTCATTCACCCCACTCCAGCTGCCCTGATCTCCCTGATGGTTCCTCAAACACATGGGCAGTCTCCTACCACAGGGCCTTTGCACCAGCTCTTCCCCTTGCCTGGAAAATTCCCCCAGGTATCTGTAGAGCTCACTTCCTCACTTCCTTCAGGTCTTTGCCCCAATGTCACTCTCTATGACTCTATTTAAAATTGTAACTCCATCACAATCCAGAATTTTTTTTAAAGACTTTTATTTATTTATTTGACAGAGAGAGACACAGCGAGAGAGGGAACACAAGCAGGGGGAGAGGGAGAGGGAGAAGCAGGCTTCCCGTGGAGCAGAGAGCCTGATGTGGGGCTCGATCCCAGGACCCTGGGATCATGACCTGAGCTGAAGGCAGATGCTTAATGACTGAGCCACCCAGGCTCCCCCAGAATTTTTTTTAATATTTTATTTATTTATTTGAGAGAGAGAGAGAGAGAGCGGGAGAGAGCACGAATGGGGAGCAGAGGAAGAAGCAGGCTCCCGCCAAGTGGGGAGCCCGATATAGGGCTCAATCCCAGGACCCTGAGATCATACCTGAGCCGAAGGCAGACAACCCAATGAACTGAGCCACCCAGGTGCCCCACAGTCCAGAATTCCTTATCCCTTTTACTCTGCTTTATTTTTTATAGCACTCATACCCTTTAATGTATGATATAATTATTTTTTTTGTCCCTATCAGTTTTTCTCCATGAAAATGTGAGCTCCACGAGGGCAGGGATGTTTGTCTATTCTGTTCACTGATGTCCCCCAGCACCCAGCATGATAACAGGTACACAGGAAGCACACAGGACCTATGCCTTGAACAAATGAATGCATCTAACCCAGCCCCTCACTTTACAGATGAGGAAACACAGGCCCAGAATGAGGGACAGTGGCCCTGCGTCATACAAAGAAAATCAGTGGCAAGAGCCAGGCCCGGACCAAACACCTCCAGCCTGGCAGTCCAGTGCTACCTCTGCCCCATCTCCCACCCAGGCTGGGTAAAGCTAAGTATGGCAGACACCACTGGGGTCCCTCTGGGATCTCCTCAGATCCCTTTAACTGGTCTGCACGTTCATTTCCAAGTTCCGTGTGCTTTGCAGCCAATGTCTAGCACCTTGACCTTTTCCAGCATTTTCCCTTGGGTTGTCAGAGCACCTCACCTGTAAGGAGAGCAGGAAGTGTCTGAGAGTCTGCATGCCTTCCCCTCCACACACACACAGGCAGCCTGATGCCAGTGACTGGCGGGAGAGAAAAAAGGCCAGCAACCATGTCTTGAAGCAGGACCGTCCCTGAGGTGTGATTTGCACCCCAGAGTACCCTGCAGGATCACTCTGAGGTTAGAACCTTGCCTGAAATCTCCCCGTGCTTGGCTTCTTTCTCTTTCCCAACCTGCTTCACCCCTCCCTTGCCAGACTCTCAAGTGAGCACTCCTGTAATATCTCACCTGTATGTGAATCCTCCTGGCAAGGTCAGCTTCTGGAAGAACCCAATTTAAGGTAAGGGCTTCTGTGTTAATCTGGGGTAGACTTGTGTACCAGTAAGGTGTAGGAGATAGACCACAAGCTTTAGAGAGTCCCAGTTGCAAATCTGAGGGCAGCCCCTGACCTAGTACAAGACCTCTGGGGGAAAAATCCTGAGCTCTTAGATGGTTAGGCATCTGCCTTCGGCTCGGGTCATGATCCCAGGGTCCTGGGATCGAGTCCCGCATCGGGCTCCCTGCTCCGCGGGGAGCCTGCTTCTCCCTCTGCTTCTGCCTCTCTCTCTCTCTCTCTCTCTCTGACTTTCATGAATAAATAAATAAAACATTAAAAAAAAAAATCCTGAGCTCTTGGAGCCCGATTTCCCCACTGAAGAAATGGCATCAGTTATATCGTCCCACGAAGCTGCCGTGAGGATTAAATGAGATAAAATAGGAGAAGCACTGGATGTGGTAGCTAACACAGAGTGGTTGTGCAATAAACATCAGTTCCTTCTCTGTCTCCCATCGGTATCTGTTGTGACCCAACTAGCCTGTCTGGATACACTTTGGACCCCAAGGGTCTCCCCCTACCTACAGCTGAGCAGTTACTGCATAGCTTTGACTAAGCTGAATTAGAAACTTATTACTTCTTCAGGGGGTACCAGGGACATAAAGAAGAGGTATCCTAAGACCACTGGGACATCTCCCAAAGAGTAATATAAGGTGAGGTCCAGGGTGAATAAGACTATCTGGGATAAAGGGAAGCAAAACACACACACACACATTCCCCATCCGTTCCCACTCTACCAACAGTCAAGTGGTACCACCAGACAAGGAAACATTGACAATCAACTCCAGGTTGTAAAAACCAGTCCTCAGCTAGGCAGGCAGCCTGCCTTGGGGTGGTAATGGCACCAACAGTGGACAGTGGTGAGACTCAGGAGCTCTAGAAGCTCTGGAGGACCTAAGGTCAAGGATGGCTGTGTGACCATGGGACCCTAGGAGGTCCCTCCACTGCTGCCCACCTCTTTTCACGTGCTGGACTGCTCCCCCGGTCCAGCCTTGCTCATCCCACTCCAATCTGTCATTGTATCTGCAACCCTGTCCCCACAACCCCACTCATGCCTCATATCTGCGTCCAGGCTTTCTTAGAAGCCTGGTCGCTCCCCAGAAGCAAGGGTCAAGTTTGTCTTTATTTCTTTTAGAGTCTAAGTATAATGGATTGTATTTTAAAGATTTTTATTTATTTATTTGACAGAGAGAGAGAGAGAGAGAGAGAGCACAAGCAGGGGGAGGGGCAGAGGGAGAGGGAGAAGCAGGCTCCCCAATGAGCAGGGAGCCTGATGCGGACTTGATCCCAGGACCCTAGGATCATGACCTGAGCTGAAGGCAGACACTTATTTGACTGAGCCACCCAGGTGCCCCAATGGATTGTATTTTAGAGCTAAAATGTTATCACTCATCAAATCCAACCCTCCCTTATATTTTATAAATATGACACCAGGAATACAGAGAGGAAAAGTGGCTTTCTCAGGGTCCCACAGTGAGTGAGTGACAGAGCCAGAATGGAGTCCCTAATGCCATTCTATTTTATTTTGCCACCACAAGGATATCTGTTAAAATAGGCATATCTGGGCAGATGAGGGCAATGACAGAGACACACCATCCTGCCTGTGACAAGGCCTCTCACACAGCCCTTCATGTGGCCCTTCTACTGAGATGGGAGGGAGTGGCCACAGAGAGCTGTCTTCCATCTTGCTCACAGTTTCTATCAGTAACTGGAGGAGACCTGAAGGAAGAGAAGAGACCCTTATAAAGTACCTACCATGCATTGGGCACTGCACACAAGCCAAGATATGAAAACTGAGTGTTCAGTGGAGTCACTGATGTACAATAGAAGTGAAATTCCAAAAGCAGATCTTATATATAGAATTTGCCAAGGAAATGTCCCAGAACCAGTTTCATAATGTGAAGCACCCTCAGCCAAGTAAAGGACATATAAAGAGGACACATAGTAGAAGAGAGGATTCGATGAAGAGACATCTTGGAGAGTGTGCTTGCTCTGCTGTAGACCCTATCTCACATCCCTACAATGACCATAGTCTGAAAGATGTAATAACAAGTTTTGACAAGGATGTGAAGAAACTGGAACCCTCATACGCTACTGGTGTGAATGCAAAATGGTGCAACTTCTTTGGAAAACAGTCTGGAAGCTCCTCAAAAAGTTAGAGTTACCATGTGACCTAGCAATTCTACTCCTAGGTATATTCCCAAGAGAAATGAAAACATACATCCACACAAAAACCTGGACATGAATGTTCATAGCATCATTATTCAAAATAACAACAACAACAACAAAAAAAAACCAGACACAAGCCAAATGTCCATCACTAATGAATAGATTTTAAAATGTAGAATATACCTACAATGGAATATTATTCCGCCATCAAAAGGAATGAGGTGCTGACCCATGATACAACGTGGGTGAACCTTGAAAACATTATGCTAAGTGAAAGAAGGCAGCCACAAAAGGCACCATATGGTATAATTCTATTTATATGAAAGGTCCAGAGGAGGCAAATCCATAAAGACAAGAAGTAGAGTAATAATTGCCCAGGGCTGGGAGGATGGAGTGGGGGGGAAGGGGAGAGGGGAGGGGAGAGGTAACTGTTAATGGGTACAGAGTTTCTTTTTGGGATGATGAAAATGTTCCCAAATTGATCATGGTGATGGTTCCATAACTCTTTGAATATACTAAAAACTATTGAGTTGTATACTTTAAAAGGGTGAATTTTATGATGTGTGAATTATGTCTCAATAAAGCTGTTATTTAAAAAAAAAAAAGTGGCTGCAGAACCATCACTCACCTAAGAGAGGAGAAAAATCATGGGCCTGCCAGTGTTTTCATTTGTGTCAGGGGAAGATAACCCCCACTGAATAAATTTGAAGGAAACTGTGGAACACATTTTTTAAAAGTTGAAGTGTTTGTTCATCATACCACTTAGACACATGCTATCTTGCTTAAGGTGCTTGTCCAAACTGTCCATGACTGAGAGCTGCTAGGATCCAGTTTTGGAAAGGCCTTGATAGACTGAAATATAAAAAGATGGCAAAGATTGGGGAAAAAAGTAATCTGGTATTTAACATCTGCATAAATTCAGAAGAGGGTGGGGGTGTTCAATTCAACAGAAATCTGTGTGAAAAAGACCCGGTTTTAGCTTGACCATAAGTCCAACATTTGCCAACCATTTGATGTGATAGCCATAAAAGCTTGCTCCATCTTAGATGACATTAAAAGATATAAAACCATAGGGTCAAAGGAAGTGATAGTCCCAATGTGGTGAGAACCCAACTCACCTGTTCTGTTCTGGGCGTCATGTAAGAAGTACGCTGGCAAACATTAACCAGTCCAGAAGAAATTGGCCAAAAATGTAAAAGCCTGGAAATCATGTGAGATGAGAACAACAAAAACATCTGACAGTATTTAGCTAGAACATATAAGATATAGGCGGGAGCCTATAACCGTCACATGGAAAATTGAGTAAGCTTGCACTATGCCCTTCTTTAGTGATGAAACAAGGATCATACATGTAAGTTATAGAAAGGCAGGTTGGGGTTTAACATAAGGAACTAAGCTAGTTATCAAAATAGACTGAAAAATAAGTGAAAATATTTTTATTTGCTTATTTTGAAAAGGTAATACCTTCACATGCTCAAAAGGCAAAACAATAGGGTGCCTAAGTGGCTCAGTCGGTTGGGCGTCTGCCTTAGGCTCAGGTCACAATCCTGGGGTCCTGGGATGGAGCCCTGCATGGGGCTCCCTGCTCAGCCGGGAGTCTCCTTTTCCCTCTCCCTCTGCCCCTTCCCCCCCACCCCCCGCTCATGCTCTCTCTCTCAAATAAATAAAGTCTTTTAAAAAAAGCAAAACAAAGCAATACATAAAGGTTTACAAAGAAAAGTCTTGTCTCCATCCCAAATTATCCTCTAGACCTCCTATGCATCCAGGAGCAACTTTTTTCCTTCCAAAGCTTCCATATGCAAATAAAACACATATTTCGCACACACCCTCACCTTTTTCACAATAGGTAACGTACAATACACACAGCTATGTCTTTGCTTCAGTCTGGAGAATTTCTATTTACTTGTTATAATCCTCTTTTCTGTTGTGTCGAATCAGATGGTAAACACATATATTGAGTTTTAATTTCAGTTCTTTTATTTTTCAGCTCTACAATTTCCACCTGATTCTTTTTTTTTTTTTTTTTTTGGATTTTATTTATTTATTTGACAGAGAGAGATACAGCGAGAGAGGGAACACAGGCAGGGGAAGTGGGAGAGGGAGAAGCAGGTTTCCCGCCAAGCAGGGAACCCAATGTGGGGCTCCATCCCAGGACCCTGGGATCATGACCGGAGCCGAAACCAGACGCTTAACGACTGAGCCACCCAGGCGCCCCTCCCTTGATTCTTTTTTATTGATTCTATGATCCAATGAAATATTCCACTTTTAAGTGTTTTTTTCATATTTTCTTCTGGTTTCTTGAACATATTAATCATAGCTATTCTATTTTTTAATTTAAATTCAATTAATTTACATATAGTGTATTATTAGTTTCAGAGGTAATCATAGCTATTCTAAAGTCTTTAATATCTGGATCTCTTGTGGGTCTGGTTCTATTGTCAATTTTTTAATTTCCTTTAACAGGCACTCTGGTTCTGTCTCTCGGCATATCTAGTAATTTTTACCGAATGCCAGACATTGTGGTTTTAAAACTTTATGGTATATCTTAAAGATCTTTCCAGTGATATGTTGAAATATATATTAATGTATTGAAAATGTCCTCTTTTTTCTAGATAGGCATTTTATAAACAGTATCTCCAAACCATACAGCATTCCTGCAAGGTGTGTATCTTGCCTGGAGAGAGTCCCACAACTAAAATCCAGCAAGGATGAGATTCATGTCCAAGTCTGTCTAACTTCAAAATTGGTGTTTCCCCCCAACAACACCTGTGAACAGCCATCATAGGAGGGACTCAAGTGGATCCTGGAGGACCCTCTGTTGTATAGATAGTTCCAGCAAGCCTATAGTGGTTGTGTTCCCCATTCAAGTTACCTCAAGAATAAATGGTCATATCAGCTAAGGATTCTTGTGGCTACAAGAACTATGTGTTAGTCAAAATTTCCACAGGAAGTAAGTAGCACACGTTAGATAGTTCAAGGAAGGCTTATTTGCAAAGGGACTCATTATAAAGGTATGGGTGGTATATAGGGAGACCACAAAAAGGAAAGTGAAGAAACATAGGGTTGACAGCAATAGAGCTGTCATCACCCCAAAGCTGAAAGCACTGGAGCAGGGAGAGGTGACTGGAACCCACAGAATTGAGAGTCATGGAGAACAGGCCACCATGAGAGGAGCAGTGCCTTCAGCCAGCCCGAGGAGACCTTACAGGTAGAGAGTCAGGGGAATAAATAACCCCAATGTCACTCTCCTCCCTCTTTCTGATTTTCTGCCAGGGCTCCCTATTGGCCAAACACAATCAGAAGCCTCCTGAGGCAAAGAGGAGGTGGAGGAGTGATCTAAAGTGGATCTAGACAGGCAGGAAAATATCTGTCACAGGCACACACACACACACACACACACACCCCAGAGTCCTAAGAAATAAAGACATTCAATTGGGTCACACATAAGTATCTTTGTAGGCAGTCCCAATGTCATTCAGCAGCTCAGTGATACGGTTCCATGATGCCACTGAGGACCTAGGCTCTCTCCATCTTTTCACCTCACCATCCTCAGGATGGTTGACTTTCTATCCTTTACCTGTTGTCTCATGTCTCTCCGCCTTTACACCCTTACTTGACTGCATTCAAGACAGGAAGACGGGGCACACTTCCTTATCTATGTCTTTTGATCAGGGAGTACTGTCATTCACAAAAGCCTCCCTGCCCCCAGCAGTCTTCCCACTGCATCTCATTCCACCCAGAACTGGGTCACATGGCCACCCTCAAGCCAATCACTAGCAAAGGTGGACAAGATCCTCTTGGTTGGCATAGACAACCATAGTTCATCTCTTGGGGCCAGAGATTGGGTTCACTTCCTTGAGCTTGTTTCCCCCCACAAAAAAATCAGGGTTCTACAGTCTAAGGAAGATGGAGGGATGGTGTCAAGTAGGTAATCAGCCATATGAGCCACAGGCTTCTTTTACTTTCCCCCAGGAAGCTCTAAGCACCTCACAGGAACCCAGGGGATGCACCACAGCTGAACTCAGGGAAGTAGAACCAGCTGAGGTTCTGAATGGGCCACAGCTCTTCCCAGCCGATCTCCACACTTTAGGGTCTCCTATCTCCAGCCAAGCACCGCTTCTCTCTGCTCTGCTCTCCTCCCTCTGATAGATTCCTCTCCCTACTTGTGGCTTCCTCTCTCCAAAACTGTAGCTCCTCTGGCCCCTCTCAGCCTGTTGCAGGGTAAAGCCTTACTGTAGCTAAGGTCAGGGGGTGGGATCGTGGGTACAGACAGCCCAAGGGCAGCAGGGACGGGTGGTGGGGACAGTGTCCCTTATGAGGGTCTGTGCAGAGGTCAAGTGAGGTCAAATGAAGCTGGGCCAAAGCAACAGGATAGAATTTATCTAGATGTGCATAAATGCCTAATGAAACCAGGGCATGTTGGTGCACTTGAAGGAGAGTAATTCAGTGCAAACGTGAACTGAAAACTCTCTTGACTTGTATCTTTGTGGTGCCCCCGTTGGTTGACAACCAGGAACAAATGTCCCTCTGTCCTCCATTCTCCACACTTCTGGGGTAGGCTCAGTAATCACGCCTAGCATGAAGGACCTTCTAGAGGAATGTAGTAGATGCTTGGTGCCTGCCCAGATCCTCTTTATCAAGCCTCCACATCCAGCCCCAGCTGCTAAAGGTTCACAGTGGCCCCCTTTTCCAGAGAATTATTCTCAGCCCCCTCCCCTCTGGCAACCACCAGTTTCTTCTCTGTATTTATAGGTCTGATTCTGCTTTTTGTGAGAATAATTTGGTTTTTGAGATTCCACGTGAGTGAAATCATAAGGCATTTCTCTTTCTCAGTCTGATTTATCTCACTAAGATAATAACCGCTAGGTCCATCCATGTTGTTGCAGATGGCACGATCTCATCCTTTCTTAAGGCGATGTAACATTCCATTATATAGATCTTCCTTATCCATTCGTCTCTCAATGGACACTCAGGTTGCTTCCATATCTTGGCTATTATAAATAATGCTGCAATAAACATAGGAGTGCATATATTTTTTTAATGCTTTCATTTTCTTTGGGTAAATATCCAGTAGTGGAATTATTGGATTACATAGTATTTCTATTTTTAATTTTATGAGGGACCTTCACACTGTTTTCCACGGTGGCCTCACCAATTTACATTCCCACCAATAGGGTACAAAGGTTCCTTTTTCTCCACATCCTTACCAGCACTTATTTCTTGTCTTTTTGATTTTAGCCATTCTGACAGGTAAAGGATGATATCTCTTTGTGGTTTTGATTTGCACGTCCCTGATGATTAGTGATGTTGAATATCTTTTCATGTGTCTGTTGGTCGTCTTATCTGTTAGTCATCTGTACATCTTTTTTGGAAAAATGTCTATTCATGTCCTCTGCCCATTTTTTAATCAGATTGTTTTTGGTATTGAGTAGTGTAAGTTCTTTATATATTTTGGACATTAACCCCTTATCAGATAGATCATTTGCAAATATCTTCTCGCATTCAGGAGATTGCCTTTTTGTTTTGTTGATGGTTTCCTTTGCTGTGCAGAAACTTTTTATTTTGATGTAGTCCCAATAGTTTATTCTTGCTTTTGTTTCCCTTGCCTCCCTCCTTTGCACATATCTAGAAAGAAGTTGCTACTGCCAATGTCAGATAAATTAGTGTCTGTGCCCTTTTCTAGGATTTTTGTGGTTTCAGGTGTCACATTTAGGTCTTTAATCCATCTTGAGTTTATTTTTGTGTATGGTGTTAGAAAGTGGTCTAGTTTCATTCTTTTGCATGTAGCTGACCAGTTTTCCCAGCACATTTCCCAGCAAAGACAGTGTCTTTTCCCCATTGGATATTCATGCCTCCTTTTTCATAGATTCATTAACCATAAACTTGTGGATTTATTTCTGGGCTCTCTATTCTTTTCTATTGATCTCTGTGTCTATTATTGTGCCAGTACCATATTGTTTTGATTACTGCTGCTTTGTAGTGTATCTTGAAATCTGGAATTGTGATACCTCCAGCTGTGTTTTTCTTTCTCAAGATTGCTTTGGCTATTCAGGGTCTTTTGTGGGCCCGTACAAATTTTAGTATTATTTGTTCTGATTCAGTGAAGAATGCTATTGGTATGTTGAAAGGGATTGCATTGAATCTGTAGATGGCTTTGGGAAGCACGGACATTTTAACAATATTAATTCTTCCAATCCATGAACATGGAATGTCTTTCCATTTGTTTGTGTCATCTTCAATTTCTTTCATCAGTGTTTTATAGTTTTTCGAGTATAGGCATTTCACCTCCTTGGTTATTTTATTCTTTTCAGTGCAATTATAAAGGGAATTGTTTTCTTAATTTCTCTTTCTACTACAACATTATTAGTGTATAGAAACACTACGGGTTTCTGAGTATTAATTTTGTGTCCTGCACAGAAATTCTTAGAGCACCCATTATGTGCTACACCCACTGCTGAGCTCTGTGAGAAGTTAAGAGGCACAAGACAAAGTCTCTGATTTCAAAGGGTTTACATTCTAATGAGCAAGAAAGAACATACCTGTCAAAAGGGAAACAGTCATAACAAGCAACATATGCCAACACCCAATGCTCAAGAAACCAACAGGTGTGCAGAGAAGGGAGCTGGTGCTGCAGTCAGTAAGGGCTCCCTGGAAGAGGTGCTAGTCGATTTAAAACTTCCATAAGCAGAAAAGAGGCCCGAGGAATGAACTAGGGCTCAGGTGGCACAACACACAGGCCATACGGCAAAGAGGAACTCTCTGCAAGCGAGCAAGAGAGATAAAATGGGAGAGGCAGGTTGCTGCCTGAGGGTGACAGGAGGGCCAGGATGATGCATGAGACCAAAACTGAGAGTCAGGGTGATCAAGGGAAGGAGGCTCAAAATAGAGAAGTCCAGGGGCACCTGGCAGCTCCGTCAGTTAAGCATCCGACTCTTGATGTCGATTCAGGTCACAGAGCATTGAGCCTGCTTAGGTGCTTAGGATTCTCTCTCTCCCTCTCCCTCTGTCACCACCCCCACTTCTGTGCACACACTCTCTCTCTTAAAAAAAAAAATTTAGCAAAGTCCACTTGTCTTGTTCATTGTCATCCCACCTCCTACCCCTGTAACACCCAGCACGGTGCTGGGCACGGAGCAGGTGGGTTGTTAAGTGTCCACCGAACGGGGTCCTGCATATGGGGCGCCCCCCTCCTCACCCTCTTCTCAGATCCAGGCTCCTCTGAGCAGGAGCAAGGGCTGTGGGATGGAGCTGGGGGAGCAGGTGGGGCCTTCCAGGTCAGCGTGATGTGATCCTCTCAGAATCAGGGAAAGAGAAGGCCCCTCCTTTCATCCCAGCAGGAACTTAATTAGGAGAGCTAATTAGTGGGCGGGGAGTGAGAGAGGAGGCCCTCGCGCCTGTGTGCATGCAGGAGCATGCGAACTGAGGATAATTTGGGGCTTGTCTTCCGCAGGGAATGAAGCCACAGGAGCCTCAGGAATGGGGGCTGCTGAGGTCGGACAAGAGCCAGGGCCCATCCCCCTCCCCCAGGGACAGGCCCCAGGGGCACGCACGTGCTCTCGCACACACACTCTCCCACAGACACATCACACACGCACACACGCACATGTGTACTCACACTCACTCCCCCTTTCACCACTTACCCACTCACACAATCCACACACTGACACACGTACACATCCACGTGCCCCTTCATGTACAACCATGTTACATGCATACACGTTCACGCACGTGCTTACAACCACATACACATTCACACCCTTGCCCACACGCGCACTCGTTCACACTCACACATACACTCCCATACACATTCACACACATGTACGGGAAAGCAGTTTTGACCTTCAAGCCTCCACACCCAACCCAGATCCCTCCTCACTGTTCTCTCGAGAGTTCTCAGCAGTGCCCCAGGCCCATTAGCAGAGTGGCACCCCGAACCGTGTAAGGCAGGGCGTGTAAGGCCCACACCTAGGCCCTCGACAGGGTCCTCTCTCACCCCGTGGCTTCTTCAAGAGGAAAAGAAGCTTCTGAAAGCAGATGCCACAGTTTCCCCGCCGTCCTGCACATCCCAGTGTGAGGAAGCTCTTCCTCCCAGCTACCATCCAGCCTTTGGAGAATCAGGTCAGTCCAGGTCTCATGGACAGAGAATGTTCTCACTTCACAGCACACAGGTCCCAGGGGAACCTGAGCTTCCCTCCCAGAGCCATATTACAGGATAAGGGTGGGGGCTTTGGGTCTGGGCTCCGTCTCCTTGTGTGTAAATGAGGACAGCCACAGTTCCGGGTTGTGTGAGCAGTAAGAGAAACTACGCGTAACATGCTTAGCACAGGGCATGCATATAGTACGTGCTCGATAAGTTGAACACCTATCATCATGGAGGCCAAACCCAGCACTCCCGGCTTCCCACTTCCCCTCCGGGCCTGGCTCCCTCTTGCCTTCCTTCCCTGTCTCAGAATAAGGAGACAGATTATTAGTACAAATTTGATCAAAATGACACATGGATTAGCATGTACGCTGCAAAGTCTAATTCTGTTTACTGTTCTAGGGGAGCATGCAATTATTACAGGGGCTGGGACAGAGTGTTTTTAATAACATTTCTTGTTAAGATTTAATTATAGGAAATTGTATTTTCTTAATCACTGAAAACTCAACTGGCTAGGAAGAGAATCGTGATAATTTTGTTTGCAGTTTATTAAATCCTTAGGATATTCTTTCTCTTACATTTGCTTTTATCATATGCTGCTGCTAAGTGCTTTTTTCCCCTTGGAGCTGGGAGGAGGGAGCCCCTGGGCCCCTGCCCCTCCCACCCCCAGGCCCTCCACTCCCGGCAAACTCAGATGCCAGTAACCACAGAAACTAAAGCAACTTGTGAACTTCAGTTGTTCACTTTCCTGCTCAGTAAAAAGAAGCGGTGTGTTCTCCGCCTGGTCAGAAGTTTGGTGGGCTGAGAAGCCGTCTATAGAACACCTGGTCCTCGTACCAGCCTCCCCTAGAAACCCCGACAGAGGTCATCTCTTAGCCAAGAATCCCCAAGGGACTGACTGTAAAGGTGACATTGTCACCTGCCTGCATTTACAGGCTGTTCCTGGCCCCCTCAGAAGTCCAGAGCCTAGCGAGGTGCCCTGAGGGTAAGATGGAGCTGCAGGAGCCAACTGACCCCCTGTCTGTTCTCTTTTGGACAAGGCAGAACTCGGGGTGGGGGGTAGCAGTGAGTTTCATTCCTATAACTGACCTTGTATGAGGCCTCTTTCCTACCAGATGTGAAGACCTGGGAACACAGACCTGGATCCGCCAGAGCCCTGCCAGGCTGTCCACGGGGCCGTCCTGCTCCCTTCCTGCAGCTTCTGTGTGTGCGCAAGAGGAGGTGCGGGGAGTCAAGGGGGCTTTGGGGAGAGGTTTACACTGAGGAAACAGGATGTGTGAAAACCAGAGGCACAAAGGAATCACAGTCTACCAGTTCCTCCAGGAAAACATACTCAGGGGAAAAGATGCAATATTATCAACAACATGAGGAGTGATGCTTATAAAACCAACGTGAGACGCTGGTCCCCCAGGGATTTGTGCTGCCGTGGTTAAGTAAGAATTCTTCAGTCAAAGGAAAGCATTTCTGTCTGTGAATGCCTGTGATTCCCAAAGTGTGTGTGTGTGTGTGTGTGTGTGTGTTAGCAGGGGTCCTCTAAGGCCTCACTCACAGCTCCCTCTCCATTTCTACCTGACCCCATGACTCTTCAAACCCGGACCATCTCCACATAGATGCTGTGTTCACGGGCACCCTTTCTTCCAGAGAGCTCCACCCTTTTGGTCAACAAGTCCCACCTGTGTCTAACCTAGAGCAATCCTGCTGTGCCCTCTTGATCCTTTGGGAGGTGGGAGAGAGGGACGCTGAAACAATAAATGAAATTTCCTGCAGAACAGCCTCACCTGACACATCCCCAGTTCTCTCCATTCCCCACTCAACTCTGAGCCCCAGCTCTCTTAACGACCCCCCAGCGGCCTCTCTGTACCCTCCACGTCCCTTTGGTGTCTTTGTTCTCTGGAGCTGGGGAAAGCATGCCTGACAGTGTTAACCCCCCGATGGCAGAGTGCAGGACATCAAAGAGACAGCGAGAAAGGTGATGGATAATAGATGGCTGGAAGCATGAATGATACATACGCAGATAAATGATGGATAATGGGGCCTGTATGATGTATAGGCAGCTGCCGGAGTAATAGATGTGTACATACATATAGACTGATGGAGGGAGACAGTTGCAGAGACACCGGGGCAGCTGCAAGGACTGATCCACGATCAGCGGTAGATGCATTGAGAGCAGATAGGCCGGGAGATCAGAGGCAGGGCCGGTAGCTAGGAGACAAGACAGAGATATCCACAGCGAGGGACTTCCTGGGCACAGGGGACTGGAGAAAAGACAACAGGCAACAAATGGACACCCAGCACCTTCCACTGCAGCCACGGCTGCCACGGCTGCCACGGCTGCCACTCAGGCGTGCACGGTAGGTAGGTCGCAAGACACAGGGAGTGAACTAAGGAGCCGGGACGGGACGCATGGACAGGTGATGGATGTGCCGAGAGATGACGAATACATGGGCGGGCCCTCTGCTCACGGCCCCCCTCGCTTCTCCCCTTCGCCACCCTGTCCACTCCCCCCCCCCCGTGGTGTGTGTGGCGGGGGGGTGGGGGGGCCGCGGGGACAGCTCCGACGGGGTGCCGCGCCGCTGGTGGCCGCCCGGGGGCGCCCACGACCGGGGCAGAGGCGCCGAAGGGCGGGGAGAGTGCGGGCGGCGGGGGGCCGCGGGGCCGGGGCCCGAGTTTGTTTCCATGACGGCCAGGCCCACGTGACCCCTCCCCACTCCCCCACGACCCCGTCTCCTTCCTTTCATAAATAATGTCCCTCGTTGAAAAGTGCTCCCCAGGGAAGGGCAAGAGAAAGGCTTCTTGCTGGGCTGCTTTCCCCGAAGAATCGGAGCGAGGCTTTGAAGCCCGCCTGCCTTCCAGAGCTGCCCGAGTCAGTTCGCTCCTTTTCCCTGTCACTCCTCCGCTTGTCCCTCTTGCCCGGTTTTAAGTCGTTTCTCTCTCACTACCCCGCCTCCCTGCTCCCCCAGTCCTCAGGGTCTTACGGACCCCAGCGCCTCTCCGGAGCCAGCGGGAATGAGGTGCAGAGACAGTGAGGGAAGCTATTGTTCTGGAAAGGGCAAGGCAAACTCCTGGGAGAATTGGGGGTGGGGGACTGGAGCAGATAAGACCCTCTATCCGCTGAAGCTATGGTGAAGCCGAGCTGGGACGAGGGGCTTGTCACAGTCTGAGTCTGGCTCAGCAGCCCCTCCCAGCACCCCCCGCCCCCCCAACACACTCCCGGGGAATATGGGCATCCTGGATGGCCCTCCCTCAGCCCCAGCTTGGGTCGTGCAAAACTGCATAGGAGGAGACAGAAGGAGCATGAGCCCCAGTAGTGGGGGCCTCAGGGAGGGTTAGGGTCCTGGGGGTGGAGCTGTCACTGCTGGAAAAAAAAAGACCCTTTGCCTAAACCCATAGTTTCATTGTGTCCACTGGAAGTTGGAAGCACAGAGGCAAGCCCCACCAGAGGAGGCAGGCTCTGCTGCCTCCAAGGCATGCCTTCACAGCTCTCCTCCATAACCACTTAGTACTCTACCCCAGGGCCCCTGGAAACAGATGACCTTGGAGAACCTTCTGCAGAGAGGCCAGCCAGGGAGGCACAGAGAGGTTAAGCAACTAGCTCAATGTACCACAGCCTGGAAGCGGCAGGGTTGTAGCCACCCTCAAAGCCAGAAATTCTCGGTCATGAAGAATTAGAGAAAGCAGCAAGGAAGGGATGTGAGACATACAGAGAAAATAGGCAGAGCGTGGCTCAATTTTCATGAACTGGTTTCCCCTCTAAACAATGGCCAAGTCCCCACCCCTGCTTCATGTACCCCTTCCAGTTCTTTGCCCTTGAGTTTTTTTTTTTTTTAATCTAGCTACTTTGCCTCTGCCTGGAGGAAGTGATACCAAAATGGTCTTTAAGGAGCAGCTGGGGGGGGGGGTGCATTCAGGATTAGCTAGAGGTTAGAGGGGACAGAGGCAGAAGGAGCAACAGAGCAAAGGCAGAGAGACATGGAGTATGAGAGGACTAGAGACAGCTCTGGATTCCTGGGGTGAAGGTTCAGCAGGAGTACAAAGAGATTTCAGGAGAAAGAGGCAGAGCTCAGATCTGGAGGTCTTGTTCTCCATCTGAGAAGCTCTGGGTAGGGAGCCACAGAAGGGTTCTACACAAAGGAGTAATAAGTTGAGATTTGTAATGTGGCGGGTGGGTTGGAGGTGAGTGGGTATTGGAGATGGGGAGGCCAGTCAGCAAACTACTGCAACAGTCCATTGGGAGGGAGAGATGATGGAGAACCACATCTGGGCAGTAAGAATTGGGTTAGTGGGAAGGGAGAGCAGAGGAATATTTTGGAGGTCAGAGCATCAGGACCTAAAAAGATAGAGACAGAGTAAACAAAACTGAAGTCAAGGCTGACCCTTGGATGTCTGGCCACCCTCTCTAAATGGTTGGAATATTGGAAGAAGAGCAGACTTAGGGAACTTGTTCAGTGGGAGCATGCTGAGCTGGAGGGTTTGCAAACCAACGCTTTGCGGATAGTTGAATATTCTGGCCTGAGCCCCATGGGCAAAGTCTGGGCTAGCAATGCACAGTGGGTCCCCAAGGGGGAGACCAGATGACTGCCTGGGGAGGGGGAAGAGCCAGGACCCAGCACCAGACTGACGAAAAGATGCTCAGCATCCCTCATCGTCAGGGAAATGCAAATCAAAACCACAGTGAGGATCTCACCTCACACCCATCAGAATGGTTAGTATCAAAAAGACAAGAAACAAGTGTTGGTGAGGATGTGGAAAAAAGGGAACCCCTCATGCAATGAGGGTGGGAATGCAGTAATTCCACTACTGGGTATTTAGCTATGAATTCAAAAAGACATATGCACTTCTATATTTACTGCAGCATTATTTACAATAGCCAAGATATGGAAGCAAGCCAACTGTCTGTCAATAGATAAATGGGTAAAGAAGATGTGAGATATATATATACAATGCAATATTCCTCAACCATCAAAAAGAATGATATCTTGCCATTTGCAACAACATGGATGGACCTAGAGGGTATCAAACTAAGTGAAATAAGTCAGACAGAGAAAGAGAAATACCATATGATTTCACTTATATGTGGAATCTAAAAAATAAAACAAATGAACAAACAAAAAAAAACAAGTGGACTCAAATACAGAGAACAAATGGGTGGTTGCCAGAGGGGAGGCAGGTGGGGAGGATGGGCAAAATAGGTGAAGGGGATTAAGAGGTACAAACTTCCAGTTATAAATTAAATAAATCACAGAGATGAAAAGTACAGCAGAGGGAACGTAGTCAATAATATTGTAAGAACATTGCATGGTGACAGATGGTGACTACACTTGTGAGCATTGAGCAATGCATAGAATTGTCAAATCATTATGTTGCACACTTGACTTGAAACTCACATTACATTGTATGTCAACTAGACTTCAATAATAAATTTTTAAAAATAAAAAAGAAGGGGTCAAGATGAAACTGTTGGAGAGAGAGAGAGAGAGAAACGGAAATTGGTAGAACACTGTATTGGGAGGGAGAGGAGAGAGGGGCTGGTGAAGGAGGGAGGGAGGAGGGAATGGGGGGGTGCCATAAGGTGCTGGTGAGAAAAACACTGAAGGTGCCCCAAGGACTTGGCACTAGGGATCTTATTCCTTATCAGGGTCTCGCAGGAAACTCAGAATCTGTTCAAAAGTAATGCAAAGAGAGTTTAATAAAGGTGCAGGCAGGCAAGGTGCAATGGTGTGAAGAGGGTGTAAGGAAATGGAGGGGATGTGGTGAAGCTCCAGGGCTAGTAACAGGGGAGCCAGGCCAGAGGAGCCCTGGAGGGGGAGCCCCGTGGAGGGGCCGCAGGCCAGGAGCTACAGGCTGGGATGGGGGTACACAGCCAGGCCTCTGCAGCTCACAGCAAGTCAGGAGATTAACTACCTCAGCCTCACTCTCCACCTTCCCTCCATCTCCTGTGGGGCTCCCCACTGGCGGGGCCCAACCTGAAGCCAAAGGCCACGCAGGCCACAGAGGTCAGCCCTGGAGCCCACGCACTAACCATCAGGCCACACAACCTTGGTGAGCAAGCCAATAAATGCACTGACCCATGTAACTAGCCAGACAGGGGTGGCCCTGGCTCCAGGCCCCTCCTGTTCGTTTCTCTCAGCTCTGCTTCTTTCCTCCATGACAGGCGTGGCCCAAAGGAAAAGTTGCTCTGACCTGCTAGTTCCAACAGCAAAACCCCAGAGAAGGTGTCTGAGTGGTCTGGCCCAGGTCACAGGCCCATCCCGGAAGCAGTCACTCTGCACTGGGTGGCCCACAGCAGGAGCCACCTGGGAGCCACCCCGGGAGCGCTCAGACAGGGACGAGGGTGGCGGCTGCTGGGAAGCGGACACTTGTAGATGGAAGCTGAGAGAATGAAGAGGAGGCAGGCTGGGACAAGGATACAGCCCTTTGTGTTTCTAAATGAGACAGGAGGTGAGAAGGCAGCAGAGGAAAGCTTTCCTTCCTTGCCTCCTGCTGGGCGGGCACCAAAAATACCCAGAGATTTGTCCTCCCACACGCCCATAAACACACATGCTTGCATATATATCTGACCATAAATATATACGTAGGCACATGGCCATGCCTAGACAAACATGCTTGCTCACTTTATACTCATGTACAGACACTGACGTAGTCACTGACATTTATACTCTATCAGTCAGGATGGGCAAGGTTATGCCGCACTAACAAACAAGCCCCCAAACTCTCAGTGGCTTAAAACCACAAAGACTTCATTCTTGTTCATGACCAGTCTGCCACAGCCTCTGCTCGTCGTGGTCCCTCCAGGACCCGAGTCACTCCAAACCTTGCTGGTCCCTGTACCAGAGGGAAAGAAAGACCTCTGGAAGTTCCCACACTGGCGATGAAAGGGCGATGAAATCCGTATGCCCGGAAGTAATGCTTTCTCTTCTGTTCATGGGCCGGAACTGGTCCCAGGGCCCCACCCGAGGAAACTGGAGACCCAGAACTTTTTAGCAAGTAGTGCTAATGCTGACCACAACATGACAAGCTGCGTGCTCACTCACACACACACACACTCACCACTCTTCCCGGGGCTCTCTCATTTCTTGGATCCTTTTGTTCTCAGACTCTCACAACTCCCTGTTCCCAGCAATCAGGGTCAAAAGTCCCCTCGTGGGAGCCCGGGGTCATGGCAACTCCCACCCTCTGGTACTGCAGGCCCAGTCTGCTGCTCCCAACTCTCCGTCTCCCTCCTGGGTGCTGCCCCCCCTCCCCTCGGAGCCCAAGGAGCCCACGCTTCCTAGCCTCCCCTGCCCCTCGCTTCCCCCCTCCTGCTGAGGAGAGAGAAGAGGGACAGCTGCGTGTTTATGCAGTGCTACTTCACATGGCCACCCCACCACTTGCTTCAAGTTCCCCGCTCCCTCCCTTTCTTCTCTCTGTGAGTGCCTTGAGAGATTGCTGGGTGTGTGCTAGGGACCCAGGAGATGCAGGCTGCTGGTGGGGGCCAGCCTGTGAGGGGAGCCCAGAGGGCCTGGGGCAGGGTGAAGGGAGGTCCAGCAGTCTGTAGCCAAGGCCCTGAGAGGGCCCGGGATGCAGGCAGACAGACACAAATGGGCAGAGGCAGGAGAGAGACATAAAATGTGCCAGAGCGACCGAGGCAGATGGAAAGAGACACAGATTGACAGAGACAAAAACAGAGACAGAGAGATGACAGAAATAGGTGGAAACAGAGACACAGAGACGGGACAAGAGAGATGGTTGCAGGAAGGAGCAGGACAGAAAAGATGGTTGAGCTCCGGGGTAGAAGTAGGGGTGTGTCCAGGGTGAGTGTGTGTGTTACCATATAGCCCTGATTTTTAAGCCATGTTATCATTCATTGAAATGGACTATGAAAATGGGTTCTGGAATATCTTTAGAGATGGGAGAAGATGTGGCCATTTTCAAGCAAGGGGCCTGGTTTGGGGCCAGGCAGTAAGCTCAGGGGACAGGTGGGGGTTTCCTTGGAGATTTCTACTGTTGGGCTCAATCATGCTGACTCTGTGGGTTGGAGGAGCCCACGGGGTGTGAGCTGTGAATGCGCTCCCAGCTGCCTCCACCCCCCCTCTGTCACCTGTTTCAGCTCTGGCCAGGCAAGACCAGCCTGCGAGGAAGACAGAGGGGGCTATGCGGGCTCTGTTCTGTGCAGGGCGGGGGGGGGGGGGTGCCCCAGGCTGAGCAGAGAGGCAGATTCCTACCTCCAGGGAGCCCTGGGTCTGAGGAGAGAGAGAGGCTTCATTCATTCCTTCCCCAAATGATCATGGAACCTGTCCCAGGCCCCAGAGACACAGGAGAAACAGGAAACAGGAAATAGGAAAACACAAGCCACAGGCTCCCTGTGTAGTCTAGTAGAGCAGACAGACTCCAAACAAACTGCAGTTATATAATGACAGATCGGGTCAAATGCTACGAAAGAAGAGAATGTCATATGTCAGGGAATGATGGTGAGGGGGCTTCTCTGGACTGGGGGGTGCAGGAACGTCTCTCCAAGAGGTGATATTGTGACCAAGACCTTCCTCATGAGAAGGGACCAACCAAGAGGAAGAGTGGGTGAGGCATGGGGTGGGGGTGGGGAGTAGGGAAACAGGGCCCCCGCAGAGGGAACCGCCCCGGGCAAAGGCCTTAAAGCAACACCAAGCTTGGGCACTACACCAAGACCCAAGGCGGCCCAGAATAGTGGGAGCAGTGAGCCAGGGCAAGGTCAGGAGTGGGAGCAGCCAAGTGGGCAGGAGTGTCCAGGGCCGGCCCTCCTTGGAATGTGGATTGTTGCTCATTAGAGGCAGAGCTCTTTGTCCAAAGGGGTTTTCCAATTTCTACACCCCAACACCACCTCAGGGAAATCCGAGCTGAAGGCTCGTTTGTAGAGAGAAGAGACTGGGGACCAGAGTTTTGGAGATGAGTTTACAAAAGGTTTCAAGCCTTTTGCCTCAGTACATCCGTGAAAGCAAGATGGGGTGGCCGGCAGCTCTGCTGGGCCACCTGGGAAAATGTGGCCAGAGTTCTCACTCTTGCCACATCTGCTCAAACCTGTGGTCCGATCTGGAAAGATGGCCTCCATCAGTGCTGCCTGTGTGTCCCTCAACACGAGGGAACGCAGGCTTCATTAAGTTGGACCCGTGACCTTCCCTGAATGAATCATTCAAGACATCTTGCCAACAACTGAAATAGTCCTGGCTCTTTGTGTGTAAAATTTTTAAAAACTTTAAAAAAAGAATTTTTTTTTAGGCAATGAATGTGGGTCAGAGTTCAGGAGAAAAGGCAGGGTCGTGGTTTGGCAGTGGGGGCGAGGGGCTCTGAGCTGGGAGAGGGGGTGGGCCAAATGGCAGGGGGTGTGCTGAGGACTCTGGGTAATTGAGGCAGAGACCTGGGGAGAAGGTTGGGGAGGAAAGATGCTCTCTATCTCTGCTGTCAGGCGCGCATGACTCCAGGCAACATCCAGGAGTGCCGGTGTGAAACTCTGCTTAACCCCAGGTAAGTGCCTCTGCCACGGGGAGATGCTTATCCAATTTGCCACTGTGTCCTCCAGGGACTTCATGTCCTGCCAGGACAGAAGAAGAGAGAAAGCCTGTCCCCCAGAGATGACCTCTCCAAGACTCTGGCCATGCTTCTATTTCAAGGAGGACATAGGTGTCTAAGCCACAGTATCCTCTTGGGGGGAACTGGGGCCAGGCAGTGACGGACAGAGCCAAAAATTCAGGGGGACATGGAGAGAGGTCAGGAGAAGCCAGGCAGGAGCTAGGGAGCTTGGGAAGAAGGAACTATCACAAAAAATGGTACAAATTCACCAGGCCCCCAGACCACCACCAGGGAGGCTGCAGGGGGAGTCCCCATAGAAGACCTGCCCCTGAAAGATGGAAAACTAGGGAGCGAAGATTGGAGGCCAAGGATAACTGTTCCCATGGCTATTGGTTCCTCTCTCCCTGAGCACTACTAGGGGGAAAGGGAGATCTCTAAAGTCCAATGTGTTTTGGATTCCCATAAACCAGTCCCCAGGGGACCATACAACTAAGCAAGATCCCCGGATGGCCAGACCGTCCTGTCAGCATCTACTGAGGCTGGGACTGCATTTGATGCCTAGAAAGAAGGCCCCACTCTGCTCAGAGCCAGACCACAAAGACGGCTGCAAAGATGGACAGTGGGGCGGTGGGCCTGGAGTGGGTGGGGTGGTGGGCAGCGGGGTAGGCCCTGGGTCACAGGGCGTAAAGGGAGTAGCCTGGCCTGGAGACGTGTGGTAGCCACAGGGCAGGGGAGACACACTCGCTCCAGACCGTGGGCCCAGACAGAAAGACATACAGGGACAGATACAGGGACTGGGGTTTGTGGGAAATGGAGAAAAAAGAAGAGGCAAGGCTAGTTGCTGTAACAGGCAAACCCCCACGTCTCAATGGCCTGACCTATAAAAGTTCAGTCACAGCCCAAGGCGAGGGTTGGGGTGGCCTGCCATGTGGCCCGTTAGGGCTCAGGCTCCTTTCTCTTGTGTCTCTGCCCCCCTAAAGATCTCTGACTTCTCCTTGTTTAGCTGGCAGAGTGGGACAGACACCCAGAAGGGTGCCCCCAATTCTTGATCTCTCTGCCTGGAAGCGGCAGGCAACAACACCGTGCCCACATTCCGCTGGTGAGAACTAAAGACGTGGCCCAACCTAGAGGGAAAGGGGTCGAAAGAATGGGGTCCCCGCTGGGCAGCTGCTTCTCAGCCAAAGATTCCATGCCTGGAAAGGGGGTCCTGAAAACAGGACAGACTGCTGGCCAGCTCTACCTCTGTTACAGCTAGCATTTACTGGGCATTTATTCTGAGCCAGGCCTCTTATAAAGTGCGATTTATTCTAGTCTTCACAGCGATCCTTGAAAACGAAAGACTGTTAATCCCTTTATACCCAGAGAAACCAAAGCTCAGAGAGTGAAGAGGCTTAGCCCTTGGTGGGGGAGCCTGGATTTGAACCCCAGGTCTTGGATGTCAGGGCTCTCGGCATTTGGTTTTCCCAACTCACCAAACTGTTTCTCTAGAAAATGCCTGAGAGCTGGAAGACAGACTAACAGGAGGGAAGCAGTGGGGGCAGTGAGGAGGAGCAAAGGAAAATGACAAGTTCTCTGAGCTTTCTCTGCCTGACCTCACCCCCTTGAGGAAGGAAGGATCTGGCTTTAGCTGTCTCCCACAGGCCTGAATTCAGATCCCACGTCTGCGTGTCCTAGCATGCTGGGTCTTGAAGGGTCGAGGGCTCCGTTGTGAAGATGCAGCAGATGGAAGCGCTTTATAAACGCCAACAAGGAACAGTCCCCGGGGGTGGGGGGCCTGTTCCAAGGGGTGTGTGCCTGAAAGAGTAGCAAGATGGGGAACAGCCTGGGGACTGGGGCAGCGTGAAGCTCTGCTGGCTTCCTGGCCGGCGCGGGAGGGAGCGGAGGATGGAAATAAGGCATTTGGCGGCCTCTGTGTTTCCCAGCTGCCCTAAGTCAGGAGCGCCTTTCCTGACAGGGACGGTGACTAGGGAAATGGAAAGTGACTGGGTTGCTAAAATGTTTTACTTCCCTGGCTGTGCCCTCTCTGTTGGTGTGAGGCCTTCAGTGAGGGACCATGCGTCACTTGACCCCTCACCTTCGCGGACGATGCGGGGTCGCTGGTACCCCCTTGAAGGCCCCACAACAACCTGCCGCTGCACAGCTTGTAAATTGTTATGGCCCAATGAAGAGCTCACCCTTAAATGTCACTTCCCCGGGAATTAAGGTAAAGATGGACAGAGGGACCTGCACTGGCTCAGCCTGACGTGGGGGCTGACGGGATGAGGGTCAGCCTCCTCGGGAAGGGCAGTCACAGCTAGGTCTGGGGTTAATGAAAAGTGCCCCTCCCCCGTCCCCCTGGGTGATCATTATCTCCAATAATTATCCCTGCTTCTGTGGCAGATGCAGGGTGGGGGGAGGGGGGAGACTTGAAAAGCTGTCATTAGACTGGATGGGCTAAGAATACAGACCAGGCACCATGGACCTAGGGTCCTCATGCCCACCTGCCTCCCCTCTCTCTCCCTGCTGTCCCTCTCTCTCCCCCTCTCTCTTTCTCTATTCCTCCCTCTTCCCCACCCCTTCTTTCCTAGCTCTCTCCCACCCCGCAGAGGTCTGCATGGTTCATGGGTTTCTCTTTGCGCCGGTGGACTCTAAGCACAGAATTGGGGAGGAATCTTAATGAGTCTGAACCAGGCCAGAGGGCTGTAGTTGGGGGCGCCACGCCAGCTTCCCTGTCTAACTTTGGGGCCAAGGAGAGGTCAGCTTCCAGCTTTTCCTTGGAGGCTCTTCTCTGGAAGAAGTTAGACCGCGAGTCTCAGGTCCTCCCGTCAGTGACCCTTCGCGTCTCCTCTCTGTCCCATAATCTTTTATTTTTTTCCTTGCAAAATAAATCTCACATCCAGAAAAGGGCACGAAACAAAGGTTCCACTTAATAAATTATTTTAAAGCAAAGGCCAGGGTAACCCCCACCCCAGCCAGGGACCAGAACATTGCCAGTTCTAGCAATCCCGAGGACCCCTTCCCAGTCCATCTCCCTCTTCCCCGGGATGGTCCCAGGCAATCACTTCTGGCTTCTCTTTCTAGTTTGTGTGCTCCCTCATTCATCCCGGTGTTGTTTTGCCTGTTTCCGAAATTTACATAAATAGAATCGAATGTTACGTCTTCTTTTGTGTCTGGCTGTATTCAACCACGCTGGTGGTGTTTGTGCGCCTCCGCCATGTGGCTGGTGTAGTCACGGTTCATTCGTTGTCGTTGTCTTAGAGAACTGTTGCTCTGTCCGGGCCCCAGCCCCACCACCCATCTGCCCAGCCCTGGTGTCACCAGCCGCAGCACCTTAGCTCTCCAGGCCACCTGCACGCAGGATGCAAGCAGCCAGCCAGAGTCCTCTGCAGCCCCTGCAGACAGGCTTGTCCAGACTGCACTGTGAGGAGTGTTGGGGCCAAAGTGAACCCCAGCCTCTGGGCTCTGCACCCATGCTCTCCCACCCTCCTGCAAGCACCGGGTGCTAACAGGGAGCCTAGGGAGACTTCGGCATCCACGGAGAGGAGTTCTAATGGTAGCGTCCCAGGCATGGCAGGAGCTGGGGCGAGAACCTGAAATAGCATTTGGTGCCTAATTGTTGCCTGGTAGATGTTTGCTGAGTGAATGAATGACCGCCCTCTCAGGATCCCTCAAACCAGACTTCTCGGTGGCCAGCCCTTCTGCCCTTCCTCCCAACCACCAACCACACCGGCTCTCGGCACTAGCATCTGTCTCTCAGACTCTGTGGGCCGGTAGAATCCTCCCAGACACATAACCTCCCTCCTGCCTCCCCTCTCGGTGAGATTAACTGCTCTACACGTAATAACTGCCTTCTCCTAGGCCCAGGAAGGAACCATAGGGACGGCTCCCGGTCACCTGTTGCAGGTCTCCCCAGCCCTTCCTGCCTGGAAGTTCCCTTAGGTCTAACCTCCATCCCCCTCACCTTCCCCACCTCCAACTTCGCTGTTCTGCTGGTTCTGATGAAGCTGGGGAAGGGGGGAGGTACAGCAAATAAAACACATCAGCTGCTTTGTAATGTAGGAGGCACTTCCTAATATACTAATCGACGGTGGACGGTGACTATCATCCTGTTCCAAGTATTTGACATTTTTAACTCATTTAACCCTGAGCACCACCCCTGCAGCAGGTACTCTTATTATCCCCCCCTTGATAAGGAAGGAGCTGAGAAGTTAAGGAGCTGGTCCAAGGTAGAGTTGCCAGATAAAATACAGAATAAGCAGTTAAATTTGAATTTCAGATAAACAAGGAATTTTTTTTTTAGTATAAATATGTCCCAAATGTTGCGTATCAAATTCACATGGGCATCCTGTTATTTCTGATTTCCTCCATCTGCCAACCCTAGTCCGAGATCACCCAGCAAGTAATGGTGGAGTCCGATTCAAACCCCAATTCGCCTCTGCTCCACCGGGATCTGTGCTAAGGCCCTGGCACCCGGCGAAAGAAGCAGATGGATTTGAGACTATTTTGTAAATCAAACCGGCAGGGCTAGGAAACAGATTTTATATGGAGGCTGAAAGAAGCCCAGTTTCTGGCTCCAGGAGATAAGATTCAGAGAAGAGGCTTCTTGCTGGGGAGCACTCAGCTCAGTCGAGGCAGATCCCCTGAAGGCCAAGGCCAAGTCCCCTGGGGGTTCTAGGTCACCTGGGGGCCAGTGGCCACACCCTCTAATCCCCATTTTCCAGCTAGTCACAGGGGCTGGCCTAGCCCTGCCTGGCTCAACCCAGGCACCCCGGTCCTTCCCGCTCTCCAGTGGACCCCCATTTCTAGCCTCAAGACCCATGAACAAACCACCTCATCCTACTGCTAAAACCTCACCAGGCCCTGCCCTCTGCCCTCCAGCCCGTCCTCCCCCAGAGCTAATTGCCTTATTTAGGTGTGATGTAGCCATGAGGCTTAACTGTAAAAATCGCAAAAATGAATATGGGATGGTGTCTGAGGCTGCAAGTGTGGGTATGTGCTTTTATTTTACACCAAATAACGCATTTAATTATTTTTTCCGGGGAAGCCTGTTCAGAGAGTGAAGAGGCTTAGCCCTTGGTGGATGCTAATAATAGCACTTTGCACCGAGTGCCTCAAACACAGAGGAAGAGCCATGAAAAGGTCCCGTTTTCTGTTCCCGACAACTTGAAAGCTCCGTGAACACGCGTGCCTCCTTCCACAGGAGCAGAGGGAATTGTGAAGAAAATGCTGTGGGTTTTCGCTTTTAACTTGCTGTTTTGATCCTTTCCAGCCACTAGAATGCAGGACCCCTGGAGAGACTGGGATGGGGGGTGCTTGTCTGGTGGAAAGCGAGAGTGGAGGTCGGGGAGTGCCCCTTCTTCTCCCTCCTTCTGCCGCCCTCTTAAAGGGCAGGGCCAGAGGAGCCCCCCAAAACACCTCCCTGCCCTGGCTGAGGCTCAGTTTTGTGCAAAGAGCACAGAACAATGAATCAGGAGAATTCTGTTTGGCCAGTTTGGGCAAATTCTGCTCCATATCGGGCCTCAGTCTTGCTGGGATGTTGGCCTGGATCCAAATCCTTGCTGTATCATCTGAGCAAGTAACGTCAGTCCCCGAGCCTCGCCCGTCGCCATCCTTACTACCACCATCAAAGCAACTCACCCTCTCTAGGGCTTGCTGTGTGGAGACCCTGTTTATTCTAAGTTGCTTTACCTGGACAGACTCATTTGTTCCTGAAAACAATGCTGGGAGGTGCGTCCTATTATTATCCCCAGTTTGTAGATGAGACAACTGAGGCCCACAGAGGTCAAGTAAGTTGCCCAAGGTCATGCACCTCTCTTGGGCTTGTCACTGGGAAGGGTTCAATGTCCACTGCACATGTCAGTGAGCTCAGTAAGCATCTCTCAGCAACACTCAGTGACGATCAGGCGCCCCCGCCGCCAGGCCCAATCTAGTCAGTACCTTCCAGGAACCTGTCATCACAGCCAAGACTCCCAGGAACCAGGAGACCTATTACACACCATATGGCTATAGAATTAATAAAGTGTTGTAACCAAAGATTGGAAAAGAGATTAGGGGACTTAAGTCTTAGAGTGGAACTATTAAAAAAGAAAGAAGCCACTCAGCTGCAACAGAGGAGTGGGAATTGGGCCCAGGTCTCCTCTTAGATGTTGGGCAAACAGCAGACGAGGGAGCATCCCTAACCAGCTCAATGTGTCTGCTGTTGGTCATAAAGACGCAGCTTATTGGCACGATGGTGATAGGAGAACCGAGGAGTAACGAAAGGACCTCTTAGCAAGTGGGGATAAGGAGGCGGGTTTATTACCTTCAGCAAAGAGGGATACTCAGAGCTGGGACTCCAGTCCTGATGACAGAAGACAGAGCCCACCTCACTGGGCCCTGGGGCTGCAACGCTCCACCAACATCTGCTCACAGGTGGAGAGATGAATCAGACTCAGCAGAGCCTCTGCTCCCCATCCTTGTTTTTCTGGAGACATGTCCATACTCTACCAGGAAGCCAGAACAGGCTTCCTGACCTCTGCTCTCTTCCATCCCTGCCTATCCAGGCAGAACTATTTCCACCTTCCTCTGTCTTTCCTGGTGCTAGGGCTGCCGGGGTTCAGATCCCAGCTCTGCCACTTACTGGCTGTGTGACCTTGGGCAAGTCACTTCACCTCTCTGGGCTTCAGTGCCATCACCTGTGAAATGGGCATAATAACAGGAACCACTTCATGGGGCCGGTGTGGTGATTAAATGAGGCTTGTAAAATGCTTAGCCCAGAGTTTGACACTGTGTTAAGTGTAACTCAATAAATGTATTTTTTAAATTATTATTAAGACCAGTTGGCCCTTACCATATTATATTATAATTTGATGATAAGTCTGTCTCCCCAACTAGACCCTGGGCTCTGGACTTCTCATGTCCTCATAACAACCTCATGACCTAGTTTCTGTTGCCCCCATTTTAAGTATAATGACATTGCAATTAACCAGCCACCTGCCCCAAAGTTACACAGCTGGCGCCGGACAGGGGACAGATCCCTGCAAAGCCTTGCCACAGCGAGCCACCATGCCTGCTTCCTCAGCAGGGAGGCCCAGTGTTGCTGGGGATGCCTGGGGGCCCCTTGTCATATGAGAGGAATTTGGGTGAACATGGAAGGTATAACTCACAGGCAGCACTAGAGTGAGGGGAGGGGGGCTTCTAGAGTTTTCCTCAGCAGGAGTTCTGTGTGGAGGGGTGAGAGGTCAGAGAACCTTAGGGCTAGTCGATCTGATCTCCCTTGACTGACATTCATCCAAACAAGTCTATGACCCGACCCTTCCTTTACCCCCAAAGAGGCTTCACATATTAGTGGACATCGCATCCGCCTGGGAAGCTAATTTGAAAATTCAGATCCCTGGGCTACCCCACGGGCAATTATCATCCCCAGTTGGCAGGTGAGGAAACTAAGGCTCAGAGAGGCTAGGTAACTTGCTTGGAACCACACAGCGGAACTCCAGGGCCCAAGCTCTGAACCACAGTGCCAGGCTCTGTCTCAGGCCCAGGTGGAGGCATCTGAGGAAGCCAAAACCAATCCCTTGGGGGAGCAAGACCATGGGCAGGGGCCAGAGCTAGGCAAAAAAGGTCAGGACCCCATACTCAGAGGCAGGCCTTCCAGGCAGGGTTCTGTTTCCACTGGTGGCTGGAGGCTCAGAGAAGAAACTGAGGCAGAGGCACATAGGCACAGCTGTGCGGACTGGCTCAGCAAGGCAGCAGGACAAGTGCCTAGGAGTCAAGGACACTGGCTCTGCAGTAAGCAGGGACTGTGTGACCTTGGGCAAGTGATTTGGTCTCTTTGTACCTATAAAACAACAACAACAACAACAACAACAACAACAACAACAACAACAACAAAACCTGGGATAACAACCATCCCTGCCACACAGAGCTGCTGTGAGGAATAGGTGAGCTAAGGCACACATCCTAGCTCCAGGGGTCCCTGGGTGGGTGGTGGTTGAGCCTCCCACAGACCCAGCCCTGGGTGGACACCCCCACCCCCCCCACTCCCACCACAGGAGTTGGGTATACCACTCAGAAGCTGCCTGAGGGCTAATCCACTCCTCCTGGCCCACCCTGGCCCACCTTAAAGCCAGCATGACTCACCTTCTACCCCAGGAGGGGAGCAGAAAGGAGGCCGACCCTGGCTCCAGATGCAGCCCAGCCTGAGCTGCTAATAGAGTTTCCTGCCTCCACAATGGGCTGCCATCTGTGCAGAGCTGGATGGGCCTGCTGGTCTCAGAGGGCGGTTCATTTATAACCCGCCCTGTTCCCCATTTATGCCGAGCCAGAAGGGCCACAGGCCCCGAACCCTCAGACTCTCAGCAGGAGAAGGAGAGGAGAGCAGAATCGGGAGAAGTTCCAGCCTCAATTCCTTTCTTCCCAGGGACGGGTAGACAACGGGCCACGGAGGTGAGGCCTCCTTCTTTCGACTCCATCTATCAAAGCCGTGGTCTCACACCCACACCTCATTAATCTGTGCACTTGACTGAGAGGCAGAAGGGTGAGCTAGGCGGAGGGAGGCGGTGGGAGCAGGGACTCCGCAGCCTCCCCGCCTCCATCCAGCTAGAGAGCGCTTACCAGCTCTGCCACCTTGGACAAGTTTTTCTGCTCTCTGGGCCTCCGTTTCCTCATCTATAAGCCAGAGACACTACTAGCAGCCGCCTCCCAGTGCTGTTGTAAGGATTAAATAATAATACAGATAAAGATTTCCAACCATCACAGGCACATGGTGAAAGCCCAACTGTCATTATCAGCTGCTGGTCCATCTGGCCTCACCGTGGGCACTGGGGGGCCTAGACATGATAATGAGGCAGACATGCCTCGAGGCCTCCCTGGGGAGTGGAGGGGCATTTGATATGTAACAGGTCGGATACTTGGAGAAGGGCCACACGGGGGATGGGGGTGGGGAGCGGAGGTTTAAGCTATCCAGCCTGGCTCATGCCTTTCCCGCCTTCATTCTTCACTTTCTTCGCTTTCTGAACCACTCCTGAGGGAGAAACAGAGAGAACATCTGTTGGTGGTCATCCCCCCATCAGCGGGCTGGCCTCAGGCTACCAGGCAGTCCTTTAGGATCTCTGCCCCCTGGTTGGCCCGGGACTCCAACAGGTCAGTGTGGTCACCACTATAGGGGAAAGCAGAGTGTTGACAGGAACCAGGAGGCTCTGTTGTCCTCAGGAGTAGCCCAGCAAGGGCCCCGACAAGAAGGCAACGTGTTCCAACTCTACATTGGGGAGAAGCTCCCTCACGTGTGGTATCTCCCCCATTCAGATATCCAGCTCTCTGAAGAAACAGTCACTGTTCTGTCCCCTTGTTTAGGGGCTCCCTGAGGCAGAACTGTGTCTTCCCTCAGACTGGGGCTCCCTGAGGCAGGACTATGTCTTTTTCTCAGACTGGGGCTCCCTGAGGGCAGGGCTGTGTCTCCCCCTCAGACTGGGGCTCCCTGAGGGCAGGCTTGTGTCTCCCCCTCAGACTGGGGCTCCCTGAGGGCAGGGTTGTGTCTCCCCCTCAGACTGGGGCTCCCTGAGGGCAGGGCTGTGTCTCCCCCTCAGACTGGGGCTCCCTGAGGGCAGGGCTGTGTCTCCTTCATAGATAACCACCTCATGTAGCTCCTGGAATAAGACTCATGGGTGCTGTAGGGTGGGAATAATGGATGTTCCCTTTACTTCAAAATTCCTTTCATCCTGGGGCACCTGGGTGGCTCAGTCAGGGCATCCAACTTTTGGTTTCAGCTCAGATCATGATCTCAGGGTCGTGGAATCAAGCCCCACATCAGGCTCCACGCTCAGAGAGGAGTCTGATTGAGATTCTCCCTCTCCCTCTGCCCCTCCCCCCTGCTCGTGCTTGCTCTCTCTCAAGTAAATAAATAATTCTTAAAAAAAAAAAAATTCCTTTCATCTTATCTAGGTAGGTGGGCAGTGAGATAGAGAATTAAAGGTCCTGGCAGGAAGTGGAAAGACCAATGAGAGCCATAGAGTCCATGTTTCAGCAGTGGGGGCTGATGGAGGTCGTGGCCAGGATGCACCCCTTCCCTGACCCTGCCCCAGCCCCAGCCAGCAGCTTCCACAGACTTGTGTCTGGCTTTAGGGAAAGGGAGGAATGCGGACGGCTCCCCAGTGCCCAGCCCTTTCCGGAGCCCCAGAGGGAAGCTCCTGTGTCTACACATGAACCACACAGATTGCTTAAGGTTGAGTGGCTGCCCCTCTAGTGTTTGTTGAATGAATAATCGTAAACAGGCTGGCCAGTTATTCCCCCAGCCTAGTTGGCTCACCTCTACCAGCCTCCACCTCTCCAAATCCTCCCAGGCCAGCCCGCATTCCAAACGGCCCAGGCACAGACTCTCTCAACCTTCCTTGACCCCCTGTTACATTCAAGTGTGGCCCTCCACTCGGGGGCTCAACCTTGGCAGGGGGAGCCAAGGGAGTTTCCTAAAACATTAATACCCGGGCTCCACCCCAGGGATTCTGATCTCATTGCCTGGGTGTGGGGCCACAGGGCATTGATTCTGTTTAATTCCCCAGGTGATGCTAACATGCTACAGCCATGCTACAAGGTTGAGAACCATGGGATCAAGAGACCAGGCTGCTGTGTCCTCCAGAGGGAGAGGGAGCCCTTGATTATCACTAAATCCCAGTGCCCAATAGCATGCTTGGCACCCAGCAGATGCTCAATAAAAGTTTGCTAATAAATGATTTCATGCTGGGTGGGCTGATCCCCTTCCTGGAGGTGAGACCGTGATTAAGAGCTTATCTCTGTTGACTGACAAACTAGATTCAAATTCTGCCATGTCCTCAGCCTTGGGCAAGTTGAATCTCAGTCTCCTCACCTGTAAATGGGGCTAATAACAGCCAGCTACCTCGCAGAGTTGTTCTGAGGAGGATGGAGAGCGAATCTGCAAAGGCTTAGCTCAGGCTGTTTGTGTTAATCTGGGGCCTGGCGGAAAGCAGATGGTTCATTCAAACACTGAGGAGAGTCTATCGGAGGGGTTGCCTGCAAAGATGTGGGCAGGGTTGAGGAAAGCAGAACCCCAGGGCTGGCACCCCTGGGAAGCTTTTAGCACCCCTAGGCCTGGAGGAAGATGGGAGAAAGGGGTCATGGGGAGCCAGAGACAAAGCTATGCTGTGGGAGACGAGCCGAGAGGAAGCGGCCACTGCATCCCGAAACACCTACCTCCACCCTTCTCCCCTTCCTCCTCCACCTCCTAGTGGGGCCTCCTATTGGACAACACCAAGCAGGGGGTAGCGTGGAGCCCAGGAGAAGCAATCCACAGAGGTCAGCCTCCCGGGCCACAGTGCGGGGAGGAAGAGGGCGGAGAGTGTGTTCAGAGAAACAGACAGAAGATACCCAACCCCTTGCCATATGGTAAACACTGATTAAATAGTATTGCTCTTATTACTGTTCAGGTGGCTCACGTGGACCGTTTGGTGACATCTGACTTGGACAGTTAACAGTATCATATGCACACGTCAGGTCTCCCTAGCAGAGCGGACGGTCGGGGGGCCGAGCCCAGCTCCTCAGTTGCCCCATCCGCACACGGCAGGTGCCCCGTACACCCTGGAGGGAGAAAGGACGGCAGGAAGGAATGACAGCGCCTTTCCGTGTTCAGCCATGGGCTTCAGCATGCTTGACAAGCCATCAAAATGGCTTTGCAATAGCGAGCTTCATTAAAATGGAAGCATGGTGTTCTAGTATGCAGATGGGGCCACTTTATTACTTTTTAATTTGTTTACAGAAAGCCCATGTTTGGGGTACACCATCTTTGCAAAGAGTAACAAATGGGGATGTTTGCTGCCTCCAAAGCTGTGGTGTCCCTGGATAAATGGGCTGAAACCGTGTTTGAACACTGCGCTTGGTTACTCTTAATAGAATCTGACATGCTCCTCAAAATGTGCGGGAGGCTGTGGGGAGGTGGACGCAAAATGTGTGGTGTGTGTGTCTGGTTGACTCGTGCCCCTCTCTGGACTCACCTTCTCAATCTGCACAATAAGAGCCCTGGGCCAGATGGTCTCCTCGACCTTTGCAACTTTCCTATCCCAGGGTTTGGTGAATTCGCTACCACCCTAGGAGCTACAAGCCCCCCTGAACCGATTCCCAGGGGAAGCCTTCTTCCCCAAGATGAAATAAAACTACAAATTACCAAATGCATTTTGAAAACGGGTCAAATTGAATGAAGAATACTTAATGGAGCATAGCTGTTCAAGCAACAGTTACAAATACTTACGCTGGAGTCCCCCAAAGCAACAATATTTGTAAATCCACCGGGACCCTCCAATCCCGGTTTCACTCATTAGTAGCTGTGTGATGTCGGGTAAGTTACTTAACCTCTCTGTGCCTCAGCTTGCTCCTCCATGAAGTGGGGGTAATAATGATACCCTTTTCATGGGGCCATTGTGCAGACTAGATGAGTTGACTCTTGCAACACATGCAAAGCCCTTCCCAGAGCAGGGCTCATTATTAACTAACTGTCACTATTTTATGCGTGGTAGTAGTATTTGTATTCAAGAGAAAGGACGTAGGACAATCTCTGTTTCATAGAGTTGCCCATTCAGCAGAGCCTGTCCTGTCCTGACCATGCCCAAGGAAGTGGCTTCGCCCCCACGGCTTTATTTTCCTCGAGATGCTCATCACAACCTAAACCCCCCTTCTCATTTAGCTTTCTGTTTACATCAGTGTCTCTCCACCTCGGTATGGGCTGCACGAGGGCACGAACCTTGTCAGGCTTATCCGTGGCTGTCTTCCCAGCGCCTAGAACGGTATCTCACTGGTTCTCCACAAGCTCTTGTCCAGGGAATGAACATGTGGTCCATGCGCTGAGCCTGTAGCCGTGACTGGGCCTGAGCATGAACTCTGGAAACCATTGGTCAAGCTCGGACTCCGCCTAGACTCCACACACGTGGACTGCATGTTTTCTACCCACACAGTCGGCCTCTGAAGTCTCAGTTCATGGGACTGTCCATTAGCTGGACTTGTGTTTTGAGTTTTTGGATAAAGCAAGATCGGAAAACAACCCACGAGAGCACATCCTATTCCTTGGGAGGAAGTCCTGGACCCAGCAGCCTTGGGCCATCACCTGGGCCTCCACTCCAAGGGGCCTGGGATAAGATAACTTCTTGTCCTGGAAATGGGTCCTCAGCAGAAGCTCCCAGAGGACGAGGATGCACCCCTTTGATGCCCAGGGCTTTACAGTTTAGAAAGTTCTCTTAGAGCCCCCATCCCACCTGATATCTCCATGGGGATCACAACCCCCATTGTATAGATGCAGAAGCCAGGTGTGGACCAGGACAGCTTGGCCAGGGCTCTTTCCAATGATACCCTGTGGCCTCTTAATTACCCTGCTGACTAAAGCATGGAAAGGAGTTTGTGCATTTCAAATAAATTTTCAACTACAAAGGGAATGAAACTGAAAGGAAGGGGCTACTCTCAGTTAACCAGAATATTCAATTAACCAAGAACACATCCACTCCCCCCAGCCCCCAACACTCTAGCTGGAAACATACCTTAAAGATCATCCTGTTGGGTGCATCTCAGGATTTCAGAAATTATATATTTTTCTTTTTATAAAAAAGATATTATTTACTTATTTGAGAGAGAGAGCATGGAGGGGGAGGAGAAGAGGGGCAAAAGAAGAGGGAGAAGCAGACTCCCCACTGAGGAGGGAGCCTGACATGGGTCTCCATCCCAGGACCCCAAGATCATGACCTGAGTTGAAGGCAGATGCTTAACTGACTGAGCCACCCAGGTGCCCCAGAAATTATACATTTCTAATTGATCACTCTAGCAAAGATTCAGGACCCAGTATGATAAAAACAAAAAGTGCGCCTTTCCTGAGAAGCATTTAAGGGCATTCTCTTACTACAGTAAAAATACCCAACCAAATATGCATTTACTCTGCTTTAGGCAGGGTTCTAAGCCCTTCAGGTCACAACCTTAAGACATATCATTTTCCCCACTTTATAGATGAGAAAACCGAGGTACAGAGATGTTAAGGAACACGCTCAAGGTCACACAGCTGGTAAGTTGCAGAGCCAGGATTCATATCCAGCTAGTCAGGCTCCTGAACTCATGCTCTTCACCATTGAATCCTGCTATCTCTCCAAGGGAAAAAAAATCTTAAATTTTCAAGAAGTAAAAAGATACAGCAATATTGGTAAAAATCATTTTTTTGCCAAGGTTTTAAATCACAAAGATAATGGCTGGTAGTGAAAAATCATGATTATCACACTGGGTGTAAAACTTTCCTTATAATAGCATTATCAGTGAGCTAGGCCGCAGCAGATAACGCATCTGGTTGGCTGGTGGACATGGCAGAAAGTGAGTTTGGGTCACAGTTATAAAACACTATTAACTACCACTCCTGCATCCCAGGAATGGCACACTCATCTCACCTCCGTTCTTGTTTTATAGATAAGAAACCCAAAGCCCAGAGAGGTTAAGTGATTTGCCAGAGGTCACACAGCAAGTGAGCTGGAGAACCTAACCTACTCAATTCAATGAACGTTTATATAACACCTGCTATGTGATTATGTTCTTTGAACTAGAAGCCAAAGAGGAAGGGGGAGGCCAGATCATGGTAGGCCAAGTTGTTAGCCAGCCAAAGGCCAGCACAGCTCCTTCCCTTATCCCCGCCATAGCCTAGGGCTATTTTCTGCCTTAGCATACAGCTGCCTCTGTGGGGTAGTCACTTAAAGGTTTTAGACCTTGGTTCTCCTCAGGAGAGGAAAAAGGAAAGGCCAGACACCTACTGCTCCTTTTATTTGGGGGCCAATGAATCTCTCTCACCTCTCAGAGACTCCCAAATAACCTCTCCCTTCCAGTAATTCTAGGAGAATGAAGATTGACTCCCACCTGCTTCTCCTACCACCATTCAAGCTAATGGCTCAGGGAGAGGCAGGGACAGCTTCTCTGTGTGCCCATGGTCTCCTCCTTCTCCTCCTCCTCACTGGCCCAGGGATATTGATAAGCCCCCTCAGTGATGTCACAGGACAAGGTGGGGAAGAGGTCACTGGCCTGCAGTGGACGTGAAGACAGAGGTCTCCAGCCAGGTGGCTGGGAAGCGGGCAGAGCTGAGGCAGGGGGCCCAGGAGCCCCTCCACGGGTCTGCGTTGGAGGCTTCCATGTGAGGCGACAGCAGCTTATTACAGCTCATTTCCTTCCCTTACTAGAACCACAAATCCACCGGGTTTTCACAGCATATTTGTGTATCTGACGCTCTCAGCTCGCCTCCCCTCGGGGACCGCAAGAGACGCTGAGGAAGGAAACAACATGGCCTTCCATAATTTCAAAGTCAGTTCCAGAGTTAATAATAAATTAAGAGCTGGGGGCGGGTGGAAGGGGACTAGATGTGGAGGGCCCACTCCCTGCCAGTGTAGACCGGCCCCTCCGGGAACATCTTCTAGGAGTCGGAAGAAATAATGGAAGCTCTGGGGTCTGAGATGCCCAGGTGGCTTCCCCAAGGTCACATGGCCACTGGACCCCGGATTTTTGTGGTACCAAACCCAGTGGGTCCCCTACCCGCCACCCCCAGTTTGGCTGGGTGAGGGGTGGAAGAACTGAAGCACATTCTCTCCCATGGCTCTCTTTCTCCCTCTCGGTGGAGGGTGGGGGCACAGCGGAGCAGGCCCCAGCCCCCCCTCAGAGCACCGGCTGATCCCAGAGAAAGGGCAGGACAGCTTTTTCAGAGAGACCTGGAAAATTCCTCTCCCTGGAAGACAACTAAACCCACTCACCTCTGAGGAGGTTTCCAGACCAGCTAGCCATGCCAGTTGGAAATTCAACAGTCCCAAATGCCTGTGTAATTTCGTTATTCATGTTTTGGTCCTAGGATGACTATCTCCCAGACTGGGAGCTCCCTGAAGACCAGGGCCTCTGCCATCAGACTGGAAGCTCAATCAATTCTTGTCAGGGCTAAGATCGTGAGGGGACTCGGAAGCAGGGGGGTGAGGACTGCAGCCGTGTGCTGGGCCCTGCTGGGCAGGTTGAGCCTGGAGAGGACAAGATGGGGTTGGACAAGATGGCTGCCCTGTCATCCTGGAAGGGCTGTCCTGTGAATCCTGCGGAATTCACTCCTTCTAAGTGCTGCCCCCAACAAGGTTAGAATTAAGGGGAGATGATACAGGGGACTGGACTTTGGTTCCAGAAAAGGATGAACTTTCTTTCTTTCTTTCTTTCTTTCTTTCTTTCTTTCTTTCTTTCTTTCTTTCTTTCTTTCTTTCTTTCTTTCTTCTTTCTTTCTTTCTTCTTTCTCTTTTTTAAGATTTTATTTATTTATTTGACAGAGAGAGATACAGCGAGAGAGGGAACACAACCAGGGGGAGTGGGAGAGGGAGAAGCAGGCTTTCCCCTGAGCAGGGAGCCCGATGCGGGGCTCGATCCCAGGACTCTGGGATCATGACCTGAGCCGAAGGCAGATGCTTAACCAACTGAGCCACCCACGTGCCCCAAGGATGAACTTTCTAAGAGAGTTGGATGGGCAAGAGGTAGTGAGCCTCCCCCTACGAAAGGCGGAGCTTCTGAGGGGTCCGAAGCACCAGGTGGCAGCTGAACCAAGCGCCTTTAAGATCCTTTCCAAACCCGAGGGTCAACCAGTGATGGTGCATGTTCTGGTCTCGTCCACGCCCCACACCTAGGGCTGCTCCTCCTAATAACCCCAGGGATGGGCCAGAGGCAAATGGGCAGGAGGACCCAGGGACCCGGCCCCAGCCAAGGAGGCCACTAAATCAGTTAGTCAGGCAAATAGCTACAGCACAGAAGCATGAGCACAGCAGTGGCTGCTGCAGGCCTGGGAGATGGCCCCGCCGTCTGCAGCTGACCAGACAAACAGGAAAATAAACCTTCCTTGCTGGCCGGGATAGTACTCCATGCTCACTATCACAGGGGAGCGAGGCCTCTGCTCGCCCAGCGCAGGGCACCTGCTCGTTCCTCACAAGGGAACCTGGGCCAGAGCCAGGGAGTGACTTGCCCACAGTCACATGGCTACTGCTCACCAGAGGCAGGGGCAGGGCACAGCCCTGGGGCTCCTTCCTTGCAAGCTGGTGCTCTTTCCCCCACTCTTGGCTGCCCCCACAGAGCCATCTGCTCTTGCAGCGGCTGGGATTCCTTTTGAAAAATATGTTCATCTCAGGCAAGTCCCAAAGAGGACAGAGAGATGATATATATATTCTTTGCTGACCCAGGAAGAGCAGGCAGAAGGTGCTTCTGCCATTTCTGGGATACCAAAGAATGTGTTACACTCAGTCTCCTTGTTTCCTCCCCCAGCCATGGCGATGGGGAAGCACAGAAAATTCCTGTGCCTTTTGCTTCCTTCCAGGAGACCCTCCACACCTAGATCCTCCAGCTGTGGATGGGCTGATAAACCCCTCCACCAGAAGATAGTGAAGGCTCAGAGGGTTGCTCCTCCCAGGAGAATTGACATATTAAGTCAGACTCTGCTAGAGGGGAAGGCTTAAATAGGGTCCAGAACCTGGACATCAAGGACTTTCAGGATGACAGGGAGAGATGTGGGGGTCAAGGATGCCTTCCCAGGGCTCCGCAGCTACTCCCTGATGGGGAGGGAAGCCTGAGGTGGAGGCGGGGGCACTATCCAGGAGGGGAGGCAGATAACGAGGCACATGGCTGAGGGTTGGGGAGAGAACCCTCTCCACCAGGCACCAAAGGAAGGGCTGTCCCCAGCCAGGTGTGTCCTGCAGAGATCAATGACTTCTCCCCACTTGTTGCTAAATCCCGGAGAACAGGAACTAGGATGTTAAACACTAGTCCACATCTGAACCAACCAACCAACCACCATGACCCACTGCAGAATATCCTCCTTCACCGCCCCCACAGACAGACACCAGCATCTCACTGACTTGGGCCCCCTCTTGGAGCTCATTAATCACACACTGCCTGCATGCCTGAGACTGGAGGTTTCTAGCTCCATCAATCCCAGAGCACTGGAAGAAAGGAGCAAATTCTCTGTCGTAGGTGACTCCTAGGGATACCGGCCAAAGGAAGCTTGTTCCCGGGCTCCAGAGCAGGGCCTGAGCAGGGCCAGGAGCTCCTGATCCCTCCCCCACGCCTCCTTTCAGACCCAGGGCAATTTCCCCAGAAGTGCTCATGCTGCGCCCTTCGAGCCTCAGCGCCAATTGACTGGATTTCAATCAGAAATCCATCTCCCTTAAGGACCGCTTTGGATAAAAGCAGAAGGAACCTGCAATCTAGATGCTGATGCCAAGTCATAATGGGGGAGCCGGAGAGAGGCCAGCTGCCCAACTCCGGTCCCCAGCCCGCAGCGAGGATGGGGACCAGGCTTCCGCTGCGGCCGACTCAGCTTCCACCGACCTAGAGAAAGGGGGTAGCTCGATCTCCCTCCATCTCTGCCACCCGCCGAGAGGGGCCGAGCCGCCGAGCCTGCCCGAGGGGTTAATGGGCTGCTAGCCCTTGGCCGGGGTCCGGGAGCCAGCTGTGCGCCCTGGGCGCGCCCCCCGGGCGGTTCCTGAGCGCGAGCGACAAAAGCTCCTATAGGCTGGCTAAAGGGGACCCGACGTGCCCTTAAGAGCGGGAGGAGCCGGGGGCTCAGCACTTCTCCCACCCACCCACCCCAACCTCATCGCAAGCTGCCACTTCTGTCACTCGTTCCTCTCCTGGTCTGTATACTGCAGTCAGGCAAGGGTCACTCCGCGAGAGGGTGGCTGCTCCAGTCCCCTCCCCGCCAAGACCCCGCACCCTGCGGGCGGCGCTGGGACCGCAGGGGCAGGAGGGACCCCGCAGATCGCTGGTTGCTCTGGGGCGAGCAGCCTCCCTGGTAAATAATGCACGCCTCGCGGTCCCGGCTGCAGCAGGTAGTGTATCAAAGTAATATCGCGCCGCGAATTGCAGTGTAATCGCCGTAATTTAGGGCCCCACGGGTGAGCCCGTTTCGGAAAGGCTGCGCGCGCGGACGGGCAAGGTGACTGGAGCGTCTGCGCCGGCTTTGACCTCTGGCTTTCCTCCAAGCTAAGTGAGGCCATAAAAAATTCAGAAGCCCAGGCTGTCTCCCAGCAAATGGGGTGTGGGCAGAGAGATGGTATTGTCTATCTAGACGCAGCGAGACCGATGCGGGGCCGGGAGGAAAGCGCTGTCGCCGTGCGCGCACATCCGGACACGTTGGTCGCCCGCGCGCTGCGCCAGTCCTCTTCCAGGTGGCAGAGAGAAGCCGGGGCGGTGTGTCCGGGGCACCCTGCCAGGAGCCCGGAGATGTTTTCATTAGGACGTGGGCGGCCCCTGCAGCCAGCCGGCTGATCCGTCCCTCCCACGGGCTGCCCAGCAACCGGCTTCCAGACTGTCCTAGGACCCGGCTCGGCCGCGGCCACTCCTCCTCCCCCAGCTAGGAAGTCGTCGGGCTTAATATTCCTGCCCAGGTCCTCCTGAGGGGTCTGCTGCCCGCCTCGCGTCCCCGAGCCCCGCCAGGGAAAGTCATTGTGGGGTGGAAAGATGATAATAGGAAATGTATTTGCAGGCTCCCTTCTAACTTCTTAATGGGAGCCAGCTGGAAGCGCCGAGCCGCGCTGTCCCTCTGCGTTCTGCTTCTGGTGACCTAGAAGGTGATAATCATGAGCTTCTCTCAGGAAAGACAAAGAAATGGAAAAACTTATCAGGCCCTGCAGCCCTGTCACATTGCATTAGCAGAGAGCCTGTGTATGTGGCCCTGCTCCGCTTAGGTGCCAGAGGGGCTGTTTCATGTCTCTTCAAAAGCCCCCCACCCCACGCCTAATTGTCTGGACTCAGGAGTTCTCTTCCCTCCCCACCGCTCTCCAAATCATTTCCATCTCTGGGTGAAGAGATGTGACATACACCAAGCTTTCCTGGGCTGACAATCTGCTGATGCCCCCCCCCCACTTCCACCCCCGCCCCTTTTCTCTCTTTTGCCTGGGCAGTGAGCTTGGGAGCTGGTAGGCCCCTTCCAAACCACAGTTCTCGTTAAACAAGCCGTGGTGTACCCTTAGAGCAGAACATTCTACAGCCGGCAAGAATCAACACATTGTACCCCTGAAACTAATCTAACACTGTATTGCACTTCAATTAAAATATATTTTTAAAAAAATGGAGACCTGTGTGTGTGTGTGTGTGTGTAAAGATGTCCATATTGTTAAACAGAAAAAAAGCAAGTTGCAGAATAGCATGTAGAGAACGATCTCATTTGTGTTACATTTTAAATAAAGGCTATATATACTCACATGCTTGCATATGCATAGAAATGTCTGAGAAGATAAAAAAGACTGTTAACAGTGGTTGTCCCATGGGATGAGGAGAAAGGGACTTTAACCTCTTACTTTTAAATTTTTGTACTGTTCAATTTTTTTCAACAAACAATTGCATTGCTTTCATAATTTAAACATAAATCTTTTTTTTTTTAAGATTTTATTTATTTATTTGACAGACAGAGACACAGCGAGAGAGGGAACACAAGCAGGGGGAGTGGGAGAGGGAGAAGCAGGCTTCCCGCGGAGCAGGGAGCCCGATGCGGGGCTCGATCCCAGGACCCTGGGATCATGACCTGAGCTGAAGGCAGACGCTTAACGGCTGAGCCACCCAGGCACCCCTAAACATAAATCTTGCTAAAAAAAAAAAGAAAGAAAGAAAGAAAGAATCCCTTCCCACCCCTATCCCTTCACATTTGAAACTGGGCCCAGAGAGGGAAAGGGATGATCCCAGGTTGTGCTGCGCTCACAGCCGGGCCTCAGTCCCTGTCCGCTCCTGTTCCCACACCAGGCTCCTTCCCAGGCCTGGGGCCCTGCCAGTCAGGTTCAATGGGCCTACGAGGGAGTCAGGGATTCCTTTCCCAGAGCAGGAAGGGCCTCCGACAGGAGTGTGACCTGATTGGAGGGAGCAGCCAGATAAAGGCAGGGGGAACCAAAGACAAGAGTTGGAGACAGATTTGGACATCTAGCCAGGGTGGTGACAGATTTGGACACTTGCTCATGGCCTTGCTTTCATCCAGCCCCCATAGACCCGGTCTTCTGACCCAGCTGGCTTCTCCTGGTCCGCCTTAACAAGGATGGGAACTGACGGGTCAGCCTAGGGTGTACAACCATCTTGACTTGTCCAGAACTGAGAGGGTTCTCAGAATGTAGGCCTTTCAGTGTTAAAATTGAGCCCGTCCTAGGCAAACTGGGACAAGGACACCCTTGTGCAGCAACCCAGGGGAGTCTGGCAAGGACACCCCTTGACAACCCAAAGGTGAAGAGTCTAGGTTATCTGCAGGCAAGGACAGCCAACACCTGCTCTGGCTTTTCTCAGAAGTACGAAGCTGTAAGCGTGAATTTACGTCTTGTCAGTCATGATTTCCCCTCAGTTCAAGCGCACACACACACACATAACCCCTCCTTACCTCCAGAGGCACATCAGTCAGGGTCCAGTTACACCACCCAGAGCCCCCATGTGTCTCTGAGCAACATAATCCTCAAGAAATTCCAGGGCCTTTAATTACACACGGGGTGCATTGCAATTTCTCATCTCTCCCTCCCCACCTCAGGAGACAAAAAAGAAATTTCACACCCTAGTGAGCCCAGCTCGTCTTTTCCTTTTTGATGCCAGCCCGGGGTTAGAAAGCAGGGACAGGCAACACACACCTCCTCTGGGTCCTGATTCCTTTGCTGATTTTGAGATTCCAAGCACGCATCTTAAAGATCATAATCTGATTTTGCCATGGTCGCCTTCCCAGCCGATTAATGGCACCCTGGCTTCTGTGTTGTAGCCCCCAGAGTTCTGCAGAACTTCCACACACACCCCGCCCCCTGCCTCAGGCCCTACTTGAGACTGACAAGCCAGAGGAGCAAAGGGTGAGGTTAAGCAAGGGGATATCAGAGAGGAAACGGGAGATCCGAGATCAAGTGCTGGTTCTGTCTCTAGCTAGCTATGTGACTTTGGACACATTGCTTCCCCTCTCTGGTCTTCGGTTTCCTCACCCATAAAATAAAGGGGTTAACCTAGGTGGTCTCTAAAGTCCCTATAGGCCTAATAAGCCAAACTTCCTCAGCTCAAATCCTGGCTTCCTCCTTTGCAGTGGGTGAACTTGGGCAAGTTACCTAACCTTTCCGTGCCTCAGTATTCTCATCTATCTCGTTGGGTTGTAGTAAGGGTTAAGTGTGTTAATATTTGTAAAGTCCTTAAAGCAGTGCCAAGCACATACTAAAGCACTTGTGACAGATATCAGTGCCCCTGCTATATGCCCTCCACACTCACTCGTCCCATGCGTAGCCCTTGGACTTGCTCCAACTCCAGGACCTGCGTTTCTCTGCCTGACAGCTTTCTTTGATTCCCCCCCACCACTGACCCCCAGACTGCTTGCCCTGAGCTCCAGGCAGGCTCCCTAGGGGAGCCGGCATATAAATACCCCAGCAGCCTTGTCCCTCACTGGGGCAACTCTGAGACTTATTCCACATGGTTCCCCAGAGGCCCAGCAGGACTGAACGCAGGACCCAGGGTGGGACCTGCTCTTCCACGCACCCTTTACCAGCTTTCCTCCTTCCTCTGCCTCCCTCCCAGTGCTTCCCGAGATCACCCTCCAGATAAGCTACTTGCACACAAATCCTTCCCTCAGTTATTACTCTGCGCTAAGGTACTTTATAGACATTACCTTCACGCATTGCAACAACTCTGTGAAGTGCGTGTGATCCTTCTGTGTTACAGATATGGAAACCGAGGCCCACGAAAGTTAAACGCCCTGCCCCAATTCACATGAGTAAGTAAGTGGCCCAGATGGGATTTGAACCCAAGTGTGTCTGACTCCATTGCCTCTGTATTTCCACCTGCCTGCCTCTGAATCCTGCTCCAGGGACAGACACCTCATTCCTTCAGAGCTACGGTGGCTGCTCATTTGCTCCCGGCAGGAAAAGGGGCCCAGGGCCAGGGCCATCTGTGAAATTTCCTTCCTGGCAGCCACTGAGACACCACCCAAGGACTCTTTTTCCAATCACACGGACACCCACAGAGTCCTTGGGTGACGCAGAGCCATCAGGCGCTTGGTACTGCAGCCCCAGTTTAAGTGCAAATATGTGGAGACCCTTGGGGGAAAGGAAGTGGCCTCCCAGGGTGCCTGTCCAGAGCGAGCGCCCTGTTTCCTGGCCCCCAGCTGAGCCTCCCTCTTGGCCTCAGAAGTGTGTGCCGGAGGCAAGAGCAATGGGCCATATGCCCGAAGTGGGAAGAACGGAGCTTCACAGCCGTCCCCCAGCAGAAGCCCTCATTTCACACTTGGGCTCATTACAGTCCCTGATGTTTTAAGTCAGGTTTTATACTTATCAATAGCTTTTATATGCACATGGTTCCAAATTCAAAAAGACTTCCTCCCTTCTTTGCACTCCACTTTCCCTCCCTGAAGACAACAGCTGCTGTTGCTGATTTACCGTGAATCCTCTTGGAGATATTCTACGGATAGACAGGCACACAAATGTAGGCATTATAGGACATCGTTCTTTTTTCTCCAGAACAATATAGCTTGGAGATCTTTCTATATGAGTACATAAAGAACTACTTCGTCCCCTTTTACAGCTGTTAGTATCCCAGTGTATTTATGTCCCATAATTGATTTAACCAATCCCCAATGGATGGATATGGCCATCCATTTCCGATCCTTAGCGAACACAGACCTTATACATATGTTATTTTGCACACTTGGGAATACATAGGAAAATTAGCTCGAGATGGAATTGCTGGGACAAGGGATAAGTGCATTTGTAATTTTGAAAGATGCTGCCAAACTGACCTCCAAATCTGGCGAATGTGCCCTGCTGAGGGCCAGCTGTGTCAGGCATTCATGTGCATTGCTGACTTTGATCTCACAACAGCCCTGGGAGGGTGGCATTATTATCCTTGCTTGATGAGAAAATTGACAGAGATTCAACTTTGCCTAAGATGACCCAATAAACCTTTTATTGAGCATTTAATTGCATGCCAGGCTCTGTGCTAAGTGCTTTACATTCATTATCGTATTTAACACTCCCGATAACACCATGAGCCACTTCCTTTTACCATCATCATTCACTTTACAGATGAACCAAGTGTTGGGGCTCAGAGAGGTTAAGCTTTCGCAGCATCACACAGCCAGTAAGTGGCAGACCAGATTTGAAATTTCTCAGTGTGGTTCCAGAACCTGTTCCACAGCCACTCACAGACTCCCTATTTGCTGCCTTATCATGTGCCCTGAACTCCTCTAGGCACTGTGGGGGTACACAAGCAGAGTCCCCTCAAGGCATTAGATGTATATTTGAGGAGCTAGAGGCAGATAGAAGGTCAGGGCTGGAAAACACCATGAAAACGCTTTTCAAAAGGGGATCTCTGCCCTGTGGCAGGAAGGGAGGGGTTGAAAATGTGGTGGTAAAAGGTGGTTTCTGGTTGCCTCGATGCCTGGGGGCACTATTGGGATCTAAACTGTCCTGCCCTGCGTGGGAGGATCTCACAAAGAATTGTTCCCTGCAAAATGCCCATAGCACCCCTATTAAGAAACTCTGGGACCTTTCATTCAGCAGATGAGGAAATAAAAGGGAGGATTCATTTGGGGGCAGGGACGGGAGTACGGCCAATCCAGTTAGAGGCAAAGCCAAGACTAGAAATTGCTCTGCTGATCTCCAGGTTAGAGCTCGGTGCTCTGAATACTCCGTGGAGGTGCCTCCTGCACACACTTGAATAAAGAGAGCCAGACTCAGCAGCTTAGTGTGTGTGGATGCGGGGCTTATTTATTAAGCACCTGCTGCATACACATAATCATTTAAGTTCCACGATAATCTTATCATTTTACATCCCCCCGCTGAAGGGGAGCACCAGGAATTGGAGAACACAGGGATAAGTGAGTGGAGACAGATTTGGGGAGAAGCCTGAAACCCAAGTAGAGGGCATGCCACTGACGATGTGGACAGCAGTGAGCTAATAGGGCTGATTGGAGACTCTTGAACCAAGACATGACTTCATCAAATGTGTGTTTTAGCCCACTAACTCTGGTGGCAATGCTTTGCACATGCTGTTCCCCCTGCTCGGAATGCCTTTCCTCCCTTATACACTTAGAGAACTATAGCTGAAAGTTCTCTGTGAAGCATTTTCTGACCCCTAAGAGTCTGCATCCACACCCCTTTGTTAGATGGGGAACCCCCAAAAGCAGTGGCTGGGTCTTATCTTTGCATCCCCAGGCTCTTGTCCAATGTTAGGTACACAGTGAGAGCTCCATAAAGGCTTATGGAATGAATGAATGAATGAATGAATGAATGAATGAATGAATGAATGAAGTGATGAAGACCTGACTGAGATAGTGGCAGCAGGAAGAAAAAGGAAATATGAAGCTAAATTGAAGGAAGATGGACAGGACCTCTTGACTGGTTAGATAGAATAATAACAGCTCACACTTATATAGCACTTACTGTATACCAGACCCCATAAGGGACTATTATTATCCCCATTTGACAAAGGAGGTAACTGAGGCTCAGAGAAATTACACAGCCAGTAAGTGCTTGAGGTCACACAACTAGAAAGTGGTGGAACTAAGCTTTGAACCCAGGCGAGTAAAGTCAAAACTATGCATTCTGGGCAACTGGAATCATGATGCCCGGAGACCCCAGCTCTTCTGATCTCTGCTCTGTTGCATTATCCCTGCTTTCCCATCTCCTTCCCATTTACCACCTTGAACCCTCTCACAGGACCCAAGCTTCAGCCCCAACAAAATGTATAGCCTAGACAGAAGGAGCAGCGTCCTCTCCTTTTCTAGAACTGGTGTGCAGAAACGGGGGCTGGGGAGCACGTGGAAGTGGCGGCAGGGATCAGAGCCCCACCCCAGTGGCTTTTGGCCTGCCCCAGCGGGCTCTGGGCGCCTAGCCAGTGCAGGCTGCGGTGCCATCTCTCTGCGGTACCTCCTCCTTCACCCAAGTCACACTCCACACGCTCAGGTTCCTTTGTGGTGGGTGTTTTGATTAATTTTATTCTAATTAATTCAGTAATCTCAAGCTGTTTGCAAAATCTGCACCGAGCGCTGCTCCGTGATGGGTCTGCGGAAGGGGCTGCAGACAAACACACGGTTCATTTCTCCATTGGCGCTATATATATCTTATGGCTGGGAGAGGGTGGGCTGGGGAAAGGAGCAGGAACACTGCCTGCCTGCTGGCTTTCAATGTCATCTCCCGAATGCCCTCTGCTTGCTAGGGGCCAGCGTTATGGATGAAGGCTGGTAGGAACAACCCCAAGTCTTTCTTGCAGGCAGGCTTGGTGGCAGGGATGTGAGTCCCACTTCCGGTCTCTTCTTTTTTGTGGATCCTCGGGTGGTTTGCTTAATTAACCTCGCCAACTTCAGCACCCTCACCTGGAAAATGGAGATGAAGCACCTGCCCTGGCTACCACATGGGCTCTCAGCACCAGCTACAGTCTGGGGACGGCTTGGGAAACTGTACAGAAACGAAGTGTTGCTGGCATCATTATAAGAGAGGCAGTAGAACATGATGATTAAGACTCCAACTAGATTTTCTGCCTCAACCTCTAACTATCTGGGTACCTTTGGAGAGGTTATTTCACCTCTCTGTACCTCAGTTTCCACACCTGTAAAATGGGGGAAAAGAGCACCCACCTTATAAGAATTCTTATAAGGATTAAATGAAGATGAGTTTTTACTTTTTTTTTTTTTTAAAGAAGTTTCCATGCCCAGCATGGAGCCCAACACAGGGCTTGAGCTCACAATCCTGAGATCAAGACCTGAGCTGAAATCAAGAGCTGGATGCTTAACTGACAGAACCACCCAGGTGCCCTGAATATGAGTTTTTAGAACAGTGCTTGGCACGGAGTCAAGCACTAACAAAAATTACTATTATTATGGTTATCTTAGTCATCTTCATCCCTCTAAAATCTTCCCAGTGCAACACAAGTGTCCAGTTAGGCAGGAAGCCTTCTCTGATTAACCATAACAAAACTTGCACCCCGGTCCCAAAGCACCCATCCTTCCCTCATTTCTCTGAATGCACTGAAGTCTTCAGCCATAATCTTGATGTCCTCTTTGGGTGGCCCATTTTTGTTTCCTGCTCAACAGAACACCCCAGATTACAGGACCCATCTTGCCCTAAGTGTATAACTCCCACTGGTGGGATTAAAGTGGCTAGGTCCATGGCTGTTCCAGAAGTTCCATCCCAAAGGGACTTAGAGGGAGCAAGATGATGAGAAGGGAACTCATCTTGAAGCTGAGTTTGCTAAGTATTCACAATGACTTTACTTAAAATCTAAATAAATATAGGAAAGTTTCTTTTTAATTGAGGCAATGTCGATTGTCTATATGAATGATAATTTTCCTTTATATGAAGGGACATTGGAAGGGACACATGGAAATGATGGAGGAGAATCTCTCTCAATACAAATCTGTACCAGTGCCATGAAGAGGAAAAACCAACCAATCAACAACCAAGATGGTAATGGAATGGGGAAGGAAGTGATGCTTTAGATGGGTAGTCAGGGAAGACCTCTCTGAGAAGATGTCATATGAGCCAACCTCTGAGAAATGAGAGAAAGCCCTTTGCATTGCCATCAGGGTGATGAGCACTCCAGATAGAGGGCACAGTCATGCAAAGGCCCTGAGATGGGAATGAACTTAGGGTATTTGGAAGACTGAAAGCAGTGGCTGAGGGGGACAGAAGGATAAATCAGAGTCACAAGGTCACCAGGTCCAGACTAAAGGGTCTCATAGGTCATGGTAAGGAGCTGGGTTTCATTCTAAATGCATTGGGAGCCATTGAAAAGTTTTAGGCAAGAAAGTGACCCAATGTCATTTGTTTTTAAAAGTCGCCTTAGGGCTGCCTGGGTGGCTCAGTCGGTTAAGCGGCTGACCTCTGGCTCAGGTCATGATCTCAGGGTCTTGGGATAGAGCCCCAGGTTGGGCTCCCCACTCAGTCTGCTTGTCCCTCTCCCTCTGCCCCTCCTCCTACTTGTGTGTTCTCTCTCAGATAAAAAAAGATCTTTAAAAAAAAGGTCACCTTAACTACCTCTCTAGAATTCATTCATTCATCCTTCCATCCATTCATTAACAAGATTTACCATGCACCTACTGTGTGCCAGTCTGTGCCAGGAACTGGCAGTTCCGCGTTAAGTAGGACATTAGCTTCCCCTCCTAAAGCTCAGCACTGATAAAGAAACAGACAAAGAGAGGCCTTAAAGGCAGGGTGGCAAATGCCATGGTAGAGCTGTGTACAGGATTTGACTGTGGAGGAAAGGGGCCTCAGATTGGGAACAGAAAAACCTATTGGTTAGAGCAGTTATTCTCCAAATTGAGTGGCTTCAGAATACCCTGGAGGGATTGCTAAAAATAGATTGCTGTTGCACACACTCTCCCCACACAGATTCTGATTCATCGAATCTGGAGTGGGGCCTGGAAATTTGCATTTCTAGCTAGTTTCCAGGTGATGCTCATGCTGCTGGTCCAGGGAGTGCACTTTGAGAACCACTAGGTAGGAGCCTCTCAGTTTCTGTGAACCAAAAAGACCTAGTTCTGGGAATCCACTTCAGCACTTGTGGTCTTGGACAGTTCCCGGCATCTCCCTTCAGTGTTTCTCTACCACCCAAGCGTGAGACAGCAGGGGAGCCTGCTGAGAACAGGTGAGAATGGTGATTTCGCCACCATCTCCCTCCATCAGCTTCCCCTTGAATTCCACTCACAAACGCCCCTCCCCTTCTCCCTCCCTGGGAGGCACATCTTCGAACTCTGTCCTGCAACTGAAGGAGCAATTTCACTCTCAGTCGCTTTCATTGATTCCCTTCAGGATGCAGAAGACCTCAGTCACCACTGAACACAGTTTCCATTCAGACAGCCGACAGCCCTCATCTCCCTCCTTCTCAAAACTGTGCCTAGGGCTGGGGGATTCCAAGTCATAGACTTTATTCATTTCACATCCTAGTGGTCAGACATCTCCTCACCCCATTCCCCTCTTCCTGCCCCCTGCCTTTCTCTGTGCCCTGAGTGTACCCTTCTCTCCCTGTCATTTTTCCCAAGTCCCCTCCCCTCCTCAACCCTCTGCCCATGCCCTTCAACCTAAATTTAGCCAGCTCTCCCATGAAAACCTAAATTACCATGGTTCCTGGTTATCTTGGCCCTAAGTCCCTCAAAGAGATGGGGCTGAGGTTTCTAACATCAACCAGAGCCCAAATTTCAAAATTTACAAGAATTCTCCAATTCGGGGATTTCCCAACTATCCTCCCAGACCAGAAACATCCTTGGATTTTCAGTGGGCAGCTGATCCCATTCCCCTCTCCTCCACCAGATTATAAACTCTCTGAGAACAAGGAGCTCTGCTACTCAACGCTGAGATAATATGCTTCCCACAGTGCCTAGCACCTAGCACCTGCTCATAAATGGCCCCTTTATTATTACCAGTGTCATGATTGCGTTATTAGTGTTATTGTGCCCTCCTTTCTTTGTGCCTTGCCCAATACCTGGCACATAGGGTCTCAAAGCCTCCCAGGTAAACACATAACAGAATGTAGAATTGTCGTTCTCACCTCGCTGGTCTCGCCTCCTACTGCCTCATTCGCCTGTAACAGCTTCTCCCTCATTTGCCTTTTTTTTTTTTTTTTCCTTAACTGCTGCTGTGTTCCGAGCTGGAGCATTTGAACGATTTTTGTGCAATAACTCCCCACCCCCAACGCCCAGATCTTGGAGGCCTGGGAGATTAGTGTCAGGAGATTTGGTGGGTAATGGGTTCTGGGCAGTAGCAAACGGCCCCCTTTACAGAGATACAATTATGCAGGTTACACTTCCTTGGCTTCAGACACAGCCACGGGCCTCAGGGAAACTTGTGTCGGCACGTATGGTGCATGGGGCCACATTATATAGAATATTCTCCACTTGCTATAAAGCTGTTGACAAATATATAAGAAGCAAGATGGTTTACTTTTCCTTCTTTTTTTTTTCCTTTAGCCAAATACTGCAGGCCCTCATGAGTCACAAAAGTTTTGAGATATTACTCAGGAATGTAGGAGGAAAACTCCATATTTCCCCCTGTCAAAGGTTTGATTTTCTTATTTATTTACTAGCGTAGCACTGGGTAAATTGAACCCTGAACAACATTAAAAGGAAATAAACATATCTCTCAGCTGCTCACGGACCTGGCACTCACCAGGGAGCTAGGTTATCAACAAGGATGAAGTTGCAGCCTGGAGATGCAGTGGGGGTCTAGGGGTCTACAAAGCAGGGGACCTCCAGCTCCCCACTCCAGGTGTGTCGGAGGTCCCCTCCCACCCACTGGCTTCCAAGCCTCACGACAGACAAACACCTGCACTCAATGTCCACAGCAGCTCGGGGCAGGCATAATGGCTCCCTTTTTATCCCCACCTTTGTAGTCCTTGTGCTTCTTACCAACCCCTACACACACACACACACACACACACACCAGCAATGACAAACAAACCAGAACCACAGGAGGAATGTCATCTCAGAGTCATATCTGCATGGTTGAAATCAGAGGGTGAGATGCATGAGAGCATTCTTATGGCCTGTTTACAGTCACTGAGAATCAATACTTACTTTTGGGAAAGAAATACACACCACACACACACACACACACACACACACCCATATATATATAGCTATGGTGGATGGATGGATCCCTCTCACCCTGAAAACCATGACAGATGAGTTTTGTTCGGACCTCTATGCATTTTAAAGGTGCATTTAACCTCACTAAATTAGAATCTGGGCCAGTGGTGGCACCCACCCGGCCCCGGCCTGGGCTCCTCTCTCCCTCAGCTGGGGGGCAGCCAACCAGGGCTTCGTTCAGAATTCAATCTCGCCTGAGTGGTGTGACTGCTTCTCTCTCTCTGCTCAGTTTCCATAATGAGAAAAGCTGGGCCCTCTCCTCAGGGGGCAAGCCTGGACCAGAGGGGTTTATAGGGGTGAAGGCAGAGGCCCCACTGTCCTGTGATCTTCAGAGGCCTTGACCCCACCCCAGTTATGACTCAAGGTTGATCGGGATCATGGCAAGCAGTCCCACACAGGGTCCAAGAATGCAAAACCCATTCTGACACTCATTCTCTTGCTCAAGAGCCTGCAGCAGCTCCCAGTTACCCAGAGCAACTAAGCTTCTTCTCAGTCGCAAACCATAGGCAGGGATAGAGATCCAAGGCCCAGCGGGGCTCGGCAGGAAGAGTATAGCGATTGATTGGCAGGGTCTGCCATGGATGAAGGCAGGAGATCAGAAGCACCCATGCTGAAGAGCTGTCTTCCCTGGATTCCAGAAGGAAGTCCAAATACCTCTGCTGTTCTTTCAAATCCCTCCCCTGTCTGGCCCCTGTCTGGTGTTGTCACTCCGCTCCAACAAGGCCACCCCCCTCACAGCCAGCTTCATGCTGTACCTGATGTGGGCGGCCTCAGTCCAGCTTCTGTGCCTTTACTCCAGCTGGTACCCCCACCCTCCTGCCATCTCTCCATCCTTTGTCTATGAGTTCAATTCCTACTACTTCCTACAGTCCAGTACAGATCCCCCTCTCCCAAACAGCTTTCTTCTCTGCTTCGGTCTGTGCCAGCTCTCAAGGCACCCAAGGACACTCCCGCATATTGAAATAGCTGTGCCTTTAGGGCGCCTGGGTGGCTCAGTTGGTTAAGCGACTGCCTTCGGCCCAGGTCATGATCCTGGAGTCCCGGGATCGAGTCCCGCATCGGGCTCCCTGCTCGGCAGGGAGTCTGCTTCTCCCTCTGACCCTCCTCCCTCTCATGCTGTTCTCTCATTCTCTCTGTCTCAAATAAATAAATAAAATCTTAAAAAAAAAAAAAAGAAATATCTGTGCCTTTAGCATGTTTCCTATTTCCAAGTGCTCATCTCCCCAGTATGATTGGAACCCTCACCCCACCATTGCCTCCAAATAAGAATCACATCTTAGTTTCTTTTTGTACCCCCCACAACACTTCACACAATCCCAGCCAAGACCCAAACTGGCCACAGCACTTGCTGATTATAAGGCCTTCTACAGGCTTCAGTGAGTGTTTTGAGATCTCTGGGGTCTTAGAAACCAAACCTGTGGGGCCAAAGATGGATTCAGAGGGGTCCACCCTGGACCGGGAGTCCCTTTGACCCATATTCCGTCCTTGACTCACACGCAACCTGTGGCCTAGGCACGGCTTAACTAAATTTCTGGGCCTTCATGGGCCATCTGCAAAATAGGTAGCCGCTTTTTGTCCCCTCCCGCCCTGCCCACCAAGCAAGTGGCATAGTTTCAATTTCCACCCTGCCACCAACAAGCCAGAAACACAGGGCCAGGGACCAGGCCTCCTTGAGCCCCGGGGTCCTCCCCTGTAATATTCTCAAAGGGGAACAGGTGTTCAGAAAGGGTTTGCTCTCTTCTCTTTGGTCCTACTCCCTGAAGCACAGTGGAGGGTAACTGGGAAGGAGGTGAGGAAGGGGGAGTTGGGAGAGATGTGGGGCCCAGCTTCTTACCTTTGGTACCACTGCCACTTGCCATACGCCAGTGTTCTCTCTCTCTCTCTCTCTCTCTCTCTTTTTTTTCTGAGAGGGAGAAGGGGGAAGGGGCAAAAGGGGAGAGAGAGAGAGAGAGATCATCTTAAGCAGACTCCACACCCAGCGTGGAGCCCTTCGTGGAGCTTGATCTCACAACCCTGAGATCATGACCTGAGCTGAAATCAAGAGTCAGATGCTTCACTGAATGAGCCACCTAGGTGCCCCCAGAGTTCTTATTCCCCCCCACCACCACCACCACTTGAGCTAAGGAAGGGTTTGGGAAGACAGATGTGCTCTATAGAGTCCATAGGCAGAGGCCAGGGGAGCCCTCAGGCCTCCACTGGCTGAAGGGGGAAGACAACTTGGAAGTCAGTCATAGGACAAGTCAAGGGAGGTAGGGAACGAAGGCCCAGCAGCCTCCCTGAGAAGCAAGGTCAAGTGGAGAAGGGCTGAGAAGATAGACCCCAGTTGGAGGGTCAAAGAAGGATAGAGAGCAGAGGTCCCCCAAGCCAGTAGGGCCCTAGTCCTACTAGTCACTGGCCCCTCCCAATCAGATACACACAGTTCCGTCTTGGCCCCACACAAGGACCACAAGATCCCCCCTTCCCCCTACACATAGACCATAGCTGTTCTGCCCGCCTTCCCCCAGGTGGTCACCACAAATGGTGATTACAAAAATTATGGGAAAATATCTATGGCACAGTTAAGTGCAGAAAGCAGGACACAGCACAGTATGTGCAATGAGAGTACCATAGTGTAAAAAATGTTGAGAAGCCATAGCGAGCAGATGCTAAGAGAACAGGCTCTGGAGCCAGCCTACCTGGGTTTAACTCCCAGCTCTGTCTCTTCCAAGCTGCATGACCTTGACAAGGTACTTGACCTTTCTGTGCTTCAGTTTCCTCATCTGTAAAATAGGGATGAACAATATGGCACTCCCCCCCGCAACAGTGAGTTAATCTTCAGAAAGCACTTAACCCAGTGCTTCATATCACTGTAGAAGCCACTGGGATGGGAGCTCAAAAGGGTGCAGACTTCCATCTCTTTGATTTCCTGCTTTATCCCTGCACCTAGACCACCACTTAGCACATGGGAGACATCAACAAATTATGTATGAATGAAGGAATAAATGTTGGTGGGGAGGGGAGACACACAGATCAATCAGAGGCTGCCACATGCCCACTCTCGGGGGAAGCAAACACACATTCTGTGACTGTGTATACAAGTCTGTCTCTCCACAAACACTGAGCCTTCACTCTCTGCCAGGCAATGTGCTATGGGGTGGCAGGGGTATCGCACAGGGATGAAGGAAGCCAGGGCCCTATGGCAGAGACTGCTAGTTAACTCCTTTCCTTTCTCCCCTTCTTCCCTACTCCTAGAACTTTTGGCAGGTCATAGGGCCAAACAGAATAAAAACTACATTTCCCAGCCTTCCTTGCAGCTACACATTCTCAATTCTGACCAATAATATTTAAAGGGAAGTGTCAAATGAGAGCTTCTGGAAGTCTCCTTAATAGACAGGTGGCACTCACTCTTCCCCTTCTTCACTGGAAAGTGAACATAATGACTGTAATTGGAGCAGCCGTGTTAGACTGTGAGGGGACATTGGTCATGAAAGCCATCTGTTGCAGAGCAACAAGATGGTAGGAGCCTGGATCTCGGAGGACAAAATGGAGCAGAGCCATCATATCAGCCATGGATGCCAGACTTTCAAGAGAGAAAGAACTAGGGGCGCCTGGGTGGCTCAGTCGTTAAGCGTCTGCCTTTGGCTCAGGTCATGATCCCAGAGTCCTGGGATCGAGCCCCGCATCGGGCTCCCTGCTCCGCGGGAAGCCCGCTTCTCCCTCTCCCACTCCCACTGCTTGTGTTCCCTCTCTCGCTGTGTCTCTCTCTGTCAAATAAATAAATAAATAAATCTTTAAAAAAAAAAGAGAGAGAGAGAAAGAACTAAAACCCCTAAATTGTATAAACCAATATTTGGGGGTTTACTATTACCTGCAGCCCATCTCAATCCTAATGATACCTCCCCAATCACTGGAAGCTCACAGTCAACTAGGGGAGGCACACAAGGAAACAGACCAACTCTGCTGAGTGAGGTGGTAAGGGACATGCACAGCGTGCTTACTGTAGGAAGTACACAGAGGATGGGGGACCACAACCCAGCTGGGAGGAGGATGTGGGGGGAAAGGATTTCAAAGAATGTGGAGGAGGTTTCAAGATGGTGGGAGGTGGGGGAATGGGGAGAACTCTGGAAGGGGAGGTGAATTTTGTCCCAAGACACAAAGGAAGCTTTTCCAGAGTGAGTGGAGCCAGACTCTGATGAGAGGGACTATGTCAGGCCAAGGCTGGGAGGAAGGACATTCCTGGCTACGGAACAGCAAGTGCAAAGGCAAAGAGGCCATGACTGAGGGACAGGGATAGTCTGGTGTGGTTCAAGCACAGTGTGCATAGGGATGGGGTAGGAATCATGGAAGATGAGTCATGAGTGTTTTCAACCCTGGTTGGAGTAAGACTGGAAAGTTCTGCACCAGGTGGCTAGTGTTTCAAATGTGTGATATGTATAAACTTCCTCAACCTCACTACAACCCAGTGAGGCAAGCACTCTTAGAATCTACTTTGCAGATGCAGAAACCAGGCACAGGAAGATTTAAACCCCTTGCTCCAGACTGTACAGCAGTGAATGGCAGGGTTCAGGTTGGAGTCTGGGCCGTGGGACTCCTCAGCCCACGTGCTCCCCCAAGACCCTACGCATTCTCTCAGAGCTGTGGCCTTCACAGGGGTTGGTACTCTCAGCCCTTTCCCTCCACCTGCCCCGGCACACCCCTGCCCCATCCACACCTGGCATCCTCTGTGGCTCATATTGGCGCCTGCCCCAAGTACGGCCATGCCGGGAGATTTTGGTCTTGGTCCTGAAGGGAAAGGGAGAGAAGGGGCTCCAGGGAGGCCCAGCAAAGTCCAGAGCAGCCAGAGAGAAAGCCACATCTGAAAAGGGGGACCCGGCTTTATTCAGACAGGGTCCTCCTTTCATTTTAGGGGGGAGATTTCCGAAAGGAAACATTGAGTATGTAATCTCATTTGTACAATAGGGAGGTAATGACCATCTACGTGTTAATGCTTTTCTTACGTGTTCTCATTTATCCCCTCACATCAACTCTATGAAGTTCCTACCCTCACCCTCATTTTACAGACAAGATGAGGCACAGAGATGGTAAGTAACTCGCCTGAGGTTGCCCAGCTCATAAATGATGGGGCCGGTCTGTGTGACCCCCAAGCCCCCTCGCAGTCGTCTGGCTCTTACGAGTCCTCCGTCAGAGATCTTTGTATCCGTGACAGAATTCCGTTCAGATGCTGCTGCCTCCTCCCTCCCCACCCTCCCCTCCCCCTCCCATCCTGCTACCACAATCTGTAGTCAACATATGCCTTGAAAAGGCGACAAAGCCACAGCCGTCCTCAGAGGTTTTTTTTAAAAAAAGTAGTATTATTATGCAAGAGAAGAGCTGAAAGAATCATTGCTAGAAACACCCTTTGCCTTACTCAGTCCTGGCACGTTTGGAAAACCTGTCCGAAAACAGGAATCTGGGTGCCTTGGGGCACCAAAGACCTTGGACTGGTCCTCCTCCATCGCCCGCCTCAGGGAAGGGGGCCTCTTAAATTCGCGCTGAGCTGGGGAAGGGCCCCTCCGGAATTGAGGGAGATGCGCGCTTCCCCTCCCCGCTCTGGCCACGGATTTGTAATAAACCTCTGGGCGGGCAGAGGCCCAGAGCAGGGGTGCGGCGTCAGGCCAGTGCGGGGGGGCGGGGGGGGGCGCCGCTCACTCAGAGCGCAGCGCGCCTCGGTCCCCGGCGCTGCACCCCTCACCCACTGGCCTCCGTCCCCCGGTCTCCCGGTCCCCCGGCCCCTCGGTGCCCCAAGGCTCTGCCCGGGCTCCCGGCCGGCCTGCTCCAGACCTTGTGGCATTTTAAGCCCCAACTTGAGGCTGACGGCTGGCTGGCTGCTGGGCGGCCCACACGTCTGGAGTTCTTCCCGGGAGAAGCCCCAAGTACAGCCCAGTAAATCAATAAACAAATTAATAAGCAAATACTGCTGTCTGCCGAGCCGAACTGGGACTCCCGGGCGAACAGATTTCAAATCAACAACAGACGGCCACAGGGCTTGCCGGGAACCAGGGCACCATTTCTGGGTGGAAATTTCAAAGCCGCCCCCCCACCCCCCCACCCCCCCGGCTCCCAGGACTAGAAACAGGTTGGGGGCGCAGCCGGCCAGGAGCAGAGCCGGACAGAGGCTGTTAGGGAGGAAAGCCCCTTTCCATCCTGAGTTCACCTTCATCCTCACTTGCTCCGGTCCGTGGTCTCCCGCCGAGAGGGAGGCTCCCTGCACGGCTGGCGGCAGCTTTGATCTGGGTCCCACGGAGGATGATGTGGGTGACAAAGGAGCCCTGAATCACAGACGGCACCAATTAAGGGAGTTGGCCCTTTATTGCTGACTCTCAGCTCCGCGCCATTGTGGCAGCAGAGGGGCTTCTGCTCACTTCCTCCAGGGGCCTGCGCAGGCAGGAGGAGGGGGGCCCGGCAGCCAGAGGGAAGCCAGGTGGCGGGCGCCTGTGGCAGGGGGCTGACCCCTGTGGACGCCACCCCATCACCCCATTTGCGAGAAAGTGTGCAAGTGCCTGGGGAAGACCATAACTCTGGCTCTGGCAGCAGTCTGGGCCAGCTCCCTCCCCAGGCAGCAGAGCCGCCCCCCACCGCAAGTGCGAGGGACCAGGGTCAGGATGCAAACAGACAGGCCTGCACAGCTGAAAATAGACTCCACCGGACCTCCAGAGAACTCCAACCAGGAGGCCTGCGGCGCCCTTTTCTGAAAGGGCCTCCAGAAGGCTCGTGTCTTCTCTTTTGTGCTCACAAATGCCACCCAATCCCGCAAGGCCACTGAAGCTGAATAATAAGGCAGAGAGAGTGTCTGCCTGGGGCGCTGGCCTCTGGGCTGTCTGCCAGGGCTGTCAGGCCACCCAGACTTCAATACCAATAGAGTTAAGGGACAAGAAAACAGCTCTGGTAAAGGCTTGGAAGCTGGGGAGGGAAATGACCTGTCTTGTGAAGTGACAGAGTTCAGTCTGCCGGAGGCCTTCTGACGTGAGGCTGTGCGAGGAGGCCCGTGTGAGCGGGCTCTCCCCCACCGGGTGAGCACTGATGGTGCCCACAGTCAGCAAAACGGGTCTTGTAAGAGCTGCCCTGCCTGCCCTGCCTGCCCTGCCTGGTTGCCTATGGCTCGTGCTGCTAATGCGCCTGGGCCCACCACTTCTTCTGCAGCCACTGGGGACAGGTCTTGTCAAGCTGCTACAGCTCTCAGCAAACACTCTTCAGAAGGGAGGGCAGATGTCAGCCCCAAACACCTCAGGACGCTGGGAGAATTCTGATCACGCAACGCACGTGCTGACAGACCCCCGATGATCTGCCATTGGCTCACGGAACCACGTCAAGACTCACAAACATGCCAGTATTCCTCTGCTGACTCAGTCATAGGGTGCCCGCTCCGTCCCAAGCCCCCCGGTGGTGACAGTGAGCGAGACAGACATGGTTCCTACCCTGCCTGAGCTTGCAGTAAGAAGATGCCTGGCTTCCGGATTCAAAAGGTGGGCTGGGGTGGGCAGGGTACTCTCCAGAGGATAGGTGGGATTTCAACAGGGGAGGGGGGGGCAGAATGTGTTGCAGAGGGTGGGGTGGAGGCCGGCAAAGGGCAGAGGCCAGGATCAGCCAGTCAGGGAGAAGAGGAGGCCAGCCTGCCCAGAGGGTGAGGGTGTGGGGCAAACATAAACTTGTCCCTCTTCCAGGTCAGGGGGAAGGACAGAGGGCCCAGGCCCAGGGCCTGCCTCCTACCTCCCAGGCCACTTGCCCCGAGGTGCTCCTCATTAATTGGCACGCCCAGGCCCGGACTAATCCCATACCAATCACCACCTGAGAGGAAGAGAGCAAGGTTTGGAAATGCAAGTGGAAAAAGAGATCAGGCCCAAGAGAGCTTCCTTGCCGGCCCCAGCGAAGCCAACAGAAGCTACGTAGCTGTGGAGCACAGACCCAGGGGCCAAATCCTAGCTCCACCTCTTCCTAGGTGTATGACCTTGGATGAGTCATTTCCCCTCTCGGTGCCTCAATCTCCTCATTTGTAAAATGAAGGTAAAAATAGTACCAATGTTCATAGGTTGTTGTGGGAATTAGATGCGTGCATGTATATGAAGTGCCTAGAGCAGCTTCCAAGGCCTAGTAAGAGCTCTGTAAGCGTGACCCGTTACTCTGAGAGAACAAGACGGCTGGGCCTCCTCCTGATGAAGGTGCGCTGGGCCCACTTCGGCAGTTTGGGCAAAGGGAGAAAAAGAAAGAAGAGAAGAAAGGGGGACAAGTAGGCCTGGAAAAACAGGCTGCTCCAGCCTTTTGGATGAACCATGGGAGACAAGTGGGAACCCATGGGCTCCGATGTGTGTGCATATGTGTGTGTATGTGTGTGTGTGAGAGAGATTTTTGTACAGTTGAATGCACTGATCTTAAGCTTACAGCGTGGTCAGTTTTTACATATGTGTACACTTGTATAATCACTGCGCAGGTCAGGATAATATTTCCATCACCCCAGAATGTTCCTAGAGGGACAAAAGCCGTTAACACAGTCTTCATCGAAGCAGGGGGCCCACACCCCAAGGAGGCATGAATCTACTGGGGTGCCACTTCTATTTTATCTCATCCTTTTCAATTTGACTTTGTGTGTGTACTTTATAATGCATGTAATACATTAGCACAGCCATGCGTGTTTAGAATTAATAGATAAACTTACATTTGCTGGGGATATGAGCTGAATATCTCTCCTGCTTGTCGCCTAGGCTCCCTTGGCCCTCCCCCACCTTGCCCTGGGGTTTCAGGTAAGATTTGGCGAATTCGAATTCGAGGGCTGGCAGGGGGACAGGCCAGTGAGGGAATTTGTTCTCAGGCCTCCCTCCCTGCGGGGCCACCTCAGATGGCTGTGTCCCTCCCTGGACAGCTCCTCACAGGTTGGCTCTCTCCCTCCAAATTTTGACAATCATTCCCTCCCCTCCCCTGTGGACGGAAGGGTGGCCTTTACTCTGCTTACCGCACTGTCCCTTGTGGTTCCTTTGAATATACACTTTCTTGGATTACGCTGACTTGAATATGACATCTCTTTCCTGCTGGGACCCTGGCTGATACACAGGCACATCCTCAAAAACGTTTTCCCCCCAGGAGTATGTGCTCAAAACATTTGGAGATCACAGTTCACTGCGTAGTCTGTTTGCCCAGAAATCTGGACCTATCAGGGCAGTCTTCCTCTTCCCAGAAGAGAGGTGAAGGTGGCCGTTTCCAGTGTTTGCTGCCCCCTCCCAGCTCAGAAGTAGCAGATGTTCAGTCCGCTTTGGAGATGGAGTGGACCAAACTCCCACTTGTGGCTCACCAAGGGTTCCTTCATCTGGGAGACTTGCCCCGGAAGCACCCTCCGGTTCACCCAGATGCCTCTCAGTCCCCATTTCTTGTTGGTGAGGGGAGTTTGCTAGTTTGCTTACAAAGGTGTAAGCAGGGTAGGGAAACCCACAACAGGTACTGTAGTAGCTTAGGGCTGGCAAAAGTGGAGAGCCCCGGAGAGAGGAGCAGTGTGGAGGAGTCTGCCTGACATGGGTAACTGTGGGTACAGGGTAACGGGTACAGCCCATGGTAACCTCGCCAGGAGGGAACTGGGGTCATAACCTCCCTGTCTTCCTCCAAACCCAATAGGAAGCCAGAGGTCAGGGGAGCCCTTGGATGTGTCCAGAGACAACAGCTTTTGCGGCCAGACAGCGGGGTGTGGAAAGGTGGGGCTCGGATCTGGAGGGACAAAGGGAAGATTTCCTGCCAGCACCAGAAATGATGTCTGTTCCCAAAAGGCTTTGCTGCTACCCTCCCCCTCCCCCCACTGCCCCTGGTCCCCCAGGTGCTCAGCGTGACCACAGACAGCCCAGCTCCGCACAGCTGTCCACGTAGGGAGCAGGAGGGACTCTCACCCCAAGCAGAGGTTGGAGGAGTGAGCGGAAAGTTGGAGGAAGAAGTCTGAGCCTTCCTGGCAGGCAGGTGGAGACAGCTAAGCAGTGATCTGGCTAACTCCAGGCCTGAGCCAGCATTCCGCATGGATGGACAGAATCTATCTGATTCCTCACAGCCTCAAAGAGAGGAGGCGAGGGAGAGGGGAGGACAGAGATAAAAACGCTGCTGCCTCCAGCAAGCCATTTAGGAAGAGCTCCTGAGCCTTTGTTCACTGCAAACACGCAAAACTGGTTCTTGCTTCCCCTGGAGCCAGGGTTCTGGTGTGTATGGCTGGGAAGGAGAGGGGAGGGAGGAGAAGGGGGAGGCAGCTGGTGGAGAAGAGGGAAGGGAGTTCTCTCTCCCTCATCCCTGGGAAAGCTCGGACCTCCTCAGACCCTACTCGGCTCAGCTCGCTTCTTTCTGTGTGGCTCCGGGCAGGTTCCTGCATTTCTCTGGGCCACAGTGTCCTCATCTGGAAAGTGGCAATCATAGCACCCTCTTCCCGGGGTTCTTGGAGGAGTAAATGCGATAACACGTGTGCAAGCATATGTTCCTCACCAGAAGAAACGGAGGATGGTGGGCAAGTGCCATTTTATGGAATACCCAAAAGGAATACTCATCTCTAAATATGTCTTGTTGAAATAACAGGACCTTTCCCCAGCCCCATACGGGTTTACTGAGTGTCTTCATGCCCCACCCCCCACCCCACTTTGTGGGCTGCCCTGGAACCCGGGAGAGGATGGGGGGCCGGCAGCTGGGCTGGACATCAGACATTCACAGACATAAAGCGTGGGAACTCTGGGAATGGGGGGGACACAAGTTCAGTGTATGGCAATTCTGGGAAGGGGGAAGTCGGGCCAGAGGGGCCAGGGGGTGTGCCTAAGGAGTGCTAGAGTCAGTATTCCAGGTGAGAGGAGGAGCTTGGGGCAGGAACAGCACCCAGGAGGGAGGCGAACCGGGAGCTCTGTGTTCTGAGGGGAGCTGGTGGGAAGGGCCACACACAGGTCCTGGGGTAGTCCATGCTCTCAAACACCACACCAGTGTGTTTTTTATTTTGTTGGTAAAGATTTATTTATTTATTTGAGAAGGGAGAGTATCTTCAAGCAGACTCCCAGCTGAGCACGGACCCCTATACCAACACTGGGCTCAATCTCACAACCCTGAGGTCACTACCTAAGCTGAAACTAAGAGTCGGATGTTTTTTTAGAAGATTTTATTTATTTATTTGAGAGAGAGAGAGCATGAGCTGGGGGAGAGGCAGACGGAGAGGGAGAAGCAGACTCCCCACTGAGCAGGGAGCCTGATGCAGGGCTTGATCCCAGGACCCTGGGCAGATGCTTAACCGACTGAGCCACCCAGGTGCCCCACCACACCATGCATCTTGATAACCACAGAGGTAGAGACCCTACCCAGGAGAAGCCCCTCCAAAGCTTCGTCCCTCTTGCTGTCTTTCTGCTACTTCCTCTGAGCAAAGCCCCATCCCTAAATTAGTCCAGCTGTCCACTTTCACTCTCCAGACTGCTGGTGTCTGCCAGAGAAAGTGATTCCTTCTTGTTAGTCCTGGAGTTCCTACAAATTCATTCACTCATTCATTCATTCATTCACTCACTCACACATTTATTTCCTGGAGTTCCTACAAATGCATTCACTCATTTATTCATTCATTCATTCACTCACACATTTATTCATTCAACAAATATTTATTGAGCATCTACTACTTATGTTCACTATTTTAGGCCCTGGGGGAGACATCAGTGAATGAAATGGAGCCATGTCCTAAAGTAGAGAGACAACAAGTAAAATAAATAAGCAAAATATATAGGAGGTGCTATGGAGGAAAAGGAAGGAGAATAAGGGGACATGGGAGGGAGGTCAATTTAAAGAAATAGCCAGAGAATATCTCATCAGGAAAGTGCCTTCTGAGTAAAGACCTGAAGGGAGTGAGAGAGGAAGACATGTGGGCACTTGGAGGGAGAGTATTCCAAGCAGTGTGAACAGCAGGTACACAGACACTGAGGTGGGAATGTGCCTGGCTTATCTGAACAAAAGGCCAGTGTAGATGAGGTAGAGTGAGCAAAGGAGAGTAATAGGAGGTGACATCAGAGTTAGTGGGGGGATCCAGTTGTGGAGGGCCTTGGAGGCTATTGTAAGACCCTTACCCTCAACCAGGCCTTAATGTTTGGTTTTCCTTTTTCAAGCCACACTTGAGTTATTTCAAAATTTCAAATCCCCTGTATCAGTTAGGGTGCTTTTGGCAATTAGGTTGTATCTGAAAACCCAATAGTCAGTGGCTCAGATCATAAGGATATATATTATGTACTGGACAAGTGTCTGAAGGTAGTTAAACTAACAGTTCACAGATGTCATCAAGGCCCCAGCTTCTTCCTGTTTTTTCATTCTGGCACCCTCAATGTGACAAGATGGCTGCTGCAGTTCCAAGCCTCACACCTCCTCCCAGCAGCTTCCCAAGTAGAAATGAAAAGCTCTGGCAGAGAAAAATGTATGTGTATAGTGAGAAAACAGGAAGACTTTCTTCTTGCATATGTCTCTTATCATGGAGAAGACAGTTTCCCAGAAGACCCAGCAGACTTTTTGTTTGATTGGCCAGAATGGGGTCCCATGTCTAGTCCTCAGCCAATCACTGGCAGAAGGGAATAGATGGTCATAATTGATTTGTACCAATCATGATTCATCTTGGACCTGGGCACATTGACTGGTGGAGAAAATTGGGGTTCTTTTAGCAAGGGAGGAGGAATGCTGTGGGGCAGGTGATGGATAGTGTCTACCATGCCCATCACAGGCCCCGCTGCACCCCTTCTGGAGCACAAAGAAAACAAAGACCTTCAGGTTCCCTCAACAACCCACCTGCCCTCCCACCCCATCTGTGATCCCTTCGCTTGCACCCTGGAGCCCAGCCCTCAGGATTACCACTCCATTGAACTCATCATTGTTCTTCCTAAATCAGCCACTCCACCTGGCTTTCCTGTCCCAGCAAATGGCAACACCATCCGCTAGTCCAAGACAGAATTACATGCTTGTAATATGCCAACTGGTGCACCAGTGACGTATTACATTAGCATTACGTTACTAGAGAATGTGATGCAAACAGAGCTTCTAAATGTACTTGTGTGGTTTAGCTTGGCCTCTTGCAGGCTTGCCATTTGCTGGGAGAAGAAGTTCCCAGCAAGCTGTTTTCTTGTCAGCCTGAGTCCCCAAATGAGAGAGACATGGAGCAGATGTGAATCTGAGCAGAATCATCCCAGCTAACCTAAAATCCTATGAGCAAGAAGTAAATGTTTGTTGCTGTAAGTCACTGAGATTTTTTTAAGGATTATTTGTTACACCACATTATTGCAGCAGTAGCTGACTAATATAATGGATGCTTAAGTTGTTTCCAGTTCTTGGCTATTGCAACAAGGCACATGCTTGTAATATGTCACCTCGTGCACCAGTGTATCTTCAACTTTTCTGGTTAGCGCTGATTTGTTTTCCAAAATTTTGTACTAATTTACACCCCACCAGCAATGTATCAGAGTTTCCATGGCTCCACGTTCTTGTCAGCACTTGGTTTTGTCAGATGTCTGCTGATCTGATGGGTGTGAAATTGCATTGTCTGTCTCTCACTCATCTTTCCCTTCCTCTGAGCCTCCTTCCCTAACTCCCTAGTCTGAACTAGGTCTGCATTCTCAACACATCCCTAGGTCCTTATGCTTGCCTCCCTCACAGTACTGGTAACACAGCATTATATTTATCTTTTAGTCTATCACCAGACAGAGCCCCTGTCCCCCACCCCAGTACAGAGATCAGCACTTAGTAGGCACTTAGTAAATAATTGTTGAATGAATGTTTGATGAGAAATTTTAATCAAGCTCGTCAGCTCCTGAGTGTACAAGTTGAGACAACTGACTCATCACAGGTACAAGGATGTAAAATGTCAGAGACTGATTGCTTTTCATGTGGGTATCTGATTTGGACTTTGAATGCTGCTGGTTTTTATGCTGAAAATGTAATCAGACCAAGGTGGATTTCAGGAGACTAGCAGCAGCTAGAGAAGTGAGTGACAGCTAAACCCAATGTTTTGTGGGTAAATGCGATCTAAAAAAAGCAGGTAATGGTAAATAGCTAGAATTTGCTATTGTTGCACACTATTCTAAACACTTTATACATATATGGAGGCTTACAACAACCCCATGGGGGTAATATCAGAGGAGGAAACTGAGAAAAGCAACTTGCCTGAGGTACACAGCTGGTGAGTGGAGGACCTTGCCTGGTTTGAACTCAGGCAGTCTGGCTTCAGAGCCTGAACTTTTAATCACCAACCTCTGCTGCTGTTCTGGAAATCACACATACCCCCAAGGCAATTGCTTTAGAGATCATGGAACTTGGCACCTCCCAGAGATCCCTTCCTTGAAACACTGAGAACCCCTTTGGATGGCATGGTTGTGTTTAATATATCTAAGGTCATATTCAAAGGTCAGAGTTCTGAGCGATCCTTGAAAATGCATCTCTGCTGCCAGTCAGAGTGATGGAAAGAACACAGATCTGGGAGCCAGGAGACTTGGGTTTTAATCCACTCTTGGCCACAGTCTTAGTTTAGGTTATTTTTGTTACAAGAAGAAAAAAAAATACTTCAAAATTCCCAAAATGAAACGAAAAGCTGTATTGTAAGGGATGGGTGGTGGTGGTGGGAGACCCAAGTGTTGATCCAAGAACTGGTGCATTGATAAAACCATTCTGTGCCTTTCTCTCTGGGTTTAGGAAAGCATCTCATTCCAGGGTCAAATTCTTGGGTGATGAAATCTGATTGGTCCAGCTTCAGTCAGGTGTTTCCCTCAGGTCCAATCAACTGTGGTGAGGAAGGTAAGATCACCTAAACCTCAGGCAAGGGGGATCATTGTGAGCTAGGCGGTTATCTCTGGAAAGTGTCTAATAAAGCTGCAAATTCACTGGAGACCTTAGTGAAGCCATCTTCCCTCCTGGGACTCAGTTTTCTCATTTGTGTCTTGTTTACCATTATATTTGCTATGCCTGGCACATAGTAGATGTTTAACAAATGTTTGTTGAATGAATGAATGGGATCAAGCCATCTCTGTATTACCTTCTGATTCTGATAGTCTGTCTTCTAGAACGCTTATATGTGAGCTGTGGGGGTTATGACAGCTGACAATGAGGAAGAAGAGGGAGAGGTGGGTAGACAGACACTGGTTGGAGATGTCCAGGGAAGCCAATTTAAGCAGTCCTTTCTCTGGGCATCTTTCCAGTGTCAATCCTCTGTCCTCATCAAGCAGCCTTCTGGACAGAATTTGGTTTCTCTAATGGACTCTGCCCCTGGAGCGTTAGTGCCCTTTATAAGTTAAATTGGCTTCCTGACAATAGCCAGCACAGTGTCCTTTGGTAAACATGGTCTTAAAGAGATGATCCTGGATTTTTTTTTTTTTTAACCCTGGATTTGACTCCAATGTCTGGAGTCCAGACTCTTCCAGTTATTATATGACTTGAGTGGGTCACTTAACCACTCTGAACATCAAAGTCTTCATCAGCCACACAGATAGGAGAATATTTGTTCTGCCTCACTCCTATGAGTGAGCTTGAGGGATATTGCATGTAAAATTATCCAAAATAATTGAACTACATTTATGCTGTGCTAAAATGGAGGATTTCGTATAATCCCCATAAGAATTTTAAGAGATACCTACTATAATTATCCCCATTTTTTATAAATGAGGAAACTGAGAGTCAGAGGTTAAGTAACTTGCCCAAGTTCACACTGTTGATGAGCAACAGAGCCAGATTCAGAGCCATTCTGAACCACTAAGCTCCATGACCTTTGTCAGTGGCCCAGCTATAAACAGATGCATGACAATGTGTTGGTAATTATTATTACCAGAGCCTAAGCCCCCTTGGTCAAGCTTAACATTGAGTTTCCTGACATGGGACCTAGGAAATCAAAACTTGGACTCCAGAGAAACAGAACTTCAGAGTTTCTTCCCTCAGGAAAAAAAAAAAAAAAAATCTAGAAAATATATGAATTAAGAAATCTCTAGGCTGAAAATGAAAGAAACTCAGCTCAAACTAGCTCCCTCCAAAAAGGAGATTTATTGGCCGCCATCCTGGGAGGTGGTGAGGGCGAGGAACCTGGAAGCTGAGCTCCGAGCATCTGCGAGGCACTTTTTGTCACCGTCTCTCATAGTTACTGCTTTGTGCACGCTGCCTGCCTTCTCTTACACTTCACATGAGCTTCTTCTCCTGGGAGCGAGTACAGCCGCCAGCACTCCCAGGATCACATCTCAACAGCTCTACAACCAGAGCTGAGATGCGATTTCATTTCCCAGCTAGAGATTAAGAATCTCACTGAAGCACTCCATTGGCCCAGTTCGGGTCATGTGTCCTCTCCCCTGAGCCAATCACAACAGCCAAGAGCATGTGATTCTATGATTGGCTGCCCAGCTTGGGTCACATGCCACCCATGTGAGCAGTGGGAGGGAGGGGCAGTGGAGATGGCAACACAGATGTGGGCTCTGCGGGGGTAGGGGGAGGGCAGAGCTCTGAAGCCAGTGGTCACCCCAGTTTATGTCCTCTCCAGGTGGTGACTCCACACTTGACTTCCTCCTTCTCAACCCACATGTAGTAATAAAAGTCACCTGGTGGGCTGTTAGTTTCATATTCTTGTGTTTTTCTTCAAAGGTGTTCAGGTGGTCTTCTAGATAGATGGGGGAGTGGGTCTGTCCTTTTCTGCAAGCCACTTCAGTCATGGATGTACCTCAGCTTCCTTGCCTGCAAAATGGGGCTGATGGAGCATCTGCCCAACTTCCCTTACAGGGGTGTATGAGGACCACAGAGCTAATGGATGTGAAAATTGCCTTAGAAAGAACAAAGTGCCGTATTTACAGACACAGGATGTATTTATTGATTTATTTATGCTGCTTTGTGTTCCAAAAAAGGATTTGAGGTAGTTTACCAAGATGCACACAATACAGTGGGATAAAAATAGATAAAGTGATAAGAGCAAAGGGAAACAAGGGTAGAAGAATAAAATAAAGCCAGGGAAAATGCTGATACATGGAAACTTATGCTCCAAATCCCTGAACAATTTCAGATCTGAGCTTTCTCATGAACAAAAATGTGGGAAGCAGGATCAGTTACAAAAGGTACAGCAGCCATTAAGGTGAAAACATAACAGCATGCTGGGAAAGCTCACAGAGCTTATCTTGGCACTGATATCTGATCAAGAGGATATTACTGATATTAATATATCATGGATATGCATATTCAACACTATTTAGATCTCTGTCCTTTCGTTTTCACGATGTCAGTTGACATCTTCTTCAGGGTCTCATGTGGATTCATCATTTATGATTTGATTTCATTTAGCTAAAAACCTGATACCAATTAAATAGCAAGCGAAAACATCCCTTTCATCTCTTTTGGTTTTCTTTTTCTGGTAAAATGAGATTGGGTGCACGGAGTGGTACATGAGTTCCCCAGTGAAGTACAGGACAAAAAAGTTCGAGCATCTTGGCTTCACTGAAACATATAAAAACCACCAAGACATAAAACTGATCCAAGCAGGCCGTAAAGACACCACTGCCTTTGCCTCAGAACTTGGGCTATAATCTGCTGTCCTGGAACAAAATGCAAACATAAATCAGCCTCCACTGTATTTTTAACCACCTACGAAATTCTTCATTTCCTGCCTGAAATGCTTCTGACAGTGAACGATTCCACTCTCCCCCACTCCTGCTCTGAGAAGGTGCCCTCGAGGCAGTGGTGGGAAGGGGAGGGCTGGGGTCCAGGTCCAGGTCAGGACAAGCCCAGGATGGAACAAGGGGTAAAAAAATCGCCCCAGTGGTCTCCATGACAAATAAGCCAGGGCTGTGGCTAGCCTACACAGTGATTTTGTGCAAAGGTGAAAGGGCGACCCTGTAGGCATAGGAAGCCCCTTGGGGTCCCACCTGGGGTGCCCTCTTCCCCATCTTCACCTAACCTAATCTCATCTATCCTCTGGGACCCATAGCCTCCACAAAGCCCACAGCATTCTCTTTTTTTCTGAGCTCCTAATGCATCAACAGTACGTACCAGACAGCTGGCGTTTAATTATATGATGTCTGGTGTTCATTTATTTCATGTTGTCAGTCTGTCTCTCTAACTAGATTGAAGATAGCTTGAGCATAATGATTGGTTCTTATTTTATATGTCTACCTTACAGCCAAGGAGGGCGCCTTATGTCTAGACGCTTCACATATAACAAGGTCATTAAAACAGAATCTTAGGGTGTCTAAGCTGTCTAGTTCACCCTCCTGGTCCCTGTGCCCATTTCACAGATGAGGAAATTGAAAACCAAAGAGGAGGCTTTATCTGTCCCAGGTCATGCAGTGAGAACCCAGCCTAGCCAGGAATGAACCCATTCTCCTGTCTGCCAATGCAGTGCCCTATTTCCCTTAAACACTTAGCTCTAAAACTCACAAATAGTTCAGAACCACAGCCCACTGGAGAACAAAGACAGACAGACAGCCGGCCCACAGTAATCGATCTGCATATGGGCAGTTTCCAGCACAAAGCCAGGCCAAGCCGGCAGTAGGCTCGCCAGACAGCCCCCATGGGAATCAAAGTTGGTTTTTGTATGTACCAGGGGGACAAAAGGACCTCAGTGGGTCACCTGGGGCTTTTCAGCCTCCCCAGCACCATAGGATCACACTGTCTGTGATGCCTGGGCACATGAAACCCATGATTGATGGGTCCTTCCACAGGAAGGACGAGTAGAGAGGTGGAGAGAACATCACAGAGAGACATTTGTGTATGTTGTGTATGTTGGGGGCTGCCTTTTGCTGTGAACCCACTTGATAGCAGGAAACCACCCAAGTATTTGCCCCAAACTCCTAGCAACAGGTATTTTACAACAGTGTCAAAGCTCATCGAAACCAGTATCAAAATAATAACCAAAAAATACAAATGGCAACAGTTGCTAAACAAAACCCTATACTAGAAAGCTGACAGCAGGGGCACCTGGGTGGCTCAGTTGGTTAAGCGACTGCCTTCGGCTCAGGTCACGATCCTGGAGTCCCGGGATCGAGTCCCGCATCGGGCTCCCTGCTCAGCGGGGAGTCTGCTTCTCCCTCTGACCCTCCCACCTCTCATGTGTGCTCTCTCTCATTCTCTCTCTCTCAAATAAATAAAATCTTTAAAAAAAAAAAAAGAAAGAAAGAAAGAAAGCTGACAGCAGATGCATCAATCCTGCTGGGTCCCTGCTGGTCATTCACAAAGCACAGCACCGACCACTTCGTAATTCTCGCGATGACCCTACAAGCCTGGCCTCATGAGCTCGTTTCGTTTTGCAGGCATGGGAAATTATAGTTCAGAAAACGTAAGTGTCATGTCCCCAGTCACACCACTGCTAAGTGGCAGAGCTGGGGACTGGAGTCCAGGTCGGTCTCCCTCACTCCCCTTACGCTACAACCCACATATGCTCTTATTCCAGCCCAATTTCAAGTATTTGTCCCCTTACCAGAACCACAGGACAAGGTCTGGTGTGGAAAATCTGAGGCTCTTCCAAAGAAAGATGACAGCTTGCCCAATATTTCACAGGGGAATGCTGGGGGGAGACAAGGGACCGAAGCCCACTTAGATCTCCATGGCTTTTTCTGGGTGCCAAACAAATGCATAAGAAGCCACTTCTAAAAGAACACAGTGTTTTTCCCCTCTCTTCTCACCTCCCCTGGGCCTGTGCCTGTGATAATTGGGAAGTACAAAGTCTGGTTTTTCTGGGATTGGAACCAATGCTGTAAAGAGTGTTCTGACAATAAATGCTGTTGATTGACGGTTGATGGACAATGTTCTTGAGCAAGTTTTTCCTGTGCTGGGTGTTAAGCTGAGAACTGCTCTAAACAACTGCTCAACAGCCTGCTTCCTGATCAGACAGAATCTACTACACTTTCCCTCTGTGGGCCTTAGTTAGGCCAGGCGAGATGATATCTCAGGTCCTCTCCAGCTCCATTACTCAATGACTCTATCAAGAAGAGAACACAGATCTGAAAACCTTCCCCCCCCCTCACCCCCCAGACCTTGAGTCAGGGTTATCATTCACACACAGAAACACAAGGTCCAATAGAGAGGTCAGAAATAAGGTGTTTGATTCTGGTATCATACACTTTGACCCAATAATTCCACTTGTGTGAATTTACCTTAAAGATCTATGTACACAAAGATGTTTGCTTTGGCATTTTTTGGAAGTAATGTCCCATAGAATAATGTCTAATACAAGAATGGTATGACTCACTTGGCAGTATATACAGCTATCTTTTACAAAGGATGATTTGAAAGACATGAGAAATTGTCTATGACTGTTTTTTTTCAAGATTTTATTTATTTATTTATTTGACAGAGAAAGAGAGCATGCACACAAGCAGGGGGAGAGGCAGAGGGAGAAGCAGGCTCCCCACTGAGCAGGGAGCCCAATGCGGGGCTAGATCCCAGGACCCTGGGACCATGACCTGAGCCGAAGGCAGACGCTTAACCGACTGAGCCACCTAAGTGCCCCTATGGCTGGTTTTTAAATTGCAATTCAGTATCCATTAATGGGTCGTGAAATAAACTTAATAGGTCTCCTGCCACCAACTCTTTTTTTAAATGAAATAGACTAGAATAGAAAATATCAGAGTACATCACAGGTGGTAAAGGTGTTTATCAGGAAACTAGTTTCGCTTATATGGATAACTGGGCCAAAATACCCATAGTACTTTGTATCATAGGGTCACAATTAAAACATCTCTAACGGGGGTGCCTGGGTGGCTAATTCGGTTAAGCGTCGGTCTTCGGCTCAGGTCATGATCTCAGGGTCCTGGGATTGAGGCCTACATTGGGCTCCTTGCTCAGCTGGAAGCCTGCTTCTCCCCCTGCTTGTGCTCTCTCTCTCTCTCTGTCAAATAAATAAATAAAATCTTAAAAACGAAACAAAACCAAAAAACCTCTAAGGACATAGGTCTACAGTGTACTGTACAATAGGATTACAAGAGTGTAGAATACTATATCTGAGACCAAGCCTAGAAGGGAATACACAGGAACAAAGATAGGAACTGTGTTAAGAGTGGTAGGAGAACGAGTGTTACTTTTCATTTATAAGTTTTCTGTGATGGTTGTAGGCAGGTTTTTTGTTCTTTGTTTTTTTTAAAGCAATGTCTACACCCAAGATGGGACTTGAACTCACAATTCCAAGATCAAGCGTCACATGCTCCACCTACTGAGCCAACCAGGAGCCCCTGTAGGTGGTTCTTACACTAAAACAATACAAATGAGTAAGAACACATGACCAAAAAAAAAAAGGAATACCCACAGGTCATTATCCAAGCCCACAGAGCCAAGAGGCTCAAGGGGGGGCTTCCTGGGGAAACAATGCTTCAGGATGGGCCTTAAATATTGGACAGAATTTGAACGGGGCATAGGGGATGGCCTTAAAATAAGTAGGGCAGTCACTAAAAGGATGAAGGGTACAGAAGGATAAGATGGGGTGGGAAAAAAATGTCTCCGTGATGTAAAATGGTTTTGAACGAGGAAAGAAAGGAGCAGCCCCAACTCTGGACGGCGGGCCATTGCTCCTCCCGGGCCAATCTAACCCTCCGCTCCCCACCTCGCCAGAGACCTCAAACTAGAGGTTGCCCCTCATAAACATGGCCGCGCCAAGCTGGCCACGCCCCTCAACGAGGTGGTGACCTCCCGTGGCCCCACCTCCCGCCGCCCCTGCGGCCAATGAGAGGGAAGTACGAGGTTGGCGCATGAGTGCTGCCGCCAGTGGGTGCGTCCAATAATGACTGGGGGATCCCGGCAAGTAACATGACCAAAAAGAAGCGGGAGAATCTGGGCGTCGCTCTAGAGGTGAGGGGACAAGTGGGGGGTGGGCCTCGTCGTTAGTGCCTTCTCCCCGCGGCGGGGTACAGTGGGTCGGCCTGGCGACAGGTTGGAGGAGGGGCTGAGGGGAGGAAGTGAGGGCGACGCGGGTTTGGGCGAGGGACGCGAGGGGCGCGAGAGCGTCCGATGGGGTACCCGAAGGTGAGGGCGGGATGGGGGAGATGGAGTTTGGAGAGCCCGAGGGGGCACCAGGTGGGGACAGAGGTGAGGGGACCTCCACAGGGGAGGAGCCGTGGAGGTGAAGAGGAAGCCCCGAAGCGGACGGGACGCGGAAATAAGGAGGCCCCGAGGGGAGACGTGTGATTGAAGAGGACGCAAAAGGGGCGGGCCCTCGAGGTTTGGGCGCCCCAGAAGGGTAGATACCTGTGGCTGCGGGCCCCCCAAAAGTGAGAGAGCCCATATTATTTAGCATATTACCAGATGGCTTAAACATCCCCTGAGATGGGAAATTTTTCCTCTGGGGTACTGAAGCTCGTAGCCAGAAAATTACTTCGGGAATCTGTGGGAGTTTGTAGAGAATTCTGGAATGATGACGTTCCCAAAGAGCTTAAAAATAACGTACTGCATGTGGAAGGGAAAGAAAATTGAGGCATATTGAGCAACTGCTACGTGGTACTTTATTTGCATTCTCAGTCAGCCCTCCCTACAAGCCCGTGAGAGTTTTAAACCGATGGGGAAACTGAGGTTTCAGGCAGAGCCCAGGCTGAAGCAGTGGAGGAGCTGAGATGCAGCACAGGTGATTTGCCCTCTCTCTACTGCGTCTTCTTTCTTCTGTGTTACAGTTCCCTCGATTACCGTCCCGGTAGTTAACAGAGAGCTACAGGGGGATAGTCTTCGTGAGCTTACTGCCAGTTCAGTAGTTCTCAAACTTCAGAATGCATTAAGCATAATTTGCAGAGCTTGTTAAAAATGGAGAGTTGAACTGTCTCCCACCCCGAGTAATTCAGTAAGACTTCGGATGTACGTTTTCAACGAGTAATGTGCATTTTTTTAAGTAGACTCCATGCCCAACGTGGGGCTTGAACCCGCAAACCTGAGATTGAGAGTCCCGTGCTCTACCGACTGAGCCAGAGCCAAGCACCCCCAGGAATCTGCATTTTTTTAAAAGATTTTTTATTTATTTATTTGAGAGAGAGAGAGCACATGAGAGGGGGGAGGGTCGGGAGGGTCAGAGGGAGAAGCAGACTCCCTGCCGAGCAGGGAGCCCGATGCGGGACTCGATCCAGGGACTCCAGGATCATGACCTGAGCCGAAGGCAGTCGCTTAACCAACTGAGCCAGCCAGGCGCCCAGGAATCTGCATTTTTGACCAGCTACACGCACCCATGCTGTTGCAGGAGGTTTTAGTACCACCCCTGAGAAATATTGGCCTACCTGATACAAAAAAAAAAGGTTGGTGGAAATACGAACCTCCCTCTAAAAGAGAATTTGAGTGGTAGAATGAGGTGGCACTGTGTGGTGGGAAAAGCATAGACTTTATAACCTGATCAGGACAAAATAAGCTGCTGTAACAGAGAAACCCTAAAATTCAGTGGCTTCAGAAAGTTTATTTTTTTCTAATAGGGTAGAGCAGGGATTGACAGATGTTGTCTTTAAATGGCCTGATAGTACATTTCTAGGCTTTGTGGGCCATATGGTCTCTGTTGTAACTACAGTTAATCCTAATTATTCACGGGTTCTGTATTTGTGAATTTGCCTTCCTGCTAAAATGTATTTGTAACCCCCAAATCAGTACTTGCAATGCTTTTGCAGTAATTCACAAACCTGTGAAAAATTTGAGTCACCTGAGGCGCAGCTAAGGTCGAACAAAATAACGCTCTGCCATCTTATTTCAGCTTATACTATAAACAGGTGTCCTTTTTGTGGTCTATTTAGTGCCATGTTTTTTGTGTCTGTGTGCTTTTTGTTGGTGATTTTATTGCTTAAAATGGCCTCAGGTGTAGTGCTAAAGTGCTGTCTAGTTTTCCTAAAGTGCAAGAAGGCTGTGTTTGCCTTACAGAGATATATGTTAGATAGGCTTTGTTCGGAGTTGAGTTATAGTGCTGTGCTGTTGGCTGTGAGTTCACTCTTCATGAATCAGTAATATATATTAAATAAGGTCTCTGAACAGAAACACACAAAAAACAAGGTTTTGTATTGATCACTTGATAAAATTGTTGTGACCGGAGGCTCATAGGAATCTGACCTGCTTCAGTATTTGCTAATTCATTGTTGGCAGCAACTTTACAGAACATAACTACCATAAATAAGGAGCATCAACTATGCTTCGATAAGCTATCTTAGCACGAAAGCAACCATAGACAATATGTAAATTAATGGGTGTAGCTGTGTTCCAATAAAACTTTATTTACAAAAAAAAAGGCAGTGGACTGTATTTGACCCCTAGGCTGTAGTTTGCCAGTTCCTGGTCTTGAGTGGTTCTGCCATATTCCCCTCATCTTGTGACGCTGCCATCCCTTAGTGCCTTAATGTCACCTCATGAATGAAACTAAGTCACATCCCATTGACGTGTCCACTGGCAGGGAAAGAGTGAAGGAAGCATAAGCATCACTGTCTTTTTTTTTTTTAAGATTTTATTTATTTAACAGAGAGAGACACAGCGAGAGAGGGAACACAAGGAGGGGAGTGGGAGAGGGAGAAACAGGCTTCCCGCTGAGCAGGGAGCCCGATGCGGGGCTCGATCCCAGGACTCTGGGATCATGACCTGAGCCAAAGGCAGACACTTAACGACTGAGCCACCCAGGCGCCCCAAGCATCACTGTCTTAAGAGTCATTGGCCCAGGGGCGCCTGGGTGGTTCAGTTAGTTAAGTATCTGACTCGTGATTTCAGCTCAGGTCGTGATATTGTGGGTTGTGGGATCAGTGGAGAGTCTGCTTGAGATTCTCTCTCTCCCTCTGCCCTCCCCCCACTCACATGCTCGCTTGCAGGCGCTCTCTCTCTTTTCAAATAAATCTTAAGAAAAAAAAAGTCATAGGCCCAGAGTGCCCACTTGCCGTTGGCAAAGATGCGAGATAAGACTCTAGACCTCACCCAACTGCAAGGGGCTGCTGGGAAATGCATTCATTGGCTAGGAGGCCACATGCCCAGCTACAGCTCAGTCCCTGTGGAAGAAGGGCCTAGCATGTTTAGTGGACAGCCTGCCGTCTCTACTGCAGATTGCACTTTACCTCAAGTGTGGTGGCTTAAGTCTTTATTTAAATTCAATTTAGTTAACATATACTGTATTATTAGTGTCAGGGGTAGAATTTAGTGATTCATTGGCTGGATATAACACCCAGTGCTCATTATGTCAAGTGCCCTCCTTAATGCCCATCATCCAGTTACCCCATCCCCCCAACCCACCTCCCCTCCGGCAACCCTCAGTTTGTTTCCTGTAGTTCAGCATCTCTTACGGTTTGCCTCCCTGTTTTTATCTTATTTTTCCTTCCCTTCCCCTATGTTCATCTATTTCTTAAATTCCACATGAGTGAAATCAAGGGTATTTGTCTTTCTCTGACTGACTTGGCTTAGCATAATATCCTCTAGTTCCATCCACGTCATTGCAAATGCCAAATTTCATTCTTTTGATGGCTGAGTAATATTCCATTGTGTGTGTATATGTACACACACCACATCTTTATGCATTCATCTGTTGATGGACACCTGGGCTCTTTCCATAGTTTGGCTATTGTGGACATTCCTGCTATAAACATTGGGGTGCAGGTGCCCCTTCGAATCACTATGTTTGTATCCTTTGGGTAAATACCTAGTAATGCAATTGCTGGGTCATAGGGTAGTTCTATTTTTAATTTTTTGAGGAACCTCCATACTGTTTTCCAGAGTGGCTGCACCAGTTTGCATTCCCACCAACAGTGCAAGAGGGCTCCCCTTTCTCTGCATCCTCGCCAGTACCTGTTGTTTCCAGAGTTGTTAATTTTAGTCATTCTGACAGGTGTGAGGTGGTATCTCATTGTGGTTTTGATTTGTAACCTCAAAGTGTGGTTTTGAGGATACCGTATGTGTAAAATACCAGCCAGTGGGTCTCCAACCCCTCTTCCTTTGCCCACCTCCACTACAGAGGTTAGAAAAGCTCAAGAGATGCTTTCCCAGACTCAAGTGTGTTTTAAGGAGACCATATGTGTGAAATACGTAGCACACGCCTTGCTCAAGGTGGAGATAAGCAACAAACAGTGCCCTTATTAGTAGCCTTTATAGTTCTTTTGCAGTCTTCCATCATGGCTAAGTCCAGCCCCCTTGTTCGGACTTAGTTTCCTTTTCTGTAACATGAAGACCTTGAATTTCATCAGGGGTTATAAGTTCATTGACCATGATCCAAATACAGATCACAGAGGTCTTTTGTTTGGCTGACACAGGTTTCTAAAATGTTTTAAATTTGGTGGACAAATGCTCTCCTAGTGCATTTACCAGTCACATTCACCCTTTTTTTTTAATCTTATCAATACCAATGTAGATATTTACATTTGTGATCTTGGTCTCTAAGGTTACTTTTTGCTTGGATATTCTAAGATTCGAGATCTATAACTGCACCTTAGAAAAAGCTTGGCATCTGGCTGTCTCCCCACCTGTTCCTCCGTTGCCCCCAACAGATCTGAGTATTGAATGTACACTGATGCTCAGTAGCAGTGGATATTGTCCTCTTATTAAAAGTCATGTGCTCAGAGCCAATGAAGTGGTGATTTAATCAAAATGTTTATAATCTGACGAGTGCAATAAAACCCCCACAAGTGAGTGATCTCAGCACCTGCAAACAGTCTCCACTTGTTGTAATGAAGCAATTACCAAGCAGGCAGCACTCACCCCAAGGGCTGGCTTGGGCCAGCTGTCCCGGGCAGTCACCTCCCAGGACAACCAAGGCACCCCCTAGCAGCCTCCACTCATGTCTCCTCTCAAGGTCTTTTTATTCCAACTCATTTGCCACCCTGTAAGAACTCAGAGTTGGAAAAGACTGACTACGAGTTTAGCTTCTGAGAGTTAATTCTAACTCTCAGAGAATAATGAGAGAGCATTCAGATGAGAAATCACCAGCTTTGCTGATTTTAATGTGTGGAAGGAGGGAAAGGCTGCATTTCGGTCTTAACTGATAGGATTTTGGCTGATGTAAACCCTGTTTCTGTTTTTGTAACCTCTGATAGTAATGAGCTGTTACTTGGTCATTGTACTTTTCTTTCACAGCTAGACCATTCAGCTTGGTGTTTTCAGATGCTTCAACAGCCAGTGGGTCTTAACAGGTGTGTGGTGTCTTAGCTGACATCTTAAGAGGGATAACTGGGTTAGATCTGGTCCCTAGTACAAAAATCTGTCAGTTTGGAAACTTTACAAGGTACAGAAAGCTGACCTAAGTAAATAGGAATATACCTTCTTCCCCATAACAAATTTGGAGGTAAATGGCCACTGGCATTGGTTCAAAAGCTCAGCTAATTCAAGGCTGGTATTTCTGCATTCTCTTAGCTGTTTCCTCATATTCACAAGATAGCTGCCACAGCTCCAGTCATCATATCCAACTTTAAGTCAGGAAGAAGGATAAAGGGATTACAACACTGTCCCTTTTTTTTTTTTTTAGACTTTTTATTTATTTGAGAGAGAGAGCTCACAGAGGGAGAGGGAGAAGCAGACTGGTTGCTGAGCAGAGAGCCCGGTGTGGGGCTCAATTCCAGGACCCTGGAATTATGACCTGAGCTGAAGGCAGACACTTAACTGACTGAGCCACCCAGGAGCCCCACAACACTGTCCCTTTTATCAGAAAAGCATAAGCTGCCCCAGGAGTCTTCCAGCTGACTTCTGGAACATCTCATTGGCCAGAACTGGATCATGACCATCTCTGGCTGCAATGAGTATGGGAAAGCATCTCTTGAGCTTTTCTAACCTCTGTAGTGAAGGTGGGCAAAGGAAGAGGGGTTAGGAATCAGTGTTGTGTTGGCCAAATAATAGTATCTGCTATAGGGAATAAAGTGAATGGGAGTCATTTAAATTCACCAGAATCCTAACCAGAAAAAGAGGTGGTAAATTGAGGGGAGAAAATTACCTAGGCAGGATGAGCCCAAGAGGAAAGAACCTTGATGTTGTAATTATTTGTTCAGTATAAGCCACTGCTGTAAGCTCTCTGCATAGGGAGGCAGAAGCACCAAGTTGTTGGTTTGCAAACTGGCCCCCTTCCATGGAGGACAGAGAGAGACCCAAGAAAGAGGCAAGTGACTCCAGAGGCAGGTTTAATAAGCAAGGGAACTTACAGGTGAGGCTTGTCTTGGGCAGTGAGTAAGAGGAATAGACCTCCGCATCCGCCCGCCAAATCTTCAAAGTTTGTGTAGAGGCCTTAACTGGGTTCAGTCACGTATACTGTCCAGATGGTCTCCATAACACATGGTCTCTCAAGGCTATGTCCTTGGAACAGCTCCCACTGTGGGAACAGTGGGCAGAACGTACATTCCAAGGTCAGTGGAGGGATCAGGAGCCTCCGATTGTCCTGGTCCCGGGCTCAGGTTAACCGGTGGTCACGTCCTCTTCGTCACCTCCTCCAACGCAAAGATGAAGAGTCACAGTTCTGGAACAGGCTGTGCACAAGGCTGGGGGGCATCTAACAATTTTCTAAGACAAGGGGCAGAAGCAGCTTAGTGGACCATCAATAAATATTTACTGAATTGGCTTGAGTGGCTGGAGGAAGCACTTGAACCCTCGCCCCTGCCGTCTGGGCCCCGTTGAGTGGTTCACTGGTCAGAGGTTAGGAGGCCACCGTGGGGCAGACAGTTGGACACCACCTTGTGGGGAAGCCACCCGTCCAGGGGCTGGGAGGAGGGCTCATGGCATGCAGACACCGCAAGGGCCGCTGACCATTAAATGAGCCTCACCTGCTGCCACGCGCAAGCGACAGGTTGCCATCGGGCAGGTGATTTCTCTCGGCAGCCTGTGTCTGGCTCCATTCCACTTGACGGGGGTCAGGAGACTAAAACCTCATTACCTAACACGGCTGGATGTCAGCATGTGTGGAGTGGCTGTTTGCCAGCATCTTAATTAATGAATTCATAAGGCATGGGGTGGATGCCAGCTCTTGAATAGTGCTTTGAGCCTTTCAGCGATGAAGAAGCTTTTGCTAATTTATCAAAAAAATTTATATTGGGGGAAAGAGGAGAAAACAAATCCCAAACAACGTTCTGGCCCAGGGACAGCTGAAGGCTTCAGGCAAGGACTGACATGGCTCTCCTTGTAGAGCTGCTCAGCACGCCAGAAGGTCTCACAAGGTCCCAATTGCAAGCATTTCAGCAGGGCCCCTCATGTGCCTGACCTGGGGCGGTGGAGGAGGGGGCTGTGAGTCTCCAGAGAAATGACAAGCCCTTTGGCTCTCTGCTTTTCCTAAAAATTGTTCCTTGATTAAAAACTGGGGAGGGGGGCACCTGGGTGGCTCAGTCGGTTAAGCGACTGCCTTCGGCTCAGGTCATGATCCTGGGAGTCCCGGGATCGAGTCCCGCATCGGGCTCCCTGCTCAGCGGGGAGTCTGCTCCTCCCTCTCCCGCTCCCCCCTCTTGTGCTCTCTCACTCTCTCTCTCTCTCTCAAATAAATAAATAAATAAAATCTTTTAAAAATAAATAAATAAATAAATAAAAACTGGGGAGGTTTACGGTCTTCATCTGCTCAGCCTGGGAGACAAACTTCTGATGATTGGTGGAGACATGGATGGAGGTTTTTGTCTTCTGTCCCCACAGAGCCTCCTCCACAGGAAAACATCCCTTCAGCAGCGTCAGGGCAATCGGCCCTTTGGGGTTTGAGGCTGGTCACTTGGCAAATCAAGGCTCATGACCCTCATGTGACTTGGCTATGTGGCCTGACGGCCTCAGATGGAAAGCCCCAGTGCTCTTGCCACAGACCATCTGGACAGGTGTTCTGGCCTCTTTACCCATAATGTCCTGGGGCCTCCCTGACGTGTGAAACTTTCCAGAAATCCAGTTCCCAGGCTGCTGGGGCTGGAGATAAAACAGCTGAGTTGGCACGTGAAAAGAAAGGCCTTGCTACCCACTGGGGAAAGAAGGGCTTCTCCAGCCTACCTAGCTCACCTTTCTCCTTCTCAAAAGGGTCTGTTTTGTGTGAATTTTGGAGGGTGCTGTGGCAGTTTAGGCAATCTGGGGGAGGGTGCCAGGGATGTTTGAGAAGCCGGAAGTTGAGGGGGGCGGTAATTGCCTTCAACATGAGGACAGGCGCTCTGCTCCCGTCTCACTGTCTCCAAGCAGATTTCCGTCGGGTTCTTCCCTCACAGAGAGTATCTGTTACCTGGACAGAGAGCAGCCAAAGCCCTTGTACAGATTATTCAGAGTAGAGAATCTGTTGAAAGCAGATCAGCAAGCTTAGATTGGCTTCGACTGAGATGTGGAATGGCTTTGTTCCACAGAACCCTTCTTTGTCATGACTGTTTTCATGAGGGATTTTGGAGAAAGAGCTTGAAGTGTTGGAAAGAACATAAGCTCTGATGCAGGAAAACCTCAGACTCAGACCCTCAATTCTGCCACTTCCCAATTACATGACCTTGCTTAAAATCTACACTGGGAGTTTGCTTCTCTCTAAAACGGAAACGGTCCCTTCTTTGCAGAGTTGACGCAGACATCGGTAGCCTATACGAAGCTGCCACAACGCGCCTGGCCTGGGGTACGAGGAGTGGTGGTTACTCCCAGGAGCTGAGTGGCTTAGGGCCAGTATGTGGGGCTGCACCTAACAGCACAGACTCGGACTGCCCAGCCCCCCCCCCCATGTACCCGCTGTGACCCCGGACAAATGACTTCATCTCCATGGCCCGAGCTTCCTCATCTGCAAAAGGTGAATACAGGAGCTCCCCCTTATCCATGGTTTTACCTTCCGAGGTTTCAGTTACCCGCAGTCAGCTCAGCCTGGAAGCAGATGATCCCCCTTCTGACATTGTCAGAGGTGGATGGCAGCCTAACGCTGTGTCACAGTGCCTACGTCCTTCACCTCATATCACCTCATCACGTAGGCATTTTTCACCTCGTATCAGCACAGGAAGGGTGAATACAGTACAGTAAGATATTTTGAGAGACTGCATTCATATAACTTTTATATATGGCCTTTTGTCGTAATTGTTTTATTATTAGCTATTGTTAATCTACTGTATCTAATACATAAATTAAACTATCATAGGTATGTGTGTATAGGAAAAAACATTATATATATATATATATAGGGTTCAGTACTGTCTGTGGTTTCAGACATCCACTGGGGTCTTGGAGCGTGTTCCCAGCAGATAGGGGGGACCGCTGACTGATGCTACTCCTACCCCCTCATAGGGTTATTGTGAGCATTCTGTGAGTGAGGTGCTGAGAACAGTGCCTGGCATACAGTGCATGCTATAGAAGTGCTGGCTGCTGCTGGTAGTGTGGTTTAGTTTTGCGTGGACTTTTGGCTTCTGGAAGTTGCTTTGACTTGTGCTGTGCCATCTAGCTACCCCCACACCATGCTCTTTATTAGCAAGTACCTGGCCAGGCAGCTGTAGGATATGCCCCATGACCACTGCTTGACTCCTGAGTTAACCTGTTCCAGCAACTTCTGGCAGTCACTGGCCAGAAGCTCTTGAGAGCCAGGCTGGGAAAGCCAGAAATAACTTCCTAAACCAGAAAGCAGAGTGGCCTGCGTAACCCAGAGCTCTAAGTCCTGAGGGTGCTTTCTGCACTTTCTCAGAAGAAAGCCTGGCCCTAGACAGTGGCTTGGGGTGGGTGGGAGCCACCTCCCAGGCTGTCAAGATGCTCACGGGAGCACCATTCAGCCACCCTCAGTAGGAGCACCTGCAGCAGGGAGTGTGGCTCGTGCCTGTCAGCAGGATACGAGCTGTGCACGAGGGCCCGGCAGCCGCCAGACCTGGAGCGGGCCCCCAAACCCCCATGGGGCCTGACCTGACCAGTGTGCTGGGCAGTTATCCGTGCGTGAGCTGGCACTCGGGTTCACCATCGCCAAAGAGGCCTCACTCGGGGTTTCGGTTCCAGGAGGCTCCACACTCCTGAAAGATGCCTCACGGGGATTTCAGACGAATTTTACAGTTTCTCTTAACACAGTGGTTTTATGGCGTTATGGGACCCCAGGGAGACTTCCCTAAAGCTCTGAGAATAAGGTGTTAGTCCCCAAGTCAGCTGGCAGAGGGGATTTTGCTTAGCTAGCACAGGGCTCCTGACCGGCAGGTACAGCACGTGAAGCACGTGGCACTCGGAGCCGCATCTGAAGGGCACTTGAGGAGGGCTGCAGGAAGTCTCTGCCCCTGGTGACTGGAAATGGAGAAGCCCTCGCTTCCCTTGGCACCTTCCCACAGGATCTGCGGCCCCACTTGGCTGGGGTGGGGCCTCTGCCAACCTCGACTGCCTGCTGCCTGCTGGGCTGACTTCAGAACTTCACATTCTTATGCAGGAAATGCCTCCTCCCCCCCCCCTCCCCCGTGGAGAACCCTTGGTCCTAAATTTCTCACTGAGCCTGCTCTTCTGCCCACTCTCGAAGCCGCCCACCAGGCTCCAGGCTCTGATTGCCCAGTCTGTGTGTGGGGCAGAAGGGCAGCGGGTCTCATCCTGTGTGCGGTAGAATCACTCGTGGGCCTTTCCTGATGGAGTGCAGACTTCCTGGATCCCCGATCCAGGGCCTCCTCTGGGACCTTCAGCTCCTTCCCACTCTCTGCCTTATATACTTTTTCCCTCCCACTCTGCGTCTTCCTTTCTGGGCTCAGACCAGCAGTCCCCATGGTCTGGGCTCGGGGTGAAGAACCAGCTGTCCTACCAGGACACCCTGCACACTCACCACCTACCTCTCGGTCCCCTGAACCACGGCACGTGCGTTTTCACACCTACCAAGCCCTCGACTGTGTGTGAAGTGCCAGAAGGCACACTTTGCTAACTGGTAGAGAGCTCACACCACCACCTTTCTGACTTCTTGTGTCCCTTTGCAGCCATGCTTCACCTGCTCACCATCGTCTCCAAGAGATGCGGTGTCCTTTGTCCCTGTATAAAAACGGGACACTTGGTCTCCTGAATACACATGTAATGCGCGGATATGTTGTACTGTAACTTCACATTGGGGGTAGCCACTCTCGCTCCCACACTGTGCCTGAATGAGTGCCTCGGCTCAGTCCCCACCCCGGTTGTTAGCGCTTTGCCGCGGATGGTCCCGGCCGGCAGTGCTGCCCCCGATGGCTCCAGGAAAGTCTCCGCACCTGAGCCACTCTTGGGCCAGCCACACTCTTCTGCCTGTTGACCCTGTATCCAGCCTGTTGGGCAGGAGTCCTGGGAGCCTCTGTGGCCTCCAGAGTGTAACCTTCTCTTCCTGCTAGAGTTGGTCTAGTCTCTTTGGTGGGGCCTCTTTCTGCCTTAGTCCTGGGGCTTCACATTCCTGCTCCCTGCAGAGCCACGGTGTGGGTAAACATGGTCTCCATCTGCCAGGCCCCACCTGCCATTCCGTGTCTCCTCAGATGCCCATTCACACGCAGACTGCACTGAGTCCGTCTGCCCTTAGACACTGCTCCGGACCTCATCGTCGGGTGCCACCAGGCGCAGCCTCAGCAAGTTGGTGCTGGCTCCGGAGCCGAGCCCGGCCCAGCTTCATCCCCAGGCAGGAACATGAGGTTCCCAGCATGCTGTGTTCTGAGCCAGCTAACTTCAGAGGCAGTGCTGTTCTGATAGGCTACCCTGCGGGCCCCCTACCCCCCCAACCCCACTGCTGAACCCCTCCATAGACTCAGGATGGCCGTATCCCAGCTAGATGGTCTCTCCTTGCTGCTGCCGGCCAGTGATGAGTGGCGATTCCTCTCCATCACACACCCCCACTTCTGTCTCCTCCTCTTACTCGAACCTCACATTAACTCACTTTTCTCTCTGTTCCCCAAAGAACCAGTGAAAACCATCCTTTGCTAATAATGACAGCACACACTTATTTAACTCATAATTACTATGAGTGTGTTCAGCACTGTTCTAAGCACCTTACACATATCGCCTCATAGCATCCTCACAACTTTTTGAAATACGAAACATTAACTTCATTTTACACATGAATAAAATGAGGCATAGAATTAAGGAAGTCCTTTAGAGGGCAAGTGAGCAGCAAGCTGAGGCACCTGATTACAGCCCATCCTCTCATTACCACACTTCTCAGGACCCACAATTTCAGGCTTCTGGGCACTGGGCTCCGAACTGCTTGCCCAGCTCTGACCCTATGTTTTTAGAATCTTCCTGACATTTGTCTTCTTATTCTGGTCCTAACCCTGTGCCCTCTCTCCTGTCCTGGCTATATTGTCCTCTATTGCCTTTAGCCTTGCGGCTGAGAGAAAGCTACCCAAGGACTATAGATTTGCACTGAGGAATCTGCGAAGTGCATAATCCACATGCATGCCATCGAGAGTTGACTGAAAACCCACGGAGGGGCTGCCTTTAAGGCCCACTTTCTGGGTCCTCTCCCCCATTTCTGGCCCATCTTGAGCCAGCCCCACTCTGTAGGCACCACTCCTGACCCCAGTCACAACTAAAAGATGCATCCTGACCTTCCCTCCCTGCCACAGCCAGGTCACTCTGAATCTTTGCACCCATTATTATAGCTGCTCGAGAGCCAGCTTCTGCTGCAGGGTGTTTGACTGCCAGCGGGGTCACCTTCTGAGGACGGGTTTGTGGCCTATTGAAGAGCTTCCTGACAGTCTCAGCCTCCCCTCACTCAGCCCACATCAAGCAGCTGGGTTACAAAAAGGGGAACTTGCTATTTAGAAGGGAATGAGAGAGAGCTGTCAGCAGGACATAAATATTCATAGAGGGAGGTTAGAACTTGAGTCCCTAAAACCTTGATTTGTGTTCGTCCGTTTAAGCCTCATTAAAAAGTGGTAAATGAAAGTGGGGATATTCAGTGGAACTGCAGATAAATTGGGCTTGTTCAGATAAAGGCCTCCGACTGCCCGCTCCGCAGGCCCTGCCCAGAGCACGAAGGCAGATTGGCTTGGCCACTTGTGGTTTGCCAACCTCAATTTAAAGATTTTGCTTAGCATGAGTTCCCAGCCTTGTTCTGGGCCAATTACCACTTGTCTGGGCACCTGGTAGCCTTCCAGAGGTGTTTAGGGATGGAAATCCCCAAGCTGCTTCTCCCCAGAATGACATGTGAACTAGGACTTGGCCCAAGGGGCTGCAGGAAAAAATCTAACCTAGGACTAAAGATTTGCACTGGGTTATCCACAAAGCATATAATCTGTGTGCAAGTATAGTTGTTTCTCCTTCTAGCTTCTTCGAGGTTTGGGCACTAAGGGAGGGTTTCAGGCTCGAGTTGCTGCGTGAGGTCTAGATCTGTCCCTAGCTCCTCAGCCCCATCCATGTCCAACCTGAGTCATCCCTCCATGGCTACACACACAGACTGCAGCAGGCCAGGCCTTGCGGTGACCACAAAGGAGAGACTGATGGCCACCATTCTAGGATAGGAGCTACAAAGTCAGGCATCCTTAGGAGCCAGGCAGTCACACAAGTGGAATGGGCCAATCTGGGTGACACTCGATCCCTGGGCTACGAGTTTACACCATAGGCCCTAGGGGTCCCAGAGTCTAGGAAGGTGAGGTAGGACGCTCCTAGCTGGAATGACCTAGTGTGCTGTCAGCCTTAGGAGAGAAGGCCTGGTTCATCTGCCAAGGGGAGGATGTGGTACCTCTCCAGCCGAGGGGAGCAGAGAAGGCCTTGTGGAGGAGGTAGCACTTCAAGAATTAAGCTTTGGGACCTAGTGTGGAATTTGGTGCCCTGCCTGTGGTTTCTACACCGTGGGGTGGCACGGTCCCCAGGGGCTGGGCTGAGCGTGCTGCTGTGACAAGTGGGCCATGTGGTGGCCTGAAGCACCTGCTCTTCTCATCCCACCCCACTGACCATCACATCAGGCTGTTACTATCCCCAGGCACAGGCCCCAGCTCCTTGCTGAGGCTGTTCCCCAGGACAGTCCTATCTTTGGTGCCAGTTAGCAGAGAAACAGTACAATTAACCAGGCAGTCAACTCAGGGCTCCTCAGTTGCTCCCTCCCACAGGCCCCTGCTTCTGCACCTGGAGTTGGCAGCCAGCTGAGGCTGTAGGGAAGGGACTAGATGGTGTGTCATTTGGGGCAGGTATGGGACAAGGCACAGTGGCCGACCCAGAAGTGTCTGGGTAGGTGCTGGCCAGGGAGGGGCAGAAGGCTTCAAGTGCATCTCTCCTGACACGGGCCCCAGAACAGCCGCCTGGGACTCTGGGATCCGCACTTGAAATCATTGATTACCGTCTCCACAGGGGCCTTTCTGGAAGGGACTGGATAAAGAACTGGCTGAGGCCAATGAGGAGAGAGGTACTCCAGTCTGTCTCAGAAAAGTCATTCCCTTTGGGGATCCCAGGCTCCCATTTGTGAAGTAGAGGTCATATTTGCTATTCCTCCCAGGGATGTGGTGAGAGTAAGTGAAGTCAGATGGAGAATCAAGCATCCCCAGGACCTGAAGCACTATTCACTCAGCTGCCATGAGGGACACAAGGCCCTCTGAACCTTCCCACCCACCGAAATCTGGGCTCTGCCAACAGGGCAGAGATACTGGAACAGACTCAGGCCCAGAGAGGTGGCCGATGAGACAGACACCTGGAGACAGAGGAACTTTCAAAGCCACATGTATGATACCAGGAACCAGGTTTGGACGATCCAGTCCAGTATTTTACAAAATATTTTCCCACAACTCATGTTGTTTGCCCAAGAACACAGCTCTGAAACTATAATCAAAACAAATGGGAAAACTGATACCTTTGGCAGCCAGCCTTTGAGGAGCTTAGCTATTTTGCCCTACAAGTTACAGCTGCCTTGATAATGTTTTTGCACAAGAACCAAGTCAGAAAGAAAGAAGCTTTTGAGCTGTGGTTTGTTTGTTTTTTTACACTCAGTGATTTTTATTGATTCTCATGGGAAAATACATTTAGCAACTTAAGACTACCTTAAGAAGTGTGTCAATACAAAAAATACCTCTGCTTTTTGTCCCCTAGACGTCTAATCCCCCCATCCCCCACGTGTGTGGAGCGCTGAGGAAAGGCAGCCCCTCATTGCATCCTAGGCTAGGCCTGTGTAGCCGGCGCAGCTGGGGCGTGTGCTGGGGAGACAGGGCTGCCTGAGGGACTGCTCCTGTCTGTCCCCAACCCAGGCTTGGTCCAGAGGGGTGGGGCCGCTGAGTGAGCTGTTTCCACTGTGCGAAACAAAGCAGCTGGGGGGCCAGGGCCAGGGGAGGCAGGGCGCTGTCCAAGAAGACTCCTAGAGGCTCCTTCCTCCCCATCCCAGGATCCCAACTGTTTTGGAAGTTTTAAGGCTCTGTCACCCATCTTTATCTGCCGGCTGTGCCATATGTTTCAGATCGATGGGCTGGAGGAGAAGCTGTCGCAGTGTCGCAGAGACCTGGAGGCTGTAAACTCCAGGCTCTATGGGGCGGAGCTGAGCCCAGAGGCCAGGTAATGTGTCTGCCCAGGACTCCCGCCTTCCTCCAGCCCCTCATATTTATCCTGGGGCCCTGGCCCTGAGCTTCCATCACCCTACCCCTTGCCACGGGAGATCCCTTGTTCCCCTCGTCCATCTTGCCCCCGTGTGTCAGCTGCCCCTCAGGACGGAAAAGGGCTTGAGCCATAATACTCCTTCTCCCCTCACAGGAAGTCTCTGGAGAAGGAGAAAAACCACCTGATGAGCAAAGCCTCCAACTACGGTAAGAAAGTTCCCTTCCTTTACCAGCCCCATCCTCCAGTCCCAGGGTCAGGAGGGGACAGACAGCCCAGGGAGCCCACCAGGTCATGGGGATCAAGAGGGTTCTTTGGGAGGGAGCCGCCCCCCCACCCCACAACCCACTCCCACCCCCTCTGCCCCCCCCAACTCCTCTGCCCCCTGCTACTCCTCTGCCAAGACTATAGGAACCCACTGTAAGCCTGGAAGAGCAGGTTTGTTCCTTTGTTCCAGGGGAGATGGAGAGGCCTATGGGTCTGTTCTTCCTCTGTGGGATGAAGGGGAATGGTTGTAGTCAGGTCCAGAAGAGACTCTCACATCCACCCAGACTTGGGAGATCTGTCCTCCCCTGCCCCTCTTTCCCCTCCCACCTCACACTCCATTCCAGGAAAACCCTAGAGGTGAAGGAGGGGCTATGTGGGTGGAGCAATGCTGCCACCTTCTGGGCGCTGGGGGCAGAGCCGGAGGGCGGCTACTACCAGCCCTACCCCAACCCTGCCCCAGCCAGCCTGAGAGGAAGATGGTCTGCAGAGGTTCCTCAGACTTCTCGGTTTTGTTCTCCCGCTGAGACAGCAGACCTGCTAAGAATCAGCCCCAGAACAGTCCACATGATGGGGAATGTCCCAGAGGGACGAGTTTGAATCAACACTGTAAGCACATGTGTGCACACACACCTCTACCTGGGCCCCAGTCTCAGTCTGGCCTGCCTAGAGCTGATTTACAGGTACCTGCCCGTCCACACAAGTAGGGAAGGGATATCCGTTCTGTCTCAAGGCTAGCAATTTTTACAATCGTAGCACCAGCCCTCAGTTTACCTGAGGGGTAGCAGTACCGCCCACCTGCATGTCACACAAGGGGATGAATGGATGCCCTGTGGCCATAGAATAGGACTGGCTTTCTCTAGAGGTGAGCCCAGCCACCTTGTGGGCACTCCCTGCCTTCTAGCGTCGCTAGTTCCTGCTTAGCTGGGTGTCCAGCAGGGGGCAAGACCGGAAGCACCAATGGCGTGGCCCCACCCTGTACCTACTCCAGTGTCGGGCCTAAAAAGTCCCAGCTGCCCTGAGTTTCTAGTTGGCCAGATGAGACCCCCTGCAAGGATGAGTACCATGAAGCACCCCACGCCCACCCCCCACCGGCAGTGACAGGCCAGAGGACTCACCTGGTGATGCCATGCCAACACCTAGCTTGGCTATCAGGTGTGGCCTTTTTGATGACCCCCTCACAAACTCCATCCTCAACTTCCACTGCGTTTGAAGAAAAATGGTTGAGCAGCATTGGGTGATGGGATTCCTTTGGGCCAGGATCTGTAGCCAAAAGGTGGTGAGAATCTGGGCAGATCAAGGAGGACAGTCATTTTTGTGGATAAGGAAGTAGAGAAGCTGGGCGGGAACACCTCTGCTCTCAACAGCATGTACACCCATTTGCCAGAGAGGCGAGGCAGAGGAGAGTAGCAGATGGGCCCCAACTACCTATTCACCACCCTGTTTTCTCCCAGAGAAGGAGCTAAAGTTGCTTCGGCAGGAGAACCGGAAAAACATGCTGCTGTCTGTGGCCATCTTCATTCTCCTGACCCTCATCTACACCTACTGGACCATGTGAGCCTGAGATTTCTCCAGTCTGCACAGGCTTCCCCTTGGCCCCCTGGTCACCACCAACCAGGCCATAAGCCTCAAGACAACCAAGGTACAGGAGCATTTCTCCCCAACCCAGACACTGGAGCAGGGCCTCCTGTCAGCCCAGCCCCTCTCGCCTCCTGGTTCTGCTGTGGGGCCTGGGTCTCCAGAAGGACTGTGTGCTGGTTCCTCCCTCAGCCCAAGGGAAAGGCAATAAAGAACAGCCAGGCTGCTCCCGTCTGCTGAGTAAATGTCATGGTCTGACTGCCGCTGGAGGGCAGTGGGGGTGGCACTCAGGAATCAAGGAAGATGTTCAAGGGGAAATGCTTGGCTTAGAACTCAGGATGGGGGACAGGGCACTGCGAAGGTGAGTCCCCAGCTTAAGACAACAGAAAGCATTTTTAAAGCCAAAACTATTCTGGGAGCCATTTCCAGGGCTTAGGCATGGCACCACCTGTCCACCGCCCCCCAAACACGCTGTCTTGCCCTCCAATCAGTACCACTGTCTGTTAATTATGGCAGAAAAAATGCAGCCTGCGCACAGAGGGTGACTGGGGACTTGAAGTGGTCACGTGGAGGTCCCACGGGAGCACAGAGTTAATCCATCTTCAAGAGGCAAACAGGGCTGGTGAGGCCTGGCAGAGGGAGTGGGCAGCAAGAACCATGGCAATGACCAGACAGACTTACGGTGACAGTGGCCAGTAAATCAGGCAGGGCTCGCTGGGAGAAGCCGTAGGGGCAGGGCCGACCGGAGCGGGGGCCCAGAGCAGCAAACATGTACCCTCCCACCAACTCTGCTCCCAGCACCGGGACCAGGAGGGTCAGGAGTGGGAGGCTGGAGCAAGGCAGAGCACAGTAGGGCTTGGCATGGAGACTATACCAATTAAGAAAGTGAAAATGAGGAAAGGCGTTACCCCGGAAGCTAAGGCTGTGAGACATCAAGGAAGGACGCTTGGGGCCAGGGCAAAGGAAGGAGCCAAGCGGAGGCAGGCTGTGGGAGGCCAGCGCCAGAGCTGCGGAACTGGTGGAGAAGCTCCAGCCCTGAGCCGAGAGGGACGTGCCATTGGCACCTGCACGCCTCACCCTGAGCCCAGCCCCCCAGCACCCCCCGTGCAGACCCAGACGGAGGGGAGGCTGCCAGGGGTCAGTGAAACCATCTCTCCCTCCCTCTCTTCCTGCGGTCTAATGACACTAATTGGTCTGACGCCTCTGTTATTTTAGTCACAGACTGATCCTGGATTGTCACAGTGCCACCATGGAGTGAGCCGTGTGATTTATGTGGAGGGGGGAAGGTGCCTCTCTGCCCCACTGGACTGTAGGTTCATTCATTCTCCAGTCCCTGCTTCCAACAGGAGCTGCGTAATTTCTGGACTCTTCCAGGGCCCCTCTCCGGAAGCAAGCAGCAGGGCCTGCGGGGCCCAGGAACTTGCACAGGTTCTGAGTAAACCAACCTGCTTTCCCCCCTCTTCTTAAGCACAGCTTCCCCCACTTCTCCAGCCCAAGCGGTTTCATCCAAGCCAATCCCAGGCCACACAGCACCAAGGACAAATAGCAATAGCCCCAGCACAGAGCCACACAGGCATTAAAAATATGTTTATCTTTAATGATCCAAGATTCTGCAAGACACACTGATATACCCAGAAGTGGGTGGAAATACAGCTTTCTCAGCGGTGCTGCCGCCAACCTGGGGGGAGGGAGGGGCTGGATGCTGGCTGGAGACCCTCCCCCCAGGTACAGTTCCAACCTCACAGGGAGTCTCAGTGCCCGATCTCCATGGAAACCAGCCCAGCACTGGGATGGGGCTCTAGGGAGCCCCTAGGAGCATCTCTGAGAGGTATTTCCCATTAAAAACCACCACAGCTGCCCTCCCCCACCCAGAGCTACTGCCCAGCTTCCCCTCTTCCCCCTCTGCCAAGACAGAGGAAATGGAGTGACCACAGAAGGACAAACAAAGTGACTGTACTTCCTATTGGGCAAGAAAAACGAAGGGAGGGGTTAGCAAGGTCGCTGTGGCAAACGGGGGAGCCATGATTGCCAAAGGCCCAGGTGTGACCCAACCCCAGAGGTACCCTGTGTCGCCAGGGGGCCACTGCTCTGGGGCATAGAAAAAGGCAGGTCTTCAAGGCTGCTTCCTCCTCTAGAGCTGCCCAAGGTTCGGATCAAAAGGGGATGGGGCCCAGGAAGGCTCTACAACCCCAGGAGGCAGTCACACCCACTGCCAAGACACTACCTGTGTCATGGTGCAGTGTCAGGGATGTGTGGCCCACATGCCTCCCTTCCCGGCCTGCGGGACTGTCAGAGGTCCGGCTGAGAAGAACTCCAGGGAAGACCAGGACAGGGGTCAGGGCAGCAGACAAAATCTTCTCCAACTTGACATCAAAACAGAGCAAGTTCAAAGAAACAAAACCTTGATTTGTACAGCAGCTGCCCCTGGCCTACACCCACTTAGGGTCGGCCCAATAAAAAGCTGGGCAGCGCAGGAGCATGGCCGCCCTCGGGGCAGTGCACGGAACTCAGAAAAGTGAGTCTACAGGATACAAGAGAGAAGGGCAGAGCCAAGGCCCTGCTGTTCTCTGACACGTCCTCCACTGGCCGCACGCTCCCTGGGCCCTGACCTCAAACCACTGTAGGAGCAACATCCTCAGGCTGAGCCCTGGCAGGCAGGTCTCCGGGGAGGGAAGTTCAAAAGGTGTCCCAGAAGGAAGGTGAGAGTCCTCTGAAGGCCCCTGACTGAGTTCTTCAGGGAGAAGGGAGAGACCACCCACCCCTATGGCCAGGCTGCAGTGACTGCGCTCCCCAGTCCCTCTCCTTGAAGGGGAAAAAACCAGTACTGTGAGCCCCAGGCAGAGCGCCCTGACTCAGAGAACGACAGGTCATTCGGCAGGGGTGGGCATCCCCACGCCCTCAGGCGCTGTGTGTCTGGATGAACGAGAGGACATCTTCCTTGGACAGCTTGTCTGGGTCCTGGGGCTTCTGGGAGTCATGCACACGGATGCCATCCCCCCACTCCCAGAAGAGCCTGCCATAGTAGCAGATGCTGGGGAGAAGGAAGAGAAAGGAGGTCAGAGGGCTGTACCCAGGTGGAGCAGGACCAAGAGATCACCACCCCAGCCCCGGCGACCGTGATTTAGAGGGTTGGTTCTTCAGAGTCGGGTCGTGTGGGGGTGTTGGAGGGGGGGAGCATTTGACTCCAGGTGAGGGTCTTCCCTCTGGCGGCCAAAAGGTACCCAGTAGGCCCCAGCTCCTCTTTCCTGACTTCCGGAACCAGCTTTTCCCAACAAAGAGCTGTTGCTGCTAATTGTGTCCAACTGGATTTCTACAATTACTGATATTCCTGGTTTATCTGTCTGTGCTGCTTTAGTAAAACAGTGTTAGTGTGGCGACAGAAACTAGTGTCAGTGGCTAATTATAGGCACATTAGAGCTGCTGGCTACTGTCAAAACCTAGGACTAACAATCTGGCAAATGGACCCTGGGTCCTCATGAGGAATGACAAGGACCTTGAGTCCCAAGGGGCAGGGCTGCAGGCCCTCAGTATGTTCCCACCGTCAGGCCAGTACCGGAAAGTCACGTAAGCAGTGGCTGCTCCTCTGCTGCCTGGATGAGGCCCTGCCCACTGAGGATCGCCAACCATCAGAGCAGGTCCTGGCATCCCTTGCCTCTCACTGGGACTCCACCCAGAAGGGGGCCACATCCCCACCCTTGGGAGGAGCCCGGCCCATGCTCAGGGGAGCCCCTGCTTGGGCAGCCATCTTTCTCGGGACTTGGGGTGTGCCCCAAGAAGGCTGGTATCCTGGCAGGAGCACCTGATGCTGCAGAGGGGGGAGGCACGGAGGAGGGCCACTTACTGAAATGGGGCAATGGAGTCTGCAGGGAGGTCAAAGGTAGAGATCTTGGTTTTCTTGTTGTAGAAGAACTTCCTCTTGAAGTTTTTGCTGAATCCCATAGTCCACGGCTCTGACAGAAAGAAGAGGGACAGGTCATAAAGGATATCCATCATTCATGGGGGACAGGGGCAGACCAACATAGGGGTGTGTCTTCCTGCACTCCTGCTCTTCCATTCCCCTCTCCCAAAAAGCCTGTGAGGATGCAACCTCGATCACCAGCCCAAAGAGGCTCAAGGAGGACAACTAAGATAATTACTTCTCAGCAACCCCACCCCAGTCCTGCCAACCTGCCACCAGGGTGACAACTCTGGGAGCCCGGCAAAGCAAGGGCTCTGTTAACCAGAGGGCACTGAGGAAAAAGGGACGGGACCAAGGAAGAAATGGCCAAGCTTGACTCTGGAACTGCTGCTGCCCCCCTGAGAAGACCCTTTTCCTGCCATGAGGACACCATCTGTGCACAGACCAATTGGGCTCCTCTCTCCCCAGCCCCAACCAGGGGGAAACACAGTCCCCACCCCTCCAAAATACACCTCCAAGAAATGCCAGGCTGGCCGCTCTGCCCCTCGGCAGGCAGCTTTTGGCTCTGGGCCAGGCATCCCGGCCGCGGGAAAGGGCAGGGAACCATCCCTCATCACCTACCATTCACCGTCCTGACGATGTAGAGGCCCGTGGGCACAAAGTGCCGGTCATCCCGGCCTGTGTAGCTGAGCTTCGGAGTGCCACTGGAGCCCTTGATGATCTTCATTTCCAACCTGATTGCCCCGAGATGAGTAAACACGAAGTGGGAGTACGTACGTGAGAGAGTGAGCGAGAGGGCGAGCACGCCCTCACGTTAGTCGCTGGCTAAAACCAAAATCTCACCACCCACAGCGTTTTATCTCCGCTCAACGGAGGAAACTGAGGCAGAGACGGGAGCTGTTCCGGGCCACACGGCAAGGGAGCCTGTGCCGAGCTGGGTGTAAGACTCGGGCTCTGAACTCTCCACCAAGCAGTGGAGGCAGGAAAGTGACAGACGGCCCTGCTGTGCTGCTGCCGTCGGGGGTTTCAGGGTGACACCCGCAAGGGTACAGTCTGAGACCAGAGGTGCCACTGGGCCTTCAGTCCACCACCAAAGGCATTGCAGTGGCCACTAAAGAGTTAACACGAGCCCCCGCAGACCTGGCCCAGCTCCGGCCACGGTGGGGGTAGGCGCAAACCCAGGACGAGACCCACGGACTGCAGCACCCCGCACAGCACTAAGGCTACGAGGAAGCAGTTCTGCCCCCTGCGCCCCTCCAGCCCAATCTCTCCATCCGCACCGGGAGCTGGGATTTACAGCATCTCGAGCGGCTTGCTGCTTTGCCCCTCACAGGGACAGTCGGAACCCTTACAGCATCGATGAGCCCGTGCTTCTGCTTCTGCCTGCTTCTGCCTGCCGCACACCCGCCCTGCTCCCCTCCTGCCAGGCTGCTAAATCAGCTCTCAGCCGGGGGGCTCTTGGCTGCAGCAGTGGGCTCAGAGGCAGCCTGCCAGGGCCTCCCCCCAACCCATCGCTGAAAAAAAAGAACATTGCTGCACCTCCCACCCCGACTCCTCCCAAATCCTGAGCTAAGGCAGAGTCACTCACCTAACAAAAATCTTCTCCATCTCCTCCAGCCTGTACACCTCCTTCACCCTGTGTGCAGAGGGACAGAGAGAGGACAAAGGCTTCCTGGGGGCTGGGGGCGGGGGTGGGGGTGGACGGTCTTGTCCGGCAGCAGCTGGGAGGCAGGAGGCGGTGCCTGTCCTCTGCTTCGGGCCCCTGTACCCCCGAGGGCCCCCAGCCTGGCTCACCGCTGTCCCTCACACACATGCCCCGAGCTCAGAGCTACCAAACACCACCTGGGCCTGCCCCAGGGCAACTGGGGAGCACAACCATGGTTATGGAAGAAGGGCGAGGGGGCAAGGTCAGGCAGACGAAGCTGTCTCTGCCAGCATTCCCACCCCAGGTCCCCTCCCCCATCGCCATGAGCAGAAGCACCAAGGTCAACGCTCATGCCCAAGTCTGTCGCCTTGGATTTTAGGGCTTCCTGTAGCAGAGTTACTTCCAAGCAGTTCTAACAAGCCTTTTACCATAGGGGGCAGGGGAACCCCTACCCAGGGCGCAGGGCTCCCCCACCTCTGGGGGCCCTTGAATACGTCTTTGGAACTGCTACTGGGTAAGGTCCCCAGGGACCCCAGCAACCAGACCACCAGCAACACAGGGAGGGTCCCTGGACGGTGGCCCTCAGGACCTGGCAGACAGGGGATTTTACATAAAGTGTAAACAGACACCTCAGTCTCTAGTCATATGAAGCCCCAAAGGTAATAACCTCTGACCTGGGCGCAGCCTGGAAAGTCTGTTCTCCATCTGTCGGCTCCCTGACTGTCCTCATCCTCCTCTCCTCCCTCGGGGGCCTAGAACTTTCACACTACCTAACATGGCAACAAACTTTCTCTTTTTCATGTTCAAAAACTCCCATTCCCTTAGCACCCTTTTCTTACCTGAAAAAAAATGAAAAGGCCAGGTGATATGCTAATGACATTGGAGCAAAAGCGTGGGATTCACAAGGTGTGTGAGCACCCTCAGGAGCACGTGCATCTTAAACAGGGACACCTTAACCGCTAGGAATGAATCCCTCCTCTGGAGGTTGGCCCACTGGGACAGGCAGGATGGGGAGAGACTCTGGGGCGGAGACCCCTATCCTAGCAACCCCCCTTCCCCAACAATTCACACTCACCAAGGGTAGTCTTATCTAAAGCCAGCCTTGCCTGGTCCCCTCTACTGAGCTCTCCCATCCCCCACAGGACAGGGAAGCCGGTGCTGGCCACAGAGCAGCAACGGGGAACGGGGGTTTGGAAGGCGGAGACCATGTGCTCACCTGATGGGATTCATGTCAGGCCGACTGGGCTTGGAAACCGCTTTCACAAATTTCTCAGCAAGCTGAATTCTACAGTTCAAACAGAGGCTCTCAGAGGCAAGCAAAGGCGCCTCGACTAGCACCCCTGCCCCCAGGGCCTTTCCACGGCAGCCGTGAAGGAGCACTGGCAAGCGCGCAGCTCCCACCCCCAGCACCCCCCGCCCCCCCCGCACCCCCAGGCAGCCCCCCCCTCCCTTGTCCACTGCCGTCCTCTGCAGGCCCCCCCTCTCTCTGGATTCTGACACCCCGTTCGCTCTGTCCTGGGAGGCTTTCCCGAAGTGTGCGTCGAGGTGTGTCCAGTCCCCTCCACTACGACCTCAAGTATCGGCTTTAGTGTAGGTGCCGCGCACCCCAACCACCAATACCCCAGCACACCCCACAGAACCGCCTTGGGAGTGACGGCAGTGACACAGCAGTGTCCGATGTCCCTCCTCTTTGTCCCCTCCCCCCAACAACTGATCAGGCAGCCATCCACAAACAAGAGGGATCCAGATGAACTGACAGAAACGGGACTACCCATGCTTAAGGCATGTTCTTTAGAGACCCTTCCTCTCTCTAAGGTTCTTGTCCTGCTCAACCTTAACACAAACATCACTTCTGATCTGAACAGCTGTGGCAAAATGGAATGTGCTGGTATCCATGGCCATCAAGGCCCACGCCCTAGCACACTCTGCAGTGCCAGTATTAATTCCTCTCCCTGCCCCTGGAACCAGCCAATGGGTGGGCAAGGGAAACTAAGGCTGTCTTAGGCAAGGAAAGCCTAGGTGAGGGGCCAAGCCCCAGAGGCTGCTGCCAGAGTTGCCCTGGTCTACCCCGCCCTCCCTACCCAGGGCCCAGGTCAAACCGCTGGTTAAAGTGCTGCTCCCGCACGTCACTGCCGTTCAGCACGAGGACATCGAGGATGTGGATGGCACTAATCTTCCGCTGGGCCTTCCCCTAGAAGGACAAGGACACTGCCCACCCTGCCAGGCACTGGCCTGGGGCCCACACTGCCCACCATGGCGTGCTGGCCTCCATTCTACCTATAGCCGGAGAAGGGAAGGACTCCAAACACAGGATATCTCTCTTGCCCCACCTCCCCAGCTCATCCTCAGCACCACACTGGCCCAGACTTCCAAGCAGGCAGAGATCTGAAGCTTTGGGTGACAAGCCCCCTGGAATCCAGGGAGAGGCGGCCGCCATGGCGCTCCAGCCGGAGCCTAGCTTCCCAATCTTGTCAACTGTCCCCACTAAGCGTTCTGAAAGTCACATGTGTGGCTGTAACGGCCAACGCGCAAGGGATCCCGGTAAAAACATCACCAGCAGCTAAAAACAACCCAGCAGGCCCACTAGGGCCCTCGCTGCCCGGAGATGATTGAGATCCCCTCTTACACACATGCGGACTATGGTCCTTCCTACCTGAACATATCATGGTTTAGAGCAACTACTCGAGGAGGAGGAATCATTACAAAGCCTTTCCCCAGCTCTGCGCCCTGTGAAGCACCACATACAACATGACCCAGTTAACTGAGGGGGGAGCTTAGCTATAAAGCTTAGCCGGCAGGGCCAGAACACGTGAGCAGAACCACCTCTGACCTCCCCTTTCAGCTCATGGACGATCTCCACAGACAGCAGAGTATCCCGGGGTAGCTCTGTCTTCAGGTCCAGCTTGACCCAGCGGTCTGACTGGCGGCCATCCCATGTGTAAATCTGAGACTTCTATGGGCAGAGAGAAAGGGCCCCATCAGGCAGGTATGGAGATGGAGGGGTGAGAGCCTCAGTTCTCAAAAGGGCTTTTAGTTGGCAGCTAAAAGCCGATGGGGCTGGGAAATGTCAGAAGAAAATGTCCAGGAGAGATTAGCCAGTTAGGCTTCAGCAACAGGGATCTGGTGGTCCTGGGGGGAGGGAGCAGGCCCAGGGCACCACTCAAAAGGCCTAAGTCCACGATGAGATCAAGCTTGGTGTATGTATCTCTGAGGTGAGCTTACAGAAGGGTCCAGTGAGTTGGTGGGGGTGTGGGGGGGCAGAAAGTAAAAAGAGAAAAAGATCAAGTGTGAGAGAACACAAAGTAAGTGAGGGAGCAGAGATAAAGTTACACAGAGATACAAAGCAGAATGGAAAGAAAGGGTAATGATGACTTTACCCAATTAAGATACAGAATTGCCAAGGCTCGGGGCGCCTGGGGGGGGGCTCAGTCAGTTAAGCATCCAACTCTCAGTTTCAGCTCAGGTCATGATGTCAGCGCCGTGAGATCGTTGGGCTCAGTCCTGGGTGTGGAGCCTGCTTAGGATTCTCTCCCTCCCTCCCCCTCTTCCCCCTCTCTCTCGCAAAGAAAAAGAAAAAAAAAAATTGACAAGGCTTTCCCTTATCTTAGACTCCAAGGGCTCCAGAGCAAGACAGGATGACGAGGGATGGTGTTGCAAAGAAATGGCTGCATGGATTCAAGCCACATTAGCCTGCTGACCATCCTGCTAGCCTAGGAAGCTTAATATCACAAGAAAAGAAGCAGTGTTCCCTTTAGCAATGCACAGAGATGAGTAAGCAAATGTGTGAATAAATTAAAAACTGAACGGATGAATGACACTTGGCTAACTCAGAGGAAGAAAGGAAGTGAAGCTTTAAGAAATACCTTCCCTGGGGTCAAAGCCCCAGCTCCTTGGTGCCAAGAGAACACCAAGTGTGGCAGGCAGCTGTCCAGACTCCCACAGACCTAGACCAAGGTTCTACACCCCAACTACTAGATGGGAAGCCAGCGGCAGACTTACCCCCAGGCCAATGAGGAACTTCTGCTCGCTGCCAGACACCATGCAGCGGTAGTCGAGCACTGGGCGGATCTTCTCCAGGGTTTTGGAGGTGAGCAGTGTGGGCTTATAACTGAAGATGTCAATCTCAGTGCCCTGCAGCCCCGGGTCAGAGAAAACACGGCTGGGTTGGGGGAACGGACAGGTGCTCAGGAGAGGTGCCTGTATGGGGGTGGGGGCGGCTGGGAGAAGCGAGGGACAGGAAGCACTGGCTCTCTGAAACATGCCCCCCTGCACCCCTGCTCTACCTAACCATGCACTAACTGGAATCTAATTCCATCTGCTTGGAGTGTTCCTTTAGGACCTATTAGGACAGGCTAGGAAGGGAAAGAACACAGAGTCCCTGAGTACAGATCAATTTACCAGAGCCATAAGGAAATGTCACCTGAATATAAAAGCCACCCCTTCAATAAAACTGAAGGCGAGGACTCATCAGTAGTTGGTTTGAGAGCAGTTAAGTGACCTCTCCACCCCATTTAGAAAAATGTACATGTGCTACTCTTTCGAGGTCATCTTGAACCACATTCTCCAGTCCTTGACCCCACAAAACCAACACAATGGCCCATGATCTGAGCCAGATTTAAATAAGCCCAGAGAAAAGCTGGAAGTCAGGTGGTAGAAAAAAACAGAGCAGAATTCCAGGGACCAGCTCACCAGAAACAGAATCTAGGGTTAGGCCAGCCCCACTGTGGAGCTCCCGACAGCCCCTCTTGGCCCTCTGCCCAGCTCCCCTGCCTAAGATCATCCCACACTTCATTGTCTCCCCTGCAGGCAAATTTCATGCGACCCTGAACTTGCCAGGGAGTGGTAGCCAACCCCACCCTTCGGGCAAGTGGGAATGCTGAGCACATCACATCTCAGGACAAGAATCTTCAGGCAACCCGATGGGCTTTTGGGGAACTCAACACCCTACACCAAAGGCTCCCACCTATGGTGGCCTCAGCCTAGTCCCTCAGAGCCCAGGAGGTGCCTGCACAAGCCCTCTGGAGGCCAGGCATCTGGGGATCTCAGCAATACCTTCCACATCTAAAGTTAGGCTTCTCCAACTTTTTATTTTCCCCAGATACCAAACTTACCTGGATTAGCTCAAAGAACTTAGATTTGGGGTCTGAGGAAGAAGGAGCAACTCGAGCCTGGTCTGGGATCTGAAAGGAGACAGCAACGAGCTTTGATTTTCAAATGCCCTTTCCACGAAGGCTGTCTGTGAGCATATGCAGGCGAGGGGATAGGTCCAGACGGGGGAAGAGGCAATGGCACCTAACAAAGGGGGCTAGAAAGCAGGAGATGGAGGTGGGTAATCCAGCCACTGCCCCACTTCGGGCCCTGGGGTGCACACCACAAAGGCCACTTCCCTCTCTCTGGGGCTCTCTGTGGGCAGTGTTGCTGTACAGAGCCCCAGCAGCAAAATGAGGCTTGGGCACCCACCACCCTTGCCCTTTCTGACCCAATTGCGGGACCACACGGACAGTGAAAGGGCCAAAAAGGTAACTCCTGATGATGCTGAGCCGGCCGGCTCTGGAACACCATAAGGACAGGCAGACGTGTTCACACGAGGGGAGACCCTAAGGTGACAGGGTTGGTCAATCCATTCTTCTCTACAGCCTCCCTGCCCTGGAGCAACAAGTGGCTGGGGAGATGCTCACCCCCCAAAGTCGAAGGCACTCTTTCCGGATCTCTGCCTGCCGAGGCTCACTCAGGGTCCTGAGAAAATGAAGCCAACAGTGATTAAAACCTCCAAGAGGTGAACCCCTCAGAACCCCAGAGAGAGGAAGCCCACAGGAGTAAACGTGTGTGCACACACTGCCATCAGCTCAGGATGCTAACAATACTCACACGGCTCTGCCCCTTAAAGATGGGAGCTCAGAGGTACACAAAGTGGGGTGACCTCTCCTTCCCACCACAAAGGGAAGGGAGACTACCCTCCTGATCACACCCAGGATGCCAGAATTCCCCACACAGCCTTCTCTCAATTACCCATCAGCATGTTCTGGCTCCTCCTCTGCTGAGAGAGGCCACATTAAGTCCATCCCAGTGGATGTCACTGTGTCTCAGAAAGCTGACTCAGTTTATGCTCACCCCCTACCAGAGGGTTGGTTTTCCTTGACCAGTCCTATCTCCCCTCTCTTGATCACTCTTTACTCCATGTCCCCTCAACATTATGTATTCTATTCATACTATGCCACTCTACATCCTCTGATGCACTACTACTAACTCTTCCTGTATCCTTTTCCTGGGTTACTCTTCTCTGCCCAAACACAAACACAAACACAAACACAACGTCTTTGAAGGCAAGGTTCATGCCATATACTTTTCTGGCATGCTTCACAGACCACAGCAGAGTAGAAGATAAAAGAGTAGATGTTTTAAAACGTTTGTTGAAATGAAATAAAGAGCTTAGAGCAAAATAAAAAGATCTTTCCTTGAAGTAGATGAATTCTGGGGAGTGGGCAACACTTACGTGTCTTGAACAAACGCATGGATTTTGGCCAGAGCTTTGATCTGCAGACTACAGTGGCTAGAGAGAGAGGGGGGAAAAAAAGGATTTAATTTCAGGATTACCAAAAAAGACAGCCAAAAGGCATGAAAAAAGAGTTTAGCCAGAGCAGTGCTATCTATATTTGGGGGAGAAGGGCTGGAGCCCTGAAAGAGAACTCCCTTGACCACACCCCAAGGTACAGTTACATGGGGCCTGCTTACAATAAAACAGAATTGAGTCAAACCCTCCAGACACTCAGCTCCCAGGTCCTGCTAAAAGGAAGGTTCTGATCCCATCCTTAAAAATTTGAAAGCAGTAGTGAACTAATTCTAAATAAAGCAACAAAATCCAGACCCAGTTCAACTGCAGACTAAACCCTATACTAACAGCTGCCCTTTCTACTTTAATCCCCAATGTTCTTTTACACACAATGCCTCGCATTAAATAAAAAAGTACGTGACATGTGATAAAGCAAGAAAATGTGAGCAACTAGCAAGAGGGAAAACAATCCAACAGCACAAGATCCAGAAAATGGTCCGAATGTTAATTATCAGACAGGACCCCTAACTGAAAACCATGTTAAAGGATCTACCAGAAAAGATGTACAATGTGCACGCAAAATAGAGAATTTCAGCAGAGATGAAGAAACCACACTTCTAAAAAACAAAGATTCTAGAAATATATAATATTAGAGATGAAGAATGATTTTGATGGGCTTAACAGCAGACTGAAAACAGCAGAGGAAAGAATCCGTGTACCTGGGGACTGAAACACAAGAGAAAAAAGTGAAAAAACACACCAGCACTGAAGCTCTACAGGACAATAGCAAACGGTTTAACATAAATAAGTAGAGTCTCAGAAGGAGAAAAAAGACTAGGACAAAATACTGACAAGATAATAGCCAAGAATTTTCCCAAACTGATAAATGAAATCAATCCACACATCCAATGTCAGAGAATCCCAAGCAGAATCAATACAAAGAAAACCATATATAAACACATCACAGTCAACATGCTGAAAACAAAGATAAAGGGAAAATCTTAAAGCAGTCAGAGGAAACAGGACACACAACATGCATAAAAACAGTAAGAATAATGACTGACTTCTCATCAGAAACAAGGAAGGCAGAGAACAATGGAACATTATCTTTCAAGTCCTGAAATAGAAACATAGTCAACCTCGAATTCTAGATGCCTTTTTTTTTTTTTTAAAGATTTTATTTATTTGAGAGAGAGAGAATGAGAGACAGAGAGCACGAGAGGGAAGAGGGCAGAGGGAGAAGCAGACCCCCTGCTGAGCAGGGAGCCCGATGCAGGACTCAATCCCGGGACTCCAGGATCATGACCTGAGCCGAAGGCAGTCGCTTAACCGACTGAGCCACCCAGGCGCCCCAACCTCGAATTCTATATCCAATGAAAATATCCTTCAAAGATGAAAGGGAAATAAATACATTTTCAAAAGACAAAGCTGAAGGAATTACTCCAGCAACACTTGCCCAACAAAAATAGGCTAAAAGAAATTCTTTGGGCAAGAGGGAAATGATTCCAAATGGAAACCTGGCTCTGCAAGAAGGAATGAAGAACAACAGAACAGGTAAATAGGTTAGTCAATATCAAGGACCTTTAAAAAAAAAATTAAATGTACAAATACAGGCATGCCTCATTTTATTGCGCTTCATATGACTGTACTTCACAGATAATGCATTTTTTTTTTTTTACAAATGGCAGGTTTGTGGCAACCCTGTGTCAAGCAGATCTATTGGTGCCATTTTCCCAGCAGCATTTGCTCATGTCATGTCTCCATGTCACATTTTGGTAATTCTCACAATATTTCAAACTTTTTATTATTATTTTTGTATTTGTTATGGTGATGTGCGATCAGCAAACTTTGGAGCCTGAAGATCAGACTGAATTGCTATAAAACTTTAAAAGATGAGGAGCTGCTTCTTATGGATAAGCAAAGAAAGTAGTTCTTGAGCAGGAATCTACTCCCGGTGAAGAGGTTGTGAAGACTGTTGAGATGACAACAAAGGATTTGGGATATTACATAAACTTAGTTGATAAAGCAGTGGTAGGGTTTGAGAGGACTGACTCCCAATTTTCAAAGAAGCTCTGTTGGTAAAATGTTATCAAACAACACTGCGTGCCACAGAGAAACTGTTCACGAAAGAAGAGTCATTCAATGTGGCAAATGTCTTATTTTTAGAAATTGTTGTCTTATTTTAAGAAATTGCCACAGCCACCCCAACCTTCAGTAACCACCACCCTGATCAGTCAGCACCTATCAGCACTGAGGCAAGACCCTGTACCAGCAAAAAGATTACAACTCGCTGAAAGTGCAGACAATGCTTATCATATTTAGCAATAACATATTTTTAAATTAAGATTTGTATATTGCTTTTTGTACATGCTATTGCACACTTAACAGACTACAGTATAATGTAAACATAAATTTATATGCACTGAGAAACAAAAAAATTAATCTGTCTTGCTGTATTGCAATACTCACCTTACGGCGGTGGTCTAGAACCAAACCCACAGTATCTCCGAGACATGCCTGTACCTTTAAGTCTCTTTAAAAGACAATACGGACTTTACAGTTTAAAATTAAAATAACAGCAAGGTAAAGTAGGGTTTATATGAAATAAGAACACGTATATGTAAGTAAATGCATATTTACTATGGTAAGGTTCTTACATTGTTCATGAAGTAGAATACTTTTTGAAGGTAAAACATGATAAATTAAAGATGCATACTGTAATCTCCGAAACAGCGAAAACATAACACAAAAGGTATAAAAAAGAAAAAACCCAAGGAGATATAAAAGACTATTAAAAAACACAAACTTTCCCCCTAAAAAAGGAAGGAACAGAGAAGCAAAAAGAAGACAGGATAAACAGAAATCAAACCACCAAGATAGAGGATTTAAATCCAAACATATCAATAATTACATTCTATGTAACTATACTAAACACTCTAATTAAAAGGCAGAGACTGTAACACTGGATAAGAAGGTAAGACCCAAGCATACATTATTTACAAAGACAAAGACAGGTTGAAAATAAAGTAACATAAAAAGACAAATCAAACAAATACTAAGCAAAAGAAAGCTGATGTGGCTATATTAATACCAGACAAGGTAGATTTCAAGACAAAGAGTATTACTAGAGATAAAGAAGAATATTTCATAATGATAAAAGTTCAATTCATTAAGAATAACAGAGAATACAGATTTAGAGACTAATATACCTCATGAACAGACTCAATTTAATAAAATATTAGTAAATCAATACAGCAATATATAAGAGTGATACACATAATCAAACCATATCCAAAAACGCAAGATTTGTTTACCATTTGAAAATCACTCAATGTAACTCACTGTAATGAAATAAAGAAAAATAACATAATAATTTCTATAGATACAGAAAAAGTATTTGACAGAATTAAACATCCATTCATGATAAAAACTCTAAACAAACTCAAAATAGAATAAAACTCTGCCAACCTGATAAAGGACTTTAAAAAAAACCTACCAACACCATACTTATTAAACAATTTACACTTAAAATCAACAATAAGGCAAGGCTGTCTGCTTTTATCACTTCAATTCAACATCAAACTGGAGGAATTAGTGCAATAAGAAAAAAAAAAAAACAGAGCTACTATATGATCAAGCAATTCCACTTGTGGGTATTTATCCAAAAAAAACTGGAATCAGAATCTTGAAAAGATATCAGCATCCCCATGTTCACTGCAGCACTATGCACAACAGTCAAGATGTAGAAACAAACTAAATGTCCACTGACAGATGAATAAAGAAAATGTAGTAATATACATATGATGGAGTATTTTTTCAAATTTTTTATCTTAAGTAAACTCCACACCACATGTAGGGCTCAAACTCACAAATCCAAGATCAAGAGTCACATACTCTACCGACTGAACCAACAAGGCACTCCTTTACATACAATGGAGTATTATCCTGACTTTAAAAAAAAAGAAATTAAGTAACATGAGACAACATGAATGAACACTGGGGACATCATGCTAAGTGAAATAAACCAGACAAAGAAAGACAAATACTGCATGATTCCAATTATATAAGGTATCTGAAATAGTCAAATTCATAGAACCAATAAGTAAATTAAACATTCTCACAGGATACACAGTCAGTATACAAAAATCAATTGTATTTCCACATACTAGCAATGAACTAGAAAATGAAATTTTAAACATACTACTTACATTACATCCAAATGCACAAAATTCTTAGGGATAAATTTAGCAAAAGATGTGTAACACTTCTATACTGAAAACTATAAAACTCTGCTGAGAGACATTAAAGAAACTAAATAAATGGCCATTTTTTTATTTATGGATGGGAAGGTTCAATTTTGTTAAGATGTCAATTCTCGCCAAATTGATTCATAAATTCAGTGTAATCTCCATCAAAACTCCAGCAGGCTTTTTGTAGGAATTGACAAACTGATTCTAAAATTACACAGAACTTCCAAAAAAAAAAAAAAAAAACTTAGACTAGCTAACAGTCTTGAAAAAGAAGATCAGTGCTGGAGAACATACACTACCTGACCTCAAGGTAACTTGTTTCAAGGTACAGTCATCAAGAGAATATGGCAAAGGACAGACAAACAGATTGATAGAACATGGGCGCCTGGGTGGCTCAGTTGGTTAAGCGACTGCCGTCAGCTCAGGTCATGATCCTGGAGTCCCGGGATCGAGTCCCACATCAGGCTCCCTGCTCAGCAGGGAGTCTGCTTCTCCCTCTGACCCTCCTCCCTCTCATGCTCTCTGTCTCTCATTCTCTCTCTCGCAAATAAATTAAAAATTAAAAAAAAAAAAAACCAACATTGATAGAACAGAACAGAGTGCTCTAGATATAATCAATCACACATATATAGTCAAATAATTTTCAACAAGAATGCCAAAGCAATTAAATGGAAAAAGGAAGGTATTTTTAACAAATGGTGCTAGAACGGAGTATCTTTAAGGAAAAAAAAGAACTTGGACCCCTACCATCATAATACCACATGCAAAAATTAATTTCAGGTGGACTACAGACCTAAATGAATGAAACTTCTAGATGAAAACAGGAAAATATTTTCATGACTTTAGGCCAAGACTATTTAGGGAAAAAAAATCAATCACAAACAAAAGAAAAAACTGATAAATTAGATTTTGTCATCAAAATTTAAAAATTTCATCCAAACTGAAAGAAAAATAAGTAAAATTATCTCAGTTCACAGCCTTTTATGCAAAAAAACCTAAGATTCCACCAAAAACTATCATAACTAATAGGCAGATTTGACTAACATGCAGGATACAAAAATCAACACACAAAAACCAGTCATTTCTATACACTAATAATGAACAATCTGAAAAGGATTAAGAAAACAACTCCATTTACTATAGTGTCAAAAAGAATAAAATACTTAGGAATAAGTTAAATCAAAGAAGTGTAAGATTTGTACATTAAAAGCCACAAAATACTGCTGACAAAAATGGAAAAAGACATAAATGAATGGAAAGACATCCTCTGATCATGGACTGGAAGACTCAATATTGTTAACATGACAATACTACCCAAAGCAATCTACAGATGCAATGCAATCCCTATCAAAATCCCAATGGCAATTTTTGCAAAAACAGAAAAACCCATCCTAAAATTCTTATGGAATTTCAAGGGCCCCACAGCCAAAACAATCTTGAAAAAGAAAAACAAACTGAAGGTCTCACACCTCCTCATTTCCAAACTTACTACAAAGCTAGAGTAATCAAAACTGTGGTACTGGCATAAAGACATAGAGACCAATGGAACAGAATAAAGAGCCCAGAAATACATGATCAAATGATTTTCAACAAGGGTACTAAGACCATTCCAAGAGGAAAGAACAGTCATTTCAACAAGTAGGTTGGGGAACTGGATATCTACATGCAAAAGAACGAAGCTGGACCCTTACCTTATATCTACAAAAATTAACTCAAAATGGATCAAAGACCTAAACATAAAAGCTAAAACTATATAAAACTCTTAGAAGAAAACATAACAAAAAGCTTCATGATGTTGGATTCAATAATGATTTACTGAATATTACACCAAAAGCATAAGCAATAAAAGAAAAAATAAATTGAACTAATCAAATAAAAAACTGTATACTGAAGGACATAATCAATATAGGGGAAAAAAGAGCAAAGAATGAGAGAAAATATTTTCAAATCATATATCTGATGAGGATTAATATCCAGAATATATAAAGAACTCTTACAATTCAACAATGAAAAACAAACCAATTTAAAAATAGGCAAAGGGGCGCCTGGGTGGCTCAGTTGGTTAACCGACTGCCTTCAGCTCAGGTCATGATCCTGGAGTCCCGGGATCGAGTCCCGCATCGGGCTCCCTGCTCAGCAGGGGGTCTGCTTCTCCCTCTGCCCTCTTCCCTCTCATGCTGTCTCTCATTCTCTCTCTCTCAAATAAATAAATAAAATCTTTAAAATAAATAAATAAATAGGGCGCCTGGGTGGCTCAGTTGGTTGGGTGACTGCCTTCGGCTCAGGTCATGATCCTGGAGTCCCAGGATCGAGTCCCGCATCGGGCTCCTTGCTCAGCGAGGAGTCTGCTTCTCCCTCTGACCCTCCCCCCCTCATGCTCTCTCTCTCTCATTCTCTCTCTCTCTAATAAATAAAATCTTTAAAAAAATTAAAAAATAATAAAATAAATAAATAAATAAAAATAGGCAAAGGACTAGAATAGGCATTCCTCCAAAGAAGATACACAAACTGCCCAATATAAAAATATGTACGGGGTACCTGGTGGCTCAGTCAGTTAAGCATCTGCCTTTGGCTCAGGTCATGATCCCAGGGTCCTGTGACCGAGCCCCGCATCGGGTTCCCTGCTCAGCGGGGAGCCTGCTTCTCCTCTCCCTCTGCCTGCCAGCTCTGCCTACTTGTGCTCTCTCTCACCAAATAAATAAATAAAATCTTTAAAAAAATATATGTCCAATATCATTAGTCATTAGGGAAATGCAATTCAAAACTACAGTGAGATACCATTTCACACCCATTAGGATGGCTATTATCCAAAAAACAAAAAAGAGAGAGAAAGAGACAATAACAGGTGCTGATGAGGATGTGGAGAAATTGGAAACCTGGATCATTACTGGTGGGAATATGAAATGGGCTGGTGCTATAAAAAATAGTATGGCAGTTCTTCAGTAGTGGCACCATTTAAGCACAATTATTACATGATCCAACAATTCCACTTTTTGGTATATACAGAAAAGAACTGAAAGCAAGGGCTCAATTACCCGCACACCAATATTCAGAGAAGTATTATTCACAATAGCTAAAGTTTGGGGACAATCCAAATGTCCAAAAACAGATGAATGGATAAACAAAATGTGGTATATACAGATGGAATATATTACTTAGCCCTGAAAGGACTGAAATTCTGACACATGCTACAACATGATGAATCTTGAAAACATGCTAAGTGAAATAAGCCAGACATAAAAGAAGAAATATTGTATGATTCCACTTATATGAGGTACCTAGAATAGGCAAATTCATAGAACTAGAAAGTATAATAGAGATTACCAGGGGCTTGGGGTGGGGGAAATGAGGAGTTATTGTTTAATGGCTACAGAGTTTCTGTTTTGGATGATTAAAACATTCTGGAAATATACAGTGAGAATGAATCCACAACAATGTGAATGACTATATTTAATGCCACTGAACTATACATTTTAAAAAGGGTCAAAATGGTAAACTTTATTTTATGTATATTTAACCACAATAAAAAATGATGAAAAATTTTTAAACTTCTGCTTATCAAAAGATACCATTAAGAAAATGAATAGGTATGTCACACATTAGGACAAAATATTCACAACACACATATTTGAAACCGGACTTGCATTCAACATATAGAAAGAGTTTCTACAATTTAATAAAAAGACAAATCAATTTTTAAATGATCTAAAGACTTGAAGAGACACATCATAAAAGAAACATACAAACAGCCAATAAACACATGAAAAGAGGTTCAACATCATTAGTTACCACAGAAATGCAAATCAAACCACGAAAGATACCACCTCACAGAAGGACTATTATCAAAAAGAAAAGTAGTAACACGTGCTAGTGAGGATGTGAAGAAAAGGGAATACTTGTGCAGTGTTGGTAGGAATATAAATTGGTGCACCCACTATGGAAAACAGTATAGAGTTTTCTCAAAAAATTAAAAATATAGAACTACTAACAGTCCAGCAATTCTACTTCTAGGTATTTATTCTAAGAAAACAAAACACCAATTTGAAAAGACCTATGTGCCCCTAGGTTCATCACACTATTATTTATAATAGCCAAAATATGGAAGCAAGCTAAATGTCCATCAATAGATGAATGGATAAAGAAGAGGAATATATACAATGGAATATTACTTGACCATGAAAAAAGAATGAAATCTTACCATCTGTAACAATATGGATGGACTTAGAGGCTATTATGCTATGCGAAATAAATCAGACACAGAAGGACAAAAACCATGTGACTTCACTTATATGGGAATCAAAAAAACAAATGAACAAATAAAAACAAAACAGAAAAAGACTTACAGATATAGAGAACAAACTGATGGTTGCCAGAAGGGAAGGAGTGGGGGGATGGACAAAATAGGTGAAGGGAATTAAGAGGTACAATCTTCCAGTTAAATAAATAAGACACGGGAATATAATGTACAGCACAAGGAATATAGTTAATAATACTGTAACAACTTTGTATGGTGAGAGATGGTAACTAGACTTATTGTAGTGACCATTTCATATATGTATATAAATACTGAATCACTATGTTATACACATGAAACTAATACAATATTCAATTTAAAAAAATATATATATATAAAAATAAAATCACAATAGTAGAACACTACACCCCCACCAGAATGGCTAAAATGAAAAAGACTAGCAATACCAAATGCTGGCAAAGATGTACAACAATCAGAATTCTCACACTCTGCTGGAGGGTGTATACACTGGTACAAGCACTTTAGAAAACTGTATGGCATTATTAACAAGTTAAATAACACATCTAACTTATGACCTAGAATTTCTGTTCTTGGCTATTCATCTAAGAGAAATGAAAACATTTGTCCATCAAAAGCCCTGCACAAAATGTTTTAGCAACTTTACTCATAACAGCCCTAAACCAGAAATATCATAAGTGTCCATCAACAGAAGAATAAATTTGGTATGTCCATACAATGGAATACTACTCAACAATAAAAAGGAACAAACACCACATGAAAAAATCTCAAAAACACTATGGTAAGGAGAAAAAAAAACTGACACAAAAGTGTCTATGTATGATTCCACTTATACAAAGTTCTAGAACAGGTAAAACTAATCCAGGATGATAAAAGTAAAAGTGGTTAGTTACTTCAGGATTGACTGGATGGACACAAAGAAATTTTCTGAGGTTACAGTAATTTTTTTTTTTAATCTTAATAGAAATGTAGGTTACGTGAATATATGCATTTGTCAAAAATGATTGAAGTGACACATAGATCTGCATTTCAATTATGGAATTATATATCAATCTTTTTAAGCAAAGAAAGAAAATGGATTTGATATAGGATTGCTTAAACACTGCACTATTGGGAACACTGAGAAGTCCAGTTTTTTGTTTTTTTGTTTTTTTTAAGATTATTTATTTATTTGAGAGAGAGTGAGTGAGAGAGAGAACATGAGTGGGGTGGAGGGGCAGGGGGAGAGAGAGAAGCAGACTCCTCACTGAGCAGGAAGCCTGACGTAGGGCCCGATCCCAGGACCTGAGCCGAAGGCAGACGCTTAACTGACTGAGCCACGCAGGCTCCCCTGAAAAGTCCAGCTCTGCCATGCATCCATACATGCTCATAGCAGATGGCAACACAGTTCAGCAAAAGAAGTCCAAAAACGTTACAAAGCCATGGTTTTGCTGACTCTAGACCGGTTCGGGACCGCATGCTGAAGCTCAGTATCTGCTCCAGCTTGGTATCTCCCATCAAGATGAGAGCACTTATGTGGCAGTACTGTGGAAAGTTAAAATACTGTAGGATGATGGATAAATGGGTAAAGACTTCCTCTTCTGTGATTCTCCAGGGCCTATACCTTCAAACTTCTCTAGGAGTCAGGACTGTGACTTAGAAATGACCTTTCCAACACCTGTTTTGCCCTCTGAGAAAGCACTTCTACTGACTCACTGCTACTATACAACTCTCCAACGAACCTCAGAAAACTTTTCTCTCAGGCTTGCCCACTTAGAAAACGGAAGCACTGTCACTACTTTTAAATTATTACCAGTAACAGCAAGGGGGAAGGCGGGGATCAAAGAAGGTTTAAAACAAAACAAAACAAAACAAAACAAAACAAAAAACAAAACAGCATTCAGATCACCTGTCTGGGGAATTCATGAACTGGCAAAAAAGCTTTAATACCAGAAACTTCCAAAGCATGCTGCATCCTTGCTTCCTAGCCATCTCCTGTCTCCGACAGGGAGCTTCACAAGGCAACAACCATGACAGCCTTTCACAGAAGCAATTAAAGAGCAGTTACTCCTGCCTCCAGGGACACAGGACAAGGCTGCTATCTATCAGGTTTCACTATCATCCTCAGGCTCCCATGGGCAGGGCTGTACCAACCAGGTTCCCACTGGCCACCCTTGGGAAGGGCATGGGGGTAGGACGAGAGTCCCCAAAGTCCCCAAAGTCCAAGGAGCCCTGGAACAAGCAGACCAATCCTACCAATTTTTTAGGATTGACAAAGCGATACTAAGAGCTAGTCATTCAGTCCTTCGTTTTCTGGTCTTCCTTGATACCCCAGTGGCATCAGCAAAAAACACCCGGTTTGCTTACCTCTCATTGGATCGTATCATGTAGTCAGTAAATTCATGGTCTCCCTTGATCACCTCCAAGGGGACCACAAGGTTGACGTCAGAATCAGTGTTCTGCAGCTGGTTGAGTTTAATATTGACTGAGAAGAGGTAATCCCGCACATCATCTATGCCCACCTTCAGGCCCTTGCACACCACATACCTGGCAGAAGACACCCTGTCAGTCCACTGAGCAAGGGCTTCTCCCCCACATTCCTCCTCCCCAAACTCTTCGCTGAGTCATAAAGCTAAACAGTCTTAAGTCCATGCACAAAGAACAGCACACACAGACTCTGCTGCAAAAGTTCAATTCAATTCTTTCCTTTTGATGTTGGGCTGTATTTCTACCCTCTGTAGCAGTGGTTCCCAACTGCCCTGTGCCAGGCTGGCTGCATTACCATCACTAGGGAGTCTGTTAAATTACAAACTTAATTAATAGACTCTCCAGGAATGGGGCCCAGAAACCTGTGTTTTTAACAAGCCACCTAAGCAATTCAGACTGGCCACATCTTCTCTCACATTACGCAGGAGCACTGCATACTGTGTCCCAACTGGGAAGCCAACAGTGCCCTCTGGGTGGCGGCCCCCTCGCCCTTGCCCAGTCCATGTCCCTCAAGGTGCCCCTTCTTCTGGTCATCTTCTCCTTCCTGGACCAAGCCAAGGATCCCCCACCTAAGTGTAAGGAATAAGGCTTGTGGAGAAGGAGGCAGAGGCTGAAGTGGCACACCAAAGAACCATTAGGATCTGAATCCTGCCTTCTACTGGCTCTAACTGTATCCTTAAAATCAGGGTTTTAATGTAGCTTGAGTAGTTATGCCAGAGAGGTGCATCAGGATGTGCTGTTCTAGCATGCAGTCGACTAGTCTGATTAAACCGGAGAGGAAGGCCTCACCTCTCTGAGTTGGCAGGACGGCTGGTGACCGGCTTAAAGAGACACACTCGTTCGAAGCAGCAGTAGAGCAGGTAGATGAGCCCCACACTAAACGGGGTGAATAGGTCAAAGGTTTTACAGATGAAGTGGCCTCCTAGATTAGAGCGAAAACACCAAGAGCAGTCAGTGGGTTCTACCCCAGGAGGCAGTAAGGTAATCTCAGGGAGTAAGTGTGACAAAGCCAAGAACCCACCACCGGGGCCCACTGAAAGAGGCAATTTAAGGGGGAGACTCAGCTTTAGAGGGGACTTTGGGGATTCTACAGCACTTACTTCCCTCAATTCCTCATTTAGCGTCATTGAGTCACCTGATACAAGCAGTTTTTTTGTTTGTTTTACTCCCAAGCCCTGTACATGCTCTTGCCCAACAGGGCCTCTAATGAGTCCTATGCTGGGGAGACAGCTGAGGAAGTGTCACCTGTTCGAACAACAGACAGCGCCATGAGGAACTGACAGAGCAGAAGCTGCTTGCTGAGGATCTCCTGCAGGTTCTCCTGCCCCTCCACTGAGAAACCCTGAAATGAGAGGATAAGAATCGGAGCAGGAAAGAGACACGATGAGGACTTCATTCATCCCTACCCCATCTTCACTGAGACGTCTTCAAGTGTTTTCACTGACTTCCACCATCTGACTGATAAACACACAGCTCAGCATTTAAATTACTTTGGCATGGTGGCATGTAGCCTCCTGGGTGAAGCTAGCACTAGGACCCAGGCGTGGTGAGTAACAGTGCCTTTCTTCTGCTTCATCGCTCGCAGGGGATAGAACCGAGTCTATTTTTCCAAGGAGACGGTCCAAAAAACTGTAAAACCCATGTGGGAATCCAGGGGAAGAGTAATGGAGGACAGAGGCAAAATACTGGCTGGTCATAGGCCAACTACAAGATAGGAAACAGAATGCCCTGGTTAGTCCAAGAGCCAGGGAGTGGTGTGACTACTCTGCTTGGGCTTACTCAGCCACTATGCTGATTACTGAACAGGCCCTAGTATGGTGACAGGAGAAAACTTAGCACTACTCTGACACTCACAGGAATCTTTCTTTCTCTGCTGACCAAAACCCCCTTCCTGTCTCAAGACCATGGAGCCTCTCCCTCTAGCTGTCAGGGTCTCTGGCCAGGGTGTTTGTTCAAAGAATGTGCCTTGCTATTCCTGGAGTGGTCTCCCTCCTTGTGAGATGCCAGCAGGGAGCAGAGAGCCAAGCTCACACAGAAGTAAAGGAGGCCAGCGGCTGGAGGAAGGAGGAGAGGAGAGTTGTTGTTTACTGGCTATAGAGTTTCAATTTCACAAAAAGGAAAAAAGCAGGGAAATCTGTTTCACAAAAATGTGAACATACTTAGTACTGAACTGTACACTTAAAAATGGCTGAGATGGTACACTGTGTTTTTTAATCACAATAATTTTTTTAAAAAGTAAAGGAGGTGGGGCGCCTGGGTGGCTCAGTTGGTTAAGCGACTGCCTTCGGCTCAGGTCGTGATCCTGGAGTCCCAGGATCGAGTCCCGCATCGGGCTCCCTGCTCAGCGGGGAGTCTGCTTCTCCCTCTGACCCTCCTCCCTCTCATGCTCTCTGTCTCTCATTCTCTCTCTCTCAAAGAAATAAAATCTTTAAAAAAAAAAAAAAAAAAAGTAAAGGAGGCTGACCTCTGTTCAGCTGGCTCCAGACAGACCAGGTCTCCCTCACTCAGTCCTACAAAGGTAATAGCTAAACGACTCAGAATAAAATTGTTTAGCAATGCCCTCCAGATTTATAATGTTTCTCAAAATGCATGTCTATTTGTAGAGTCAATCAAAAAAAAAAAGCCCAAGTCACCTGCCTAAGCAGAAAGACAACCCTCGAGTCTGCACTCTGGCTGCCAAATGGCACCAACTACCTCCCAAGCACTAGCAGGCCCCCACATCTGCTCAGCGGGAGCAGCCCCTCCCTCTTTATCCCCCAAGCCTGTGTCTCTGCCGTTCCCTGCTGTGCACAATGCTTTGGTGAGCCAGGGCATCTTCAGATCCTATGCTGGCATCCTGCCCGTTCCTTCACCTTTCCACGTGGTTACTGCTTGAGAGGCCACCCAAGGAGCTCTGAGGCTCTTCTCAATTCTAGCCATGTGACCCTAGAGCAATTGCCACATTCTCTGTCATTCCTCTTCGAGTAAGTGGTGGCTTACTGCAAAAAAGACTACCTGCAGCATCAGATTTCTAGGTGAAGAGCTACGGTGGAATGCCCTCTGTACCTCAAGCAGCTGCCCAAATAACAAGGCTCCCTGAATATTCACTTCAGCCCAACCACTGACAAAGCCTCCTGTGGGTTCCCCCGAGCTGCTGCCTTTGGTTATGTAGTCATCTGTCAGCCATCCAGAGGCTTAGGGGTGTAAGGACAGCCTCTACCAGGAGCTGCACCCAGGTGACAAATGATGGAAATGTTCTTTCCAATGAGTTTTGCCTGGTCCATCTTGGTCATGGTTCTCCCCTACCATCTCTTACAGCCAACCAAGGCCTCTGAGAAAGTGAGCCAAGAATCCACTTGCTCCAAGCAAAGATGTCCACAACATTACAACATTGACAAAGGAATCATTGAAAATATGTGCAAAAAGAATAAAAACATACATCATACATCCCTACTATCTGAATAGTGAACCACCACAGTCTAGGGCAGCAAAAGACCAAATAAAACAAAACAAACCTTTAACATGATAAATCCCTAAAGCATCACCCTATGGAGAGAATATCACCTACCCCATCAGCCATCAGAAAGTGGACACCCTTGCGATCTGTGTTATCCAGGACGAAATTCCGAAAAGCAGTGATGTTCTCTGGGCGGGTAATATCTCCATCTCCATCAATCCCACCCTCACCTGGCAGGAAACAAGAGTCACATTTAGCTCATCCGCCCTGTGCATCCCAGGAGCTGAGACACAAGCTCTCTGGGGCTGTGAACACAGGTTTTCCTCGAGGACCAGGAGAAAAGGCCCTGTGAGGAGCAATTCACTGCAGGATCTATCCTGCAAAGCTGCCTTGCAGTGATGGACCAAGAGGCAAAAACAGAGCCCTGTTGTAATAAAGCAGAATTCAAAATGAGTTGTCCAGCTAAGAGTCATCAAATGAAACAGAGGGCCTTCCTCTTCAAGACTGAAGTTGTGTTTAAAGCACCTACATTTAGAAACCAGTATCAATTTTTAAATAAGAACTGTTACAAAAGAACTTGGGATTTGCTGCCAAATCACAGCAATCAAGAAAGAGTGGAGGGGACTGCTGTGGGGCTGCTCAGCTGTCTGTTACCCAGTGCATCCCACACCCGGTGCATGGTGCCGGAGATGGGCATGGGGTTTCTATTTGTTAATAATTCTGCCATTCTCAGCCGGAGACCAGGCAGTTTCATTATCTCCTATCACCACAAGAGAAGAAAAGAGGATTTAATATGGTCTTGATGAGTTTTGCCTAGTGCAGTGTTTAACCTGCATCCTACAAGTGTGGGGGTAAAAAGGGACAGTCTAGAGGGAACCAAGACCTTCACGACATGGACTGGAAACCCCAGGCTGAGAGACCCAGTAAAGCAAACATGCCCAGTGGATAACTGCCTCTGACCTAGAGTCCCCACAGAGGATGGTCTCTCATCGCCCCCAGTACCCTCCTCCTCTATGTCCCTACCATAGTAGGGTTCGAAGAGCTCACTGGAGGCCGAGTAGAAGTCCTCCAGTTTGAAGTCATTAGGGCCCTTCAGAGTCATTCCAAAGCCCTTCGCGTGCCACTTCTTCCTCCACAGCACGTACTCTGAGAAACCGCCTGGGCCTGCGCAGACGTCAGCAAAGTACAGAAGCTCAGCTTCCCGGTCCTTTACCAGTGGTTTCTGCAAAGGCAAGTGGAGGACAAGGGAGGAAGGGAAAAAGTCTGGCTCAATGGGGAACAGGAAGGAGAATGCAGGGGGAGTAAAATGAGCCTTTCAGCAAGCACAGTGCAGAGCTCCCGCCGGGGCCACAACACCCAGGATATGTATCCTCCGTGGTCCCCGCCCTCTGGAGTTGCCCATCCCCACCTCAAAACACCCCTGCTGCCTTCAACCATAGGGCCTGGCTCAGACTCCTAATAAAAGCATCTTACTAGGAATCTGAGTATACATTCTTATTTCTCAGAGTCTTTTCCTTACCATATCCTGCCTTACAAGAGTCCCACTGAGCAGAATAGATGCTGCATCCCCTACTTACAGACAGGGACAAAAAGACACCAAGACACAAAGCAACCTGTTCACAGCCTGTGTGCAACAAAGCTAAATCGGAAGCCAGTCAGCCTGACTGCCAGACTCAGGTCTTCCTGTCCAAAGCCTGAGGGGCTCTAACACCTCCCTCCCAGGCACAGGGCCTACCTTTCCAAACCGCAGCCTTCGCTCCCCTTCTCCCCTTCCTTCTTGGCTCTCCCTATTTTTTTCCAATTAACTTTTTATTTTGGAATAATTTTAGATTTACAGAAAACCTGCAAAGACAGAGTTCTCATATGTTCCTCATCCAGATTCCAATTTTGTTAACATCTTACACGGCCATTTGTCAAAACTAAGAAACCAACATTGGTACACTGCTATTAACTAAATTCAACTTGATGCAGGTTTCGTTAGTTTTTGTTCTGTTCTAGAATCCAATCCAAGATATCACAGTGCACTGAGTCTCCTCCTCTTTTGCACTCCCTTCCCCTGCCTTTGCCCCTCTCTTAGCCAGGTGCATGGGGTGGCAGTGGAGAGCTAGAGGCTGACAAGGAGAGGGCGAAGGAGACCCTGGTGTGCAGCCTCCAGGCAACCCCAGAGTACCCGCCCACCTCAGAAATAACTAAATTACAATAATCATTTGAATTTTTACTGGATTATAGGTTTGGTCACTCCGGTACCTTTTAACTCTTAATCTGAAATTTACGCTGAACCCAGCACTGGCCCATACTGTTTCTCTTTTATACACCTGGTCATAAAGGGTGAATTCTACTTGTCCCAACCTGGCTCCAAGGCAGAGGGGATATACCATCTGCACTGGTGACAAGAGGTTGAGCTCTAGAACAGGTGACTACAGAGGACCCTGAGGAACATCCAGCGAGAAGGAGCTTAGGCAGCTCGGCCTTCCCTCTCCATAGGTTTGTCATGGCTGAGTACTTGTCCAGAGTTCTGTAACTGCTAGATAAAGATCAGAAAGCTTCAGGGGAAATAGTTTTAAGAAAGAAATGGAAAATACTAATGTTCACAATCTAGTCACTTTCTGGGTGAAAAGGGCCCTGCCTCTGCTGATAGCTATCCAGCTTTATCAAAACACTGAAGAACTCTCTGGAGAAACTGACTTTAGCTAAAAATAAACTTCATCATCCTATGACAAGCCCACCCAGGCATGCTGAGATTTATCAGTTCTTTCTCTTCTTCTCCACCAATCTAGCCCAGTATTCTTTGTTCCTGAGCCATCAATTATTCACATTTTTGGATTATATTCATTTGCACACAAAAAAAGACCTAATGGCATTTGCTGAGAACATTATGTAGCATCTTCTAGGCAGCACAGTGGTAATGAGGCAAGGGTCACAAGTTTAAGGCCTGAACACACTGGAAAAGAGAAAAAATAACGTTCCTTACCACTGGCCATGCCTAGCTCCAGGCTCTAGGCTTTCCCAGCGAGACACTGGCCCAGAGGAAGACTGGGCGAAGGAAGGAAAATGAATCAATGAAAGAATCTCACCTCCAAAAAGAGGGCGTAAGTATGATCTCATTCTTTGATTTCAAGACATGTGGCCCTCACAGGTCATGGCCAGAAGGTCTTTTCATAGAATGGACAGCTGGAGTTCTCACCTCTGCCACTTATTGGCTGTGCAGTTAAGGGCAGCATATAATTTATGCCTTTAAGCTTGAGCTCCCTCAACTGTAAACTGGGACTAATGTAGGTTCTCAAGGCTGTTGTGGGATTGAAGTACCATATGTCAAAGATGCTTAAAAACTATAAATACTAAACAAACATAAGATGATACAACATCCAACTGGATCAACTTCCTTGGAGTCAAAACTCTTGTCCTTTTCCATCGCCTCATGCAGTACTCCAAGCTCAGTGGGCACTTTTTTTTTTTTTTAAAGATTTTATTTATTTATTTATTAGAGAGCAAGCGAGAGAGAAACAGCATGAGAGAGGAGAGGGTCAGAGGGAGAAGCAGGCTCCCCGCTGAGCCGGGAGCCCGATGTGGGACTCGATCCCAGGACTCTGGGATCATGACCTGAGCCGAAGGCAGTCGCTTAACCAACTGAGCCACCCAAGCGCCCTCAGTGGGCACTTTTTAAGTGCTGTCTAATTTCCTCTAAGATACCATCACAACTCAAAGATCCACATCCAGTTTTTGTCTCCTGTAAGGCTTCACAGACAACATTTACTTACCTCAGCAATATCCCCAGGCACACAAAGCCCGCACATAATGCTACGGTTTATTATATGCTAGCATATACCCAAAGAATCTAAACTCCCTTTTTTCCCTTGTCTCTTCCAAGTCTTGTTTACAATTTGTTTCCCCACCTAGTCTCTCTTCTCCTTTCATCACAACCCAAAAAACCAGAATGCCATTGAAAAACCTCATAATCCCCTCTGCCACCCACCTCCAATCTCCCCACACCTACCCAAGCTTCAAGTTCTCCATGCTCTTATTCTAAAATGTGCCTGATCCAAGAACCACTGAGACCCTAGCAAACTCGGGTGTGTGTCTGGGCCTTCAGCCACTCCCATCTCTGCTGGTAACTGCTCTAGAGCATCTCTGCTCACCTAAAAAACACACCTAGCCTGCTGGGCTTGGCTGTCACTCTGGTCCTCAGGGAAAAAGAGAGAAGAAAACACTAGGGATGGAGAGAAATCACTTTTTATAGTGGAGTGCAGAGAAATATCTCTGAAAGGGCAATTCTCCATGGCCACTAACAATCAGTTCAGGTCAAGAAGGTGCCTGAAGCGTTACAAACACAGCTACCTTTTCCTATGTAACTAACATCTCCACCCTTGACCTGAATGGTACAACCCTGGTGCCTCCTTCACTTTCCTGACAGCAAAAGACAATAACCAGATCCCAGCTGCTGGAGGCGTTTACATTCAAGAGCCCAAAATGATCCTGTGACTTCCCAGCAGCTTGACAGAGCTCCTCTGCCAGGCAGGGGTTTAAAGGAAATCATTTGGAGCTCAGAAAATTAAACCAACATTATATCAACCTAATTTTCTCAAGATGCTAATTCCAAGAGCCCTTTTGTGCTGCCTGCTGGTCCTGGAAAACAGGGAGGGAGACCTGGGAGAGAGAAATGAGTACAGGCTGGAGGGGTCCAATGCCAGTTTTGCCAGCATGGAGGGAAGCAGTTAGAGAGGTGGAAGTGAAACATTAAAGAATTTGGAAAATAAGTTCCTTTAGCGGGTAGATAATCAGGGGGCCTAGTGGAAGGAGAGTGAGTGAAGCAGAAACAGGTTTGGGTACAGCTGGCTCCTGACCCTTCACTGTCAAAGAGAACTAACTTTCTGGGACTGAGTAAAAGTGCTTTGAAACCCTAAAGGGAATGCTAGAATGAAATTTCCTTTTTTCTTTCTCTATCATTATGGTGTGTCTGTGTTCAGAGGAATGAGATGTAGCAGAGTAGAAAATCATTTTGCTCTACCACTTCTTGAGAAGGGCCAAAATCTAGTAATTATGATCCCACACAAAGCTGGTTCAGGAAGGCAGAAAGGGAAGTGGCCACATCTGAAATCGCAGATCTTAGAACTGGAACAGATCTTAAGGGTCTCTGGTCCTCCCCCAACCCTCTGACACGTTAGTAGGGCTAATTTCAGGGATGAGGCAGATGAGGCCCAAAGAAGCCCTTTGGGCTTCTTTGAACTTAAGTGACACCACCTGCGATGTAAGTGCTGTACTTCCTGCCCCACAACCCCTCACTGAACAACACAGCCTAGATTTTCAGACAGGATACTGATTTTAAATAGACCAGTGAAAGGACCCAGGTGCCCACATTTCATCCAATACTCATATCACATTTCCCCAAGCACTCCCTTCTCATACCAGCCACAACACTCAATCAGATGATGTCACAAGTTTGAATTTGGAAAACAGGTTCACTGTAATGTCCACATACTCACCCTGGCAGCAACTGAAAGGCTCCACAGAAAGGCTTTACAAACATCCCCACCCTGCACCCTTGCCAGTTCTCGAATCCACCAGAACGTCCAGAACCTAAGTGCCACAGGGGAAGGGATCACATCTATCTCATTCAAAATTATATTCCTGGTGCCTGGCACATGGTAGGAGCTGGATAAATACAAGTTTAATGGATGCAGGAGGAGGGCCCACGCTCTATCTCATACCCTCCCCCTCCCTGCTCCCTAGGCCTACAGATGTCACAACTGCTGGTTTTGCCCAGAAATGTCCCTTTCCACTGCTGCAAGCCCTACCCTCCTCCACCTGGGGTGAGCAGCAGGATCTGCAGAGTTGGGGGCTACAATTCTGGGCCTGAAGCCCTAGAGACAACAGCTTACTGGAGCATCCCTGGGACCATAGGAAGCACCATGGGACCTAATTTGAGAAGCTCAAAGCAAAGTCTCTCTCATAGAGCAGGAATATCCTCCTAGCATTGCACAAATGGCAATTTCTGGGCCACTGAAGCGTAAGCCCATTTAGCACTATGAATTCAGACAAAGAATCTTGTTCTCACCCCACAAGAGTCCCGTGGATTTGTAAACATGCGATCAAACACAAAATCCATGTTAGCCATCTTCATCGCTGCCCTGAAATAAAGATGGAAAAACACAATTCAATACACCAGATGTATGGAAAGCTGAGGCTGAGACGAAAAGGTAGAACAGTGCATGTCAGGGGAGGGCAGAGGTGGGGAATGTCAGCAAACCTGTTTAAGAAGAAGACTCCTCGGATCATCTCGTAAGGATTGGCCCGGGTCCGAGCTCGCCGCATCTCCTCCCCATCCAGGACATCAAACACACTCTGCCCAAAGAGAATCAGAACCTCGAGGTGAGCATCACCCTCCAAGATGGGACAGGGGACTTAAGAGCTTGAGGAGCCCAACTTAGCCCTGGAAGAGCTACGATAATGCTGCATCCCAGCTCTGAAGTGACCACTTGTGTGACCCTAGACAAACTGCTCAATCTCTCTGACCCTCAACTACCTCACCTGTGAAGTAAAAAATAAATAAATAAATAAAATGTAAGCACGTCCCTGCAAAGTGGTTAATAAATGGCACTTGTGGGTAGGCACAGAGTCACCTGTTGGCATCACAAATCCTCAGAGCAAATCTGTCTCTCCACTCCAGCAGCAACTTTCCAAGGGACCAGAGTACTGATATTAAGGCTCACTCAGAGGGCAAAGCAAACCAAGACCAGTGTTTTGTGATGGTACCTACCCACACAGTAGGGATCCCTTTTCCCTTCTCCAATTTTCTCCCTGAGGAAAAAAAAGCCTCACTTCACCTGAGTTCCAGTCACCTTAAGGATATTCCCAACCCTCTGCCTGCAAAAAAAATTAATTTGGTGAGGCTGGGCTGAGGCTTCTTCTCCAACCCATTTCTTCCTCAGAGTTTCCCTGGCTCATCCTGCCCTGGGCAATGTACTTCCTGACACAAACTCACACCAAAAGCTATCAAGGAGAGACTAACATTTGCCCAATGTGTTAGGAGCTTCACACTGACTATCCCATTTAATTCTCACAACAATCCCGGGAAGTATTTTCTCCCCATTTTACAGATGAGGAACTCAAATTCAGAGCAGCTAAAGCAACTGGCCCAAAGTCACACAGCAAGAAAGTTACAAAACAAGGATGTGAATTCAGGTCTATCTGACACTAAAGAATGATTCCAAACCTTTCACTAAGCCAGGGCCCCTCAGGACCATGATGAACCGACCCACTGAGGTTAAGTGGAGCCTTTCCTGGCTACTGACCACAGGGACAGCACAACACTACAAGGCCCCAGGAAAAAGGATACATTGGAGAAATGTAGCAAGCCACACATCTCACATTTCGGAGAAAAATCTTAGCTAAACTTCAGCCCCCCCCAACCCCCAACCAATTTAAAAGAACTAGAAGAGCCCAGCACATGCCCTCACACAAGGTATTCCAGCCCAGCTCTAGCCACAGGCCTTACCTTACACTGCAACACACTGTGAAGCAGCTCTTCCCCACAAAACTCTGTCTCGTCTTCAATAACCATCTTTCTCTACAGAAAGAAGAAAATAATCGATAATGACCACGTATGATTGCAGTTGGGGGAATGAATAGAGAAACGAGGGTTCTAAGTGAGTAGAGCAAGAAGGGGCTTGAGTCTCTGCCAAGAACATCAATCCCTGAGGAGCGGGAAAGAGAAAATCCTAAATCCCTCTGGCTATACTCCAGATGGCTGTGAGATGAAGCAGCCCCCTGGGTGCTCTGACTAGAGCACCATATGGATACAAGACTCATGAATGCTGAGGCTGAGAAAAGCAAACAGGAAGGAAACATTCAAGCTGTCTGCCCCCAGAGCATGGAGGCAGAAGGATGGAAACTGCCCTAAATGACAGAAACCTGTCCTTCAACCAGGAAGCCTCTTGATCTGTGAGGGCTATAACTGTAGGATACCAGGCACTGACCTGGTAGCATCAGAGATAACAAGGGCTCAAGAGACCCTCAAAGGGGTGTCAAATCCAACCTCATGGCTGAGTGAGGCTATCTCTAAACAAATGATGTTCAAACTTGGGTGTTCTCAAGTTTTACATATTTCAAAACCACTGAGGACCCCAAAGAGCTTTTGTTTATGTGGGGGATATATACATATCAACATTTATTATTAGAAAAAGACCATTTTTATTTATTCAGTGTAAAAGAATGCATGATGTTAACATAAATAACATATTTTTATGAAAAATAACTACATTTCCCCAAAAGACTTTTAATGAGAAGAGTGGCACTGTTTTTCATTTTTACAAATCTCTTACTATCTGGCTTAATATAAGATGGCTAGAATCTCCTCTCTGCATTTGCATTCAACTGGTTGTGATATAGCCTCTGGAAGACTCCACTGGACACTTGTGACAGAATGAGTGAAAAAAAGCAAATAACTTTCCAGTACCATTATGAAAATAACTTTGACCCTGTAGAGCCCCTGAAAGGGTCTTGGGAGATCCCCAGGGGGCCCTACACTTTGAGAACTGCTCTCTAGACCATACTGATTTGGTAGCTATGTACTTTATTCTTAGTTTTCCAGAAGGAGATTAAACAAATTCCCTCTGTAACAACTCCCTCATTATTTTCAGAGGACAGGGACAGTGTCTTTTCATCTTACTGGAACAGTGCCCAGCAGTGACCAGAATATACACAAATGTATAATCTACTCTAAAAAGCATCCATGAGGAAGACAGAAGTTATGCATTTTGTGCTGCCTTGCAAGTTAAATGACTAGGAGAAAAAAACCCTGTCACATCTCCCAGGGGCATATCTGTAAAGCCCTTTACACACCATCTTGACAAAACTTTATTCTTGCCAGAATGGTCAGATTCACATTTTTCTTAAACTATGAGTATACATACATACACACTGGACTCAAGAAGAAAAGTCAGGAGGTAAATGCCAAGAATTCAGGGTACATTTTCCTGAAATCCTACCTTTCCCACAACCATCCAATCGCTCATTTCCTGAGTGTCAGGAATTTCAGTGGTACATTCTGGAAACCATGACACCTGCTCACAGGCACTGGGCTACAAACAAAAAAGAGGCAAGTCAGTCAGGGAAGATGGCCCCTCAGGGCTATGCCCCAACTTGCCAGGGCTTCCCCAAAACAATCAAAAGGGACTCAGACAGATGGAAGGGCCTGGGAAGCTGAGGCCAAATGTGCTGGTCAGACATGAGAACTGAGCCAGGATACTGAAGGTTAACTTTGGAAGGCCAGATACCGTTCTAGTTTGAATCTTCAGCAACTTCCCAAACTTCAAAGTTTCTTTCATTTGTTCCAATATTATTTCATAAATAGGTACTGTGGGCTAAGTACTCAGAATGCAGTTAAAAAGACATGGTCCTTGACCCAAGGGCCTACAATCATAGCACTGGGGACACAGAGAAGTACACACAGGATATAAGTCTATGAAAAGGTAATTATACCAGGAAGACCCAATGGCAATGAGTCTCACCTCCTGATGCCTTTCAAGGTGTTATTCACAAATAGGATTCCTTGCCTATTTATTCCCAGAGCAGAAACTGGCATCTCAATGGTGCTTTCTCTTAATTTTTGAATTACATTACACATTAGAAATATCTGCAGTCTTTTTTTTTTGAAGACTTTATTTATTGTTAAGTAATCTCTACACCCAACATGGAGCTCAAACTCACAACCCTGAGATCAAGAGTTGCATGCTCCACCAACTTAGCTAGCCAAGCATCCCTCTGCTGTTCTTTTAAAAAGTACTGATAACAAGGCCTCACCCTCAGAGTATATGACTCTGTCAGTCTGAGGCAGAAACTGGGTATAATCACATTTTTTAGAAGACCCCAGATGATTCTAATGTGCAGCCAGGACTATGTTCACTGAGCTAGAGACATGGATTATAAAACCTAAACAGGTGGCTAACCTGCATGGCAGCTCTACACCCTGCCTCCCAAGCAAGTGTGGAGAAGAGATTCACCATTGCAAATTGAAGTAATGTGATCAAAGGTAATATTACATGCTCTGAAAGGCATAAAATGGTAACACAATGCAAGGTCTTGAGGGCAAGCCAACCATCAACAACAGAGAAAAAGTTTAAAAATTTACAGAAGCCCTTTTGTCAATGAATCTGGCAGTGAATCATGGCTCCCCCCATCCCCCGCCCTCAGTCAAATCCATCACCTTTAACCACTTATAAATGGTTATAAGTTACAAACTCTATGGGGAAGAAAGCGCATGTACACTTGGGATGTCCCTTCGGAGAGAATAAGCAGACTCAATCTCCCCATAGAAGCGTGAACATCAAGAGCAAAAATGGACTGCAAAGTGGACTTTGTCTGAAGGGTCAAACCTTGCACTCTAAAATCCTGCACTGCAGAAGCCACCAGGCACTTCCTCTGCGTGACTCCAGGACTGGACAGTCACCTGAGGCGACCCAGACTCATCTCCCTTAAAGAAGTGGATACCAACTAATAGTTAAGCCAAACTCTTAACCAAGAAATAGGGCATCTTTTGTAGGAGAAAAACTGATTCACAGTAAATGAGAATTAGGAGAGCCTTGCCTCAAAAAGGGATTTCAATAGCCTGTCTCCACTAAAAGTAGAGATTTTATGGGTGAATTTGAGATTTTGAGTTTAGCTAAGTTAATTCTAATTCTGCCCCACTATGAGGATCAGGATTCTTTACTGGTTTTCATACAAATGAGGACACGAAAAGCACCATGAATTTCTGAGGTAAAAACCAATTACAAATATTTACCCTATTCTGCACTGTCTCATCTGCTATTCTGCTGGTCTCGACTCCCCATAACTACAAGGCAACACAGCAGGACCACCCCCAGAAGCCATTAGCTCCTGGCTTGTCAGCATCTTACTCTGAAGCCTTATTAGGCTTTTATCATGTACAATTCATGGGAGTTCTTTCCTGAACTGGAACATCAGAGAGACAAATAAAATATCAATTCTCCAGAGTTCACAGCACATGTGAAGCTCAACTACACCAGCTACGTAGAAGACAAGACATTTGTGTTCTATTTTCTCTAGTTTCAACTCTTTTTTTTTTTTAAAGATTTTATTTATTTATTTGAGACAGAGAGAATGAGAGAGACAGAGAGCACATGAGAGGGGGGAGGGTCAGAGGGAGAAGCAGGCTCCCTGCCGAGCAGGGAGCCCGATGCGGGACTCGATCCTGGGACTCCGGGATCATGACCTGAGCCGAAAGGCAGTCGCTCAACCAACTGAGCCACCCAGGTGCCCCCTCATCATTATTTTTAGTTGTTTCATTATACCCACTTGGAATCCTCTGTGAAATAAGATAGGACATATATAAATGAATAAAAATAAAATCTCAACATCACCTGTGCCATGAAAAAGGATAGGAGTCTCTTTTGGTAGTTGGGGTTAAAACAAACTGGTATCCAAGCAGATAAGCAGACTAAACCCACAACAGGAAAGCTATGCAGTACAAACACACACCTACATAGAGCTGGGGTGCCATAAACCTGTAGAGGTGCAGGACATTAGAGGGCACCTAATCCAGTCATTCACCCAATGGGAGAGCGGGTCCTCATTCAACCCCTTTGAAGCCTTTCAGCAGAGGGAACTCATTACCTTATGAGGTACCTTAGCCACTAGTGGAAAGGTGTATCTATTTATTAAAGTCCTTTCTGGAGCCAAACTCTGCCTTCTCAGCATCTTCTACCCACTGGTCTTTAATAGAAAACAAATCCACACCCTAGCATATCTCCCCCAGTATCTTTCTCCTGTTTCCATTCCAGACATCTGCAGTACCTTCCATGTAAAAACTCAGTTCTAATTCCCACTGCCTCTGGAGACTTCTAGTTTGTTAACATGGCTACTTAAACCATGCATATGAAAACACAAGTTGGCTTTCCTGTCTCCTCCTCCCCTCACCAGTTACCTCTGGCTCATCTCGCCAGTCCACATTCAGCTCTTGATCAAAGCCTTGCAGTGTCAGACCCAAGCCTCTTCGACCTTTCTGATTAGAGGCCTCAACGATGTCCTTCCGACCCTGGCTGTATTTACCCAATCCTTCACCTTCCCTGAAGCCCATCTTGGCCTGAAAAAGAGATAAAATAGAGCATTTATATAAATAAACAGATAATAATGGAGCACTTATATAAACAAACATTTACTCAGCCCCTACCATGTGTCAGATATTATGCTAAAGTCTGAGAAACAGAGGAGTAAGGCCAGAAGTTTTCCATCTAGCCTAATGAAGAAAATAAGCATAAATAAGTAACTGCAGTTTAACTGTAGGCCCAGTGGCTATCTACTCTGGAGGTGAAAGTCTAGGGCAACCAGAAGTTGGATAAATGAGAAGGCACCTCATAGCTGTAATTAAAAGCACCAAGAGCACTTAATGAATCTCATTGGACATCTGCACAACTACCCTTCCAATTAATTTGTCTGATTAAGTGAAAAGTAGATCTAGAGTTGAGTTGATAAAGAGAACATAATTTACAATGGAACTGCTTCAAGCAGCAACTCTACCTTATCCTCAGCCACTCAAATAACCTTATTAGGTAAAGACAATGAGGGCTTGCAGGAGCCCACTTAATCAAGATATTAACTGAAAACTCACTTCATGTAAAATTGAGGTATGGACCATAAGTACCATAAGTACCATAAGATACTGGACAGGAACTTACTTTTTTTTTTTTTTTTTTTTGAGGCGGGGGGGTGGGGGAGAGGGAGAGAGAGAATCCCAAGCAGGCTCCACGCCCAGCACAGAGCCCAATGTGGGGCTCAATCTCACGACCCTGAGATCATGACCTGAGCTGAAACCAAGAGTCAGACACTTAACTGACTGAGCCACCCAGGCGCCCTGGGAACTTTTTTTTAAATGTCACAACTGTCCATAAGCTCATACTAAACTCTAGAGTCACTGGGCCCAGTTACATACCCCCAAAATCAGAGACCCAAATCCCAAACCCCAAGGATCCTTGTCTGATAAAATAACTCCAATCCTAAGAAAATGTAATCCCCCTTGAAGGTCTATATTCCCTTTGGAAGGGGCATTACCAACTCAAGAGTTGGACAGAATTCCTATAGTAGCCACAAATCTCTCCCCAGGTCAAAAAGGCTGACTGAGGGGTACCCTCTCTTTCTTTGCCCCCACCCTCCCACTCTCTCTCTCAAATAAATAAATAAATCTTTAAAAACAAAAACAAAAAGGCTGAGTCACAAACCTCCCCATTGTCCACTTCCCCAAAATTTGTGGCCCCCAAACTAGAATCCTACGACCTCAGAAGTGGCAGTTCTCATTCTTAAATGAATCCAAAAGAAAATGGAGGAGTTAAATACCTATAATATTAAAGCCAGCCAGAAAGCAAACTTGGATTTCCCTAACCTTTGTGCACTTACACTGAAGTTTGCTCAGGAAAGCGAGCAGGTCTTCCTAGTCACTTTCCTTCTTCTGGTATATCAATGGGGTATAGAAGTTGGGAAGGAAAACTGGACCTTCTTTTCAAAGTCATATAAAAGATTATACTACTCTCATTTATTTTGGGCACTCAGGAGTGAGCAGGATTTTAGTCATTTCTCTTGAGATCATTCACTAGAGCAAAAACTCACATCATGAAGCATCTTTACCCAACCACACATGTCCATGTGCAGGGAAGTACGTTCACATGTACTCATGGTAAGCTTTCATTACTAAGGAGACCAAAGGGTGATCCAGCTCTGGATAGGACAGGACAAGTAGGCCTGCACAGCCACTTCCCATGGATGATTCAGATGTGACAGATACTTCTATTAAGGGGGCCACATACTCTACTAAATTTCAATAGCTGGAAAGCAGAGGAAAAACTCATGCCATAGCTTTTCTTCTTTTCACACCAATACAATTTCCCTTCTCTTATTCTGCTGGTGGAGCTTTAGAAACCCAACCCAAGCACTGACATACCATAAGCTTCCGGGAGACACTATTATACATGGAATAGCGAGAAGAAGTTCCCTCCACAAGGGAGTCTGCTTTGAATGCATCGTCAAAAGAGTCAGAGCTATGTTGCTTCCCCTCAGTCTCACTGTCAGACCCACTTAGGCTCGTGGTAGATGCTGGAAAAGAAAAAAAAGAAAATGCTCAAGGGAGTTGAGGGCACCAAGTATCCTCAAGAAGTCCAAGTTTCATTTATTTAACTAGTGTTCAGTATATGCGTTACATACATCAACTTCATAAAATGACCCAGGGTTAACTATATTCTCTACCTCTTACTATGTTATCTTGGGCAAGTCACTGAAAGTTCCTAATGGTACCTGACACACGATGGGAGCTCAAAATATCAGGTGTCCTGTCCCACCCTTTCAATTTTTCTCCTGTAAAACTGAGATGGTAATACCTACCTCATGGGTTTGTATGAAAATGAAATAATGTGTTTGAAAGTACACTGTCAAATATAAAATGTATTTATTGAACATACGATTGTTATTTCTGCTGCTTATTATTTGAACATCAACTTCCAAACATGGATACCTAGCTCCATTTTCAATAATTCTTTTTTTTTTTTTTTAAGATTTTATTTATTTGACAGAGAGAGACACAGCGAGAGAGGGAACACAAGCAGGGGGAGTGGGAGAGGGAGAAGCAGGTTTCCCGCGCAGCAGGGAGCCCGATGCGGGGCTCGATCCCAGGACCCTGAGGTCATGACCTGAACCGAAGGCAGACGCTTAATGACTGAGCCACCAAGGCGCCCCTATTTTCAACAATTCTATCATGGGACTAACAATTTCTGATTGTTTAATCTCCTAGTTTCCTTTGTTTTCACAGTCCTTCAAACTCACAGGAAACAGGGTTTATAGCACTGCCCCAAAGAAGAGCTGGCTCACAGATGAGCTGTGACTTTTTTTTTTTTTTTTAAGATTTCATTTATTTGACAGAGAGAGACACAGCGAGAGAGGGAACACAAGCAGGGGGAGTGGGAGAGGGAGAAGCAGGCTTCCCGCCGAGCAGGGAGCCCGATGCGGGGCTCGATCCCAGGACCCTGGGATCATGACCTGAGCTAAAGGCAGATGCTTAATGACTGAGCCACCCAGGCGCCCCGAGCTGTGACATTTTAGAGGGGTAACTGTTCTCTTTCCATCACCAGCCTGCCCTACACACTAAACCATCTGCGTTGATGAGTCAAAGCCTGGCTGCTTGTGGGAGGTGTTGAGGAAAGGCAGCTGTGTAGAACGATTCTTCAGAGATCATGATGGTCACAATTCAGGTATGCAGAACTTGCAATGACATCATAATTCTAAAGCCTATCTGCACTGACCCGTCCACTTCCCCATGAGAACACAAACTTGTTCAGGGTTAACATTTGAGAAAAACCAAACGCTCTTCCCTAGCCCCCCAGGCCCAGCTCTCCCTCGCACGTGCTCCAAGGGCAGCAGCACCGCCAGCACAGCACCCATCACAGATGCCATCCCACTGGCCGGGGGCCCTCCTGGAGAGCGGGAACTGTGTCCCACTCAACTTTCCATCTCCAACACCTGGACTGAGTCTTCCCATTTAATAAAACTTAGGTATTCACTAGAGTGAATTTTTAAAACATCTTAAGTCTTGATTGATGGCCTTAAGATATTAATTACTAATACATTTGTTTATAGAATGAGGCAGGTACAAAGTAATCTATGAGTTGTAACATACTTAAATTTTCCTTTCAACAGTTTCACATAGAAAACTGGAAAATAGTAATACCCATAGGACAAAATTTGTACTATTACCAAAAATAGCTTCAAGTCTCATTTAGGTACATTTAACTTTGTTCCAGTGTTAAAACTTTGACAAAGACGATTTTTTTTTTTTAAGATTTTATTTATTTATTTGACAGAGAGAGAGACAGCGAGAGAGGGAACACAAGCAGGGGGAGTGGGAGAGGGAGAAGCAGGCCTCCCACCGAGCAGGGAGCCCAATGCGGGGCTCGATCCCAGGACCCTGGGATCATGACCTGAGCCGAAGGCAGACGCTTAACGACTGAGCCACCCAGGCGCCCCGACAAAGATGGTTTTAAATAAAGCTGCTTTATAACCTGGCGCCATTAAAAAAAAAAAAAAAAATTTAAGTCTTTACACTTTAAAAAAAGGTTAAACAACAACAAAGAGTTTAAGCATGAGTATGAAATGCCTATATCTTAATAGAGAACTGGGCCTTCCTAGGACTATTATTTAAGAACTCCCATTCCCCCACCCCTCCGGCCAGTAGGCTGAAATAGGACATCTATCAGACCTGTCAAGAGAACAAAACACTGGTATTGTTTAATTGATCAGACAACACTTTGGCTCAGGACACGTTCTATAAAAGGTCCATGCTATATACAATGGGGCACTCTCCTAAAGAAATAATCCTACCCTCAAAGAGTTTAAAAATCAGACAACTAAGGTCCAGGTTGAAAATGGTGGTGGCAGCTGGGTCCTGGGTTTCTGGGCTGCTAGGTCGGTCTGGGGCACAGCTGGGGCAGTCCATGTTGAGTGGCACCCACGGCAAAGAGGAGGGTTCAGCTCAGATGTGGAAGGCCTTCTCCTAATTCATAGCACATCCTGGTGTGGGAGTGAGTATGATGAATGTCATCCTGAAGTCACATCACAGAGAGCACGGAGAACCCTGAGTTTGTCGCCTACCCCCATCTCTGCAACAGGTCCAAGCCCTTTCCCTGGGGAGATGGTAGTCACACTGTATTCCATAAGTCTCACATGAATCCACTTCCAACCACCTATGAAAATGAATAAAGAGAACCTGGACCACTACCCAGTGGGGACCACAGCACTGGTTTGGACCATGACTCTGCACGAGGACCAGAAAAGTATATGACCCCTCAAGCTCACCTTCTTTACTTGTGTCAAATGATGACCAGTATACTGATCTTCCATCCTTGTGTTTATGGCAGGAGATGGCTTAAATAAATAACTTAGACTGGTCGATGAAAAAAAAAATTTAAATAATAAAAATTTAAAAAAACAAAAATCAGATAGCTAAAATAAATATGCGGTTTTTTCTTTTAGAAATATAACATTTTGCAGAAGAAAGAAAAGCCGTATGACATGTTTGAAAAAATTAGAATAAACTTAAAACCAACATTCTGGCTCCTAAGCAGTTAGCAAGGAGAAATGTTGGTTAAGAATATCCCTATATGAGAGACACCAAATCTACCCCTACCTCTTTTTTTTTTTTTTTTTTAGACTTTATTTATTTGAGAGACAGAGAGCACGAGCAGCATGGGGGAGGGGGGTGCAGACAAGCAGACTCCCCGCTGAGCAAGGAGCCCGATGTGGGGCTCGATCCCAGGACCCTGGGATCATGACCTGAGCAGAAGACAGACACTTAACTGACTGAGCCACCCAGGCAACTGTACCCCTTCCTCTTAGGAAGCTGTCCAATTCCCTCAATAAGGAGCTGACTTGCTTACATAGACCAACGCAGCACACGTCACAGAGTGCCAGAGAATGCCACTCAGAAGGAAAGACCCAGAACATTAACATAAGAGTAACCATGGAAACTGTGAGGTGAGGTTATATTTATTTTCTGTTTTGCACTCTTCTGCATTTTCTGTGTGAGAAATAAGATTCATTTGAAATAAAATTCATTTGAAAATTAGAGTAAAAAAATAAAGCTATAAAGAAATAAAGTACCATTCCTTGAGAAGAATTTGGTTCCTTTCCAGACCAAGCTTGAGAGGACAGCAGATCTAAGGGGAAAGACTTCTCGAGTGGCTCAAGTCTAACCCTGGGTCTCTCATCTATTAACTCCCATGCAGGGGAAAGAGACACACTCTACAAGAGAGGGCCCACATGCTAAAGAACTGTGCTTCCAAAGGTGCAGCTTCTCTTCACTCAGTCGCTTCCATGCCTTCAATCTGTACTGACTGGTATAGAAAGAGGGGGTACCGGGAATGTGGGTGGCTCCCTGAGCACAGCCCTAAAGTTTCTTTCTGTGTAACCCAGGGATCTGGGGTCCTGACTAACCAGAAGCTACAATGTTAGATCAGTTATTATTCCTTTCACCGGTTTTCTGGGGATTCATAAGTCAACGTACGAAAAGGTTAGGAAAACCTGGTATCCTTATCAAAGGAGAGTGTGCCCTTGGTCCAGCTCTAGGTGCAGTTGCCAGGCTGTCAAATTTGCTTGAGGACCCAGCTGTGGGCACTCATCAATGGTATGAACATCATTCCTCGGCATGCAGGGTACAAACCACCCTCAGATCTCAAAGAGAAATCTTTTGTTTTCTTTGTCTTCATACCATTCTTGGACCAAAATGACAGGGGGAACCAAATTTGGGTGGAGGGCTCATTAGGCAAATCAGTGGTGACTCTGGGACAGAGATCGTTCCACTCCATTCCCCTTCCCTAGGTGCTACATGTGTGTACCCAGTGAGGTCTGAGAGTGAGGTCAATGGAAGCTAAAATACCATCCTACTAAGCATTTCTCTGTGAGATCAACAAGTGTGCTGGATAAGCCTTATTTCCCTTTTATTTCATGTGGTATTTGAAGCCAATTCTTAGCCTGACATGATTTAAAACAAAGTTGCCTAGACTAGTCCTGATGCCCACAGCCAGCCACAGCCACTGCCCATTTTCACGCCTGGGCCTTTGGGGCCACGCTTTTCAGATGGAAAGGACACAACTGTCATGGCTGCAGCAGTAACTAAAGGGGAGATTTCGTCTCCCAAGACTGATAAGAATTCAGCAAACACTGAGCAGACAATTTTGTAATGAAGATATAAATTAACAGGAGTAATAAGGTCAGTCTATTAAAATGATTCATTTCATTAAGAACTTGCCAAAGCTGGGTGGCATTCCCATTTACCTCCCCAGGAGCTCCCCTTCTAAAACCTAAATAATAAACATTATTTAGAGTTTTCATTTAAGATTTCTCTCCACCTGATAGAAATCATTACTCTTAAGTCATTTTTAAAGATGAAAAGTTCAAAATTTTTCACATAGCAACAGAACAGCAGGGCAAAATTCTTTACATGGCAACAGAACAGTAGGGCAAACATGCCAAGATTAAAAATGACAGTGACAGCACATAGAGAGAGGCAGCTCCAACCACTAATGGCCAAGGTGAGCAGCACACAGATAGAGAGGAATAAATTATGGATTTTAATAAATACCACACATCCTGCTTAACAACTGCTGTGGAATATACTCATTCCTGTTTAAAGACTCCATTTCTCCTTCATGCCAGACAAATGGTAATTCGTTAGAGCAATTTAAACAGATACCGATAAAGGAAGTTTTTGATTAAGGTCATGAATCTGGGCTGACAGGAAAGCGATGGTGTTTCAGGGAGAATAGCCTATTTAGGCAAGAACTACACCTGGTGGAGGGGAAGGCGAAAGGGCCTGGCAACTTCCAAAGCAACATGCTGCGGGAGGGCCAGGAGCCCACACTGGATACACAGCTCAGGACAAAAGGAAACGGTCTTGGAGCCTAGACTAGTTTCCCTGAGAGAAACAACCAGAAAGAACAAAATGACCTCTATCCGCCCCTTTTTACTTCAAAAGGTTGTTATTTAGTAGCAAATTTCCAAGAGTTGATTTAGGCTTAAAAACGCCTTCAAACTACTCTTAACATACTCAAAAGAACACGTGATGCCACAGCAGCCATTACAACAACATCTCTTTTTTTCTTTACTCTGGTCACATGTCAATCTCTGACCTGGCAATGCACTTAACTTGTCAATAAAGTAAAATAAACAAACTGATTAAACTAAACAGATCTATTAATGAGTCATCACACTGATCTAGTAGAGAAAGCACAAATAAAGCCCAGAAAGACAGAAATAGTAACTACTATTTTTTTGTTTTTCTATGTGTACCCTAAAGAGCATTTTTCAATCATCTGTTCAACAGTATGTCCAGGTAGAAGTGGCTGAAGCAAAAGGAAACACATTTGCTTTAATGCAATGACTGGACTAGGAAAGCTGCATATAAATCTCAGCAGATACACAGCTTCTGGTGAGACAGTAAACTACCAGGGCACACTATCCAGGGGACGCCTAAGAAAAGCCAATTCAGGGGGCACCTGGGTGGCTCAGTCGGTTAAGCGTCTGCCTTCAGCTCAGGTCAGGATCCCAGGGTCCTGGGACCCAGCCCTGAGTCGGGCTCCCTGCTCAGCGGGGAGTCTGCTGCTCTCTCTACCTCCGCCCCTCTACCCCTCCCCGCCAGCTCGCCAGCTCGTGTGCTCCTCTCCCAAATAAATAAAATCTTAAAAAAGAAAAGCCAATTCAGAACAGAGATGATATAAATGCTAAGTACTTAATGAAATGATCTTCTGTAGAATGGAGGAGGGATAGGCAAAATGAAAGAGGTGAAGCATTTTAAGCTTCTTGGAAAAGATACTACTATTGCCTTTTTTTTTGTTGTAAAGATTTTTTATTTATTTGACAGAGAGAGAGAGAGACAACGAACGAGAGAGGGAATACAAGCGGGGGAGTGGGAGAGGGAGAGCCAAGCTTCCCGCTGAACAGGGAGCCTGATGCGGGGCTCGATCCCAGGACCCTGGGATCATGACCTGAGCTGAAGGCAGACGCTTAACGACTGAGCCACCCAGGCGCCCCCTACTATTGCCTTCTATCAATTCAATTCAGTAAATATTTATTGAGCATTTATTCCATGCCAGGTATGGGATGAGGGGGAGTGGCACAGAGAGCAATCTTGCTGATGAAGACACCAGACTCCAGCCCTCAGTTTTTATGACAACAAAAAAGCTAAAATAAGCTCAAACAGGGAAATCTAGCAGTGTTTATTTGCCACTGCCTCCTGCCTCATTTTCAGAAAAAGGGGTGCCTGGGTGGCTCAGTGGGTTTAGTGTCCAACTCTTGATTTCAGCTCAGGTCATGATCTCAGGGTCATGAGATCGAGCCCCATGTTGGGCTCTGCGGGGAGTCTGCTTAAGAGTTTCTCTCTCTGCCCCTCCCTCCCTCTCTTTCTTTCATTCCCTCTAAAAAAAGAAAAGTACCAAATGGCATATATTGCCAAATGCATGCAAGGTACTGGCCATTTAGATTTCCATTCTGTACACACAACAGCATAGTCAATCCTAACTGACTCACATGGTGCTACTTCCAGGAAAGGTTAAAGCTATTAGGTACAATTAAGGGAAATGTGGGGGGGGGGTGGACAATCTCAATTCAGTCAATTTTAAAAGCTCGAAATTTAAATCAGACTGGTTCCCTTAAAACATCCTTAACCATATGCCTCCCTCTACCTGTCAGTTACCCTCTCTTTACCCCAAGAAGATGCCCCCTGAGATCCACTTAGAACTAGATACCTCCAGCACCTGAGTATATTTATTCTCCCAGACATGCTCTCCCTTTTTCCCTTATAGGCCATCTCTCCCAATAAACCAGAGCTCTACCTAAGGAGACTCTACCTTTACCAAGCTGCTCAAATCCCAGGTGAAAAGCAAAACTCCCTTTCTTTAACAGTCCCTAGAACCAGCCACTATGTTTTTGCCTTCCTACTTAGGACATACAGTGTCCACAGGTGCCTTTAGACTCAATCACATATTTCAATTACATACAGCCTTTCTCAGCTATCCTGGAATCCACTGTGACAACTTTAAAGGCACTCGTATCTCCACACACAAGGTTGTAAGAGTCTCATTCAACCGGGACCACAGCCGCACCAAATGCTTCAGCTGTACCGCCTGTCAAGCTTCTCCTTTCTGAACCAGCTTCTCAGTACAACTGATGAGTAACTGCCCTTCAGTTAGCCTACCACTTGTAAACTGTATTTCCTACCACTCTCAAAGGATGCTTCGCACCCTTTCAGTCACCCATCTGTTGCCAAATTTCATTCTAATTGACCAGTGATCCAGCAAAGGCTCCAAAATGCATGCTGGTGTACCGGGTTGAATACTGTCCCTCCAAAAAGCTATGTCCACTCAGCACCAGGGAACATGATGTTTGGAAATATGGTCTTTTTGCAGATGTAATCAAATTAAAATCATGTAATACTAGATTAGGGTGGGCCCTGATTCAATGACTGATGCCCTTTCAAGAAAAGGAAAATTTGCAACAGACGACACACAGAGGAAAGACAGAGGCAAAGACTGGAGTTATGCTGTTATAAACCAAGAACACCAAGGATTGCCAGCAACCACCAGAAGCTAGAAGAGGCAAGGAAGGATTCTTCCCAAGAGCCTTCAGAGGGAGCATGGCCCTGCTGACACCTGGACTTCAGACATGTAGCCTCCAGAGCTATGGAGAATAAATTTCTGTTGTTTTAAGCCACCCAGTTTGTGGTACTTTGCTCCAGCAGCCCTAGGAAATAAATACAGCTGGCACGTCAAGGTAAATGCAAATGAAGCTGCTTCTAATTGTTCGGTATTTGAAGCAAGCTCCTAGGCACTCTACAATTTCTTTCACAGAAAGGCACCTATGGACACTGTGTATGTCCATAACCCTAAAAAACAGGCAAAGCAAAATGTTAGTTTCAACCAGATCAGTGAAATCTTTTGAGCTTAATGTCAACAGTGAACACAGGGATGCTCCAATTCATTTGGGTGTTTCTGATCACAACAGTTGAGGGAATTGAGAAAACAGAATGCAAAAACCTGAGGGGAATTAGGCCAGAACACTGCAGGAAAGAGCCCATCCCCTGTGAAAGAGACCCAGGATCATTAACACCAATTAAGAGCACAGGGCACTCAGGGCTCCCCACTACCTCCAACTGGCTTTAAGGCAGCAAAAGAGTGCCACCTACTGAAAGACCAGCCACAGAACTAAGGCACTACTGTAAAAATTCCAATTCTTTATTTAAAACAAGTTGTCCATTCCTAGTAGAATGGGCAGAAAGGAAGAGAGCCTATAGTCAACATCTCTCTGTAGAAGTTGCCTAATTTCCCTGAAGGGGCAGCAGACTGTGTTCTGCCCAATTCAGGCACCAGGGATTCAAATAACGAGATGGCCAGCGGCCTCACATCACATGGGCAAGCATACCTTTTGCTGCGTGATTGACGGAAGAGGGAGGTTCGTCATCAGACGTAGAACTGAGGTTCAGGGCAAGCTCTGCAACTCTTTTCTTCTGTTTCTTGATAGGGGCAGTGCATTCTGGATCATTTCTCCTCCTCATTGTTACTGCAACCATAAATCCAGATAGTCAGCTGCCCTTGTCAGAGCAGGGATTCCAAAATATAAATCATCAGTGGGATGGGATTTGGCAATTCCAAACAGCTTCTAGTGCCGGCACTTGAATAGCCTCTTCCTCAAATTGAGGTCCAGGAAGGATGCTAGCCAAGCTCTAGTCTTCAATAATAGCTGTTAGTTTTACTGGAAAATGTGTGGTGCTCACAGACCCAGAGGCCTAAGAGCCTTGATGTCAGATACCAAAAGTCATGGATCAACTCTACAAGCCACAGCAGGGGGAAAAAGCCTTGGGTACTTATTATTCTGTACTTATCATGCAACACTGGCCATGTGTGACAACAACGTACACTGGACATTAATTATGAAACCTAATGAGTATCAACCAATATTTCCAAGGTGAAGGGACAATCCCAGAATGATAGCTCCATCACCATTATTATTTTACCAATTAAGAGATTACATAATATGATACAAATACTGGTTTTGGTTTATTTCAGGATGTTTAAAAACATGAAAGAATTGGGAAAGTTTTTGATGAGAGTAAGGAATGGAAGTGGTTGACTTAGGACTGAGAAAACAGAAGGGTGGGAAAATTATTCAAACTGGAGGTAGCCACATCATAGGACTCTGGTGTAAAAATAATTTTAACACCAACACACCTCCATGAAAAAAGAATGGAGATGATCAGGCACCACGTCACCATCATCCACGCCCACCGGTAGGTACATGAGAGGTAAGCATGGCGGGGGGAAAAATGAGATGGAATGAAGTGATTATGACATTCTGAAACCTTAAGAAATGATCAAGTTAAAGAGTAGTAGCGAATACAAACAGAGAAAGACATGTATCACATGATCTCACTGATATGAGGAATTCTTAATTGTAGGAAACAAACTGAGGGTTGCTGGAGTGGGGGGTGGGGTGGAAGGGATGGGGTGACTGGGTGATAGACACTGGGGAGGGTAAGCACTGTGAATTGTGCAAGACTGTTGAATCTCAGATCTGTACCTCTGAAACAAATAATGCAATATATGTTAAGAAAAAAAGAAGAAGAAGAAGGTAGCGGGAGGGGAAGAATGAAGCGGGGGAAATCGGAGGGGTGGACGAACCATGAGAGACGATGGACTCTGAAAAACTGAGGGTTCTAGAGGGGAGGGGGGTGGGAGGATGGGTTAGCCTGGTGGTGGGTATTGAGGAGGGCACATTCTGCATGGAGCACTGGGTGTTGTGCACAAACAATGAATCATGGAACACTTCATCTAAAACTAATGATGTAATGTATGGGGATTAACATAAGAATAAAAAAAAAAAAAGAAAAAGTAGTAGCGAATACAGTGTGGTTTACACACAACTGATGGGCTATAAGGAGACTCAGAAAAGAGAAAGAACTCAAAACATAGGAGCAAACAGGTGGGTGACCAGCTGGGCTGCAATTCCTTGAGGAAGGGGAGGTGCAGAGGCACAAAACAGACTTTTAACATGGATCACAGCAGCAAGAGAGCAATGAAATGCAAAGATACCACTGATCCCCTCAACCTCACAAAACCCTGAATCACATGTTTCACTTCTCTAGCTCAAGGATGAGCAGTCAATCCAATGCATAATCTTATACTGAGGCAGCCTCTTACTAGCCACAGGCAGGGGTTATTTATCTTGGGGAAGAACGGGGGACCTTGAACAAAGAGAAAGCAAAACGACGTTTCACTTTAAACTACCGTCTTAAATGCCCCCCAAAAGGCCCATAACAAAAGCAAAAAGGGCCATCTGATTCTTAGCGACTCTGGAAGACTGCAAGCACGGGAAACTCAATGTGGACTGCGTTGGGGTGGGTGCAAAAAAAGGAGAGTAAATTGTTGTGTGAAAGGCAGGAGATACTGATGCTCCTCCCCAAACCACCTTAGATGCGGGCCTTGCAAATCACCTACCCCAACCCTCCCGTTTTCCACTGGAAAGAACTGAGGCCCGAGAGGGAAGGCCGCACACCTTAACCAGTGCCCCGCTCAAGTGACCGACACAGGCCAGGAGAATGTGCCCAGGCAGGGAACTTCTACGTGGAAGGCAAAAGGCCTGGTTCTACCTGCTGCTCTCCCAAAAATGGGGTTCAAATCCCCTCTCCAGCCTTCTCTCCCAGTGTGTCGGTTTCGCACTGCCACCCTTATTCACTGAGAGAGGAGATGAGCTCCTATCTCTCCCGGCCAGTCTTTTCATTTGGAAACAACGTGAGTGTGTGAATGTGTGCGCAGAGACGTTTGTCGGCGGCAACTCGGGCTGCCGGGAGCTGGAGGGGCAGGTGGGGGGCAGGGGAGGATTGAAGGAAGTGGGGGAGAGAGAAGGGGCGGCGAGGGTCACCACCGCCGGTGCGCGGCCAAGGCGGCGGTGGAGGGGAGAGGGATGCTGAGCCCGCGCGCCCGCCCGCCCGCTCGCTCCCCCCAGGCCGCGCGTCGGCACTCACGCTGAGGGGAGAGGGTGAGCTGCCTGGGAGCGGAGAGGGGGGGCTCAGGCCGCCGTTGCCGCCGCCGCCGCCGCCACCAGGCCTGGCCCTGCCGCTGCCAGAGCCGCCGCCTCCTCCCTCAGTTTCGTTTCCCCACCAGCCAGCCTGGTCCGCCGGCCGCGCTGTCGCGCTCGGGTCCCGCCCTGCGGGCTGCGCAGCCTGATGACGTCACGGGCAGCCCGCGCCCTCCGCGCGGCCGGGTCCTGGCCCCGGGGGAGAAGACACAGGTTCGGGCCCGCCCCACCCCCACCAGGGCCGTCCAGGGCGCCTGCGCGGAAGAGCCTAGGGGGAAGGATACAAAGCAAAAGTAACAGAGTTCTCTTCTCTTCTCGCTCTAGGGACGAGAAACAAATATAAAAATTAAAAGAGCAGGTGTCGTCACATCACCTCATTTCACTTGTTCTCATTATTATTTTCATTTTTAAAGATTAAGAGCAAGTTGAGAGAGGTAAACGGTACGGTGAATTGGCTCAGCGCAGAAACCTAGTGTTCTTGTTCACTGCTGTATCCCCAACATCCTGCGTATAATACATCTTCAACAGATGTTGAACGAAGGTCGGGAGGAGAGAAGGAATGCTGCCTATGGCATCTTACCATATGGAAACAGATGGTTTCCCATCCCAAACCCCTCTTCCAATTTTCTGGCCAATATGGCCAAAAGTCTGCTGAACATCCTCAGTCAGTCACTTCACACCCATAAATTCAAATCTGACTTTATGTTTTCCTGTAAGCCTGCTCTTTTTCCAGTGAATGGCACCACCATTCATCCTGTTGGTCCAACTGGAAATCTGAGATGGCCCCATCTCCCTCATTTCCCAGAGCCTCCAATATGAGGCTTCACCGAGTTTACCACCTAATTGTCTCCCAAATCTATACATTCTTCTCCACCCCATTGCCACAACCCATGCACTCACCTTCTCTGGACAGGATTTCTCCAATAATCTCCAAATCATTGTTCCCGTCTCCAGTGGTGATGCCTGTAGTGTAGAATTTAAAAATTTATTCTGATTCTGTCACAACCTATCAATGATTAAAACTCATCAATGACTTCCCATTTCTCTTAGGGTGAAGTTAATGTCTTTAAGATGGCTACAAAATGTCAGTCTGACCCAGTCTGCAGTCCTGTCTTAGGTTACTGGTCCTTTCTCCCCATCCCCATGTCTCTTAAGGGTTCACCCCCCTACCTGGATAGCTCTTCTCCCCCTTTGCTTGGCTAATGTCCACTTATCCCTGAGATGTGTTTAGCATCCTTATCTGGAAATCTTTCCTGACTCTACAAGTCTGGGTTGGGAATCCCACCCCCGAGTTCCCACAGCTTTGTCCTTCTGCTATCAAAGCACTTATCTAGGTGTGTTGTGTAATGACCCCTTGACTCACTTGCCTCCCCCACTCAGTTGTAAACTTTGTATAGGAAAGGTTATCTCCGTCTGTCTGTATTAAATCCATAAGATCCACAAGATTTAATACAGTGGCTGGTAGTAGGTGCTCAGTAGATATTTATTGAATCTGCGGAAGTATGGAAGATGAATTAAGGTTAAGTGATGTGCCCAAGGTCACAGAGCTAGGAAGCAGCAAATGAGCATTTAAACCTAGGTCTCTTTGATTCTAAAGCTAAATATTTTTCTACCTCACCAGGGGTTCTTAACATATGTGTGTTTTGGACACCTTTGGTAATCTTAAAGCTTATGGACCCATTCTCAAAATAATAAATTGAAGGGCATAAAATACAATATATAGAATTACTAAGGAAATCAATTATATTGAAATATAATTATTTAACAAATTTTGTGATTTCTTTTTGTAATTTTAGAGTAAAGCATTAAACAATGCATTTAAAAATAGGAAAATTAGGGGCGCCTGGGTGGCTCAGTTGGTTAAGCGACTGCCTTCGGCTCAGGTCATGATCCTGGAGTCCCGGGATCAAGTCCCGCATCGGGCTCCCTGCTCGGCAGGGAGTCTACTTCTCTCTCTCCCACTCCCCGTTTGTGTTCCCTCTCTCGCTGTGTCTTTCTCTGTCAAATAAATAAATAAAATCTTTAAAAAAAAAATAAAAATAAAAATAGGAAAATTAAAGATAAAATTAGTTTTTAATACATATGAGTAAAATCAATGAATAGTGCTGGAACACTTAGATAAATATATAGAGAAAAGATGAATGTTGATTTCTACCTTATACCATATGCAAAATTAAATCAAATGGATCAGACCTAAATATAAGAGCAAAAATGATAAAGTTTGTAATAGAAAACATTAGGCAACTATAGTGAACAATAATGTATTGTATATTTGAAAGTCACTAACAGAGTAAATCTTAAAAGTTCTCATCACAAGAAAAAATTAGAACTGTGTGAGGTGATGATATTAATGTATTTGTGGTAATCATTTCACAATATATACATATATCAAGTCATTATGTTATATACCTTAAACTGATACTATATGTCAATTATATCTCTACAGGGGAAAAAGGAAGTTAAAAAAAAGAAACATAGGAGAATATCCTTGCAGACTTGGAGTAGACAAAGAGTTTTTCACAAAAGACCCAAAGAGCATTAATCAGAAGAAAAAAATTGTTAAAATAGACTTCATCAAAATAAAAGGCTTTGCTCATCATCAGAAGACACCATTAAGAAATTGAATAGGCAAACCACAGACTGAGAGAAAAACATTCACAATACGTATATCTGACAAATGACTTATACCCCAAAAATATATAACACTCAATATAAAAAGAAAAACAGGGGCACCTGGGTGGCTCAGTCAGTTAAGTGTCTACCTTCGGCTCAGGTCATGATCCTGGGGTCCTGTGACCAAATCCCACTACAGGCTCCTTACTCAGTGGGGAGCCTACTTCTCCCTCTCCCTCTGCCCCTCCCCTCCACATGTGCACATGAGCGTGAGCGCACACTCCTTCTCTCTCTCTCTCTCTCTCTCAATTAATTAAATAAAATCTTTAAAAAATATATTTGGTGCAGAAAAAATATTTGAAGAACTAATGGCTGAAAACTTCCAAATGATTGGGAAAAAAACCATAAATTTAGAGATTCCAGAAGCTCACTCTCCAAACAAGAAAAACTCAAAAAAATCTATTCCCAAATGCATCATAATCAAACTGCTGAAAACTAAAAGCTAAGAAAATATCTTGAAAACAGTCAGAGAAAAACAGTCTCACATATAGAAAAACAACAATTAGAGCAACTGTGAATTTCACATCAGAAATGTCAGGAATGGAGTAAGAATGATAAAATGGCAAATATTTAGGTAAATACCATAAACGCTTTTCTTCTTTTAAGTTCTTTAAAATTCACATGAGAGTTGAAAGCAAAAAATATGACATTGTCTGATGGAGTTTCCAATGGATGTAGATGTACTCTATGTATGGCAATTATAACATAAATGGGGGAGGGCAAAATAACCTATAAGGTGGCAAGGTTGCTATATTCCACCAAAGGTTGTAATATATTAATTCTAAGTAGACTGTGAAAAGTTAAGTACACATATTGTAATCCCTAGAGCAACCCCTTAAAAAAGATTTAGGAATTCCAACTTCTGGAATGGCATCATAAGGACCTCTAAAAATAGTCTTCCTAAAAGCAAAGAAAACACAGGCAAATTTGTCAAAATCAATTTGTTTTAGAACTTTGGAAATTAACCAAAGACTTACAACAGTCAAAGGAGGGTTTCCTCAGGAAAAACGATTTCAGTAAGAACAATGAACTTTGTGGCATTTTAACTTGCCCCAATCCTATCCCCTTATCACCGGCTCATCTACCACTATCAAGTGGTAGACTTGAAAACCAACCACATCGCAACTATGATAGCTATGAAAACCAGCAATCTAGCAGCAACTGACAGGACCAAACAGGTTTGGAGCTCCTCCAAAGCCCCACCTCCCAGAGAATTATCTCTATTTTAACTATCTGGTGGCTTGCTGAAAAATTCCATTCTCAGAGCATGTCTTTATTTTATCTGACTCAGAGGTTACTTTGTGCGAACAGTTCTATTTGCAAAGCACTATCAAAAATAATCAATGACAAGCATTACCTGAGGCAGCATTACCAGTTGGAGCTAACAAAAACTGAAAATAAAATATCTGAGAATGAGTTGCCCAAAGGGGTCTCTAAAAAGCCCTAGAATATTCCTAGGTATCTAGAAGGCTACAGGAATATGCAGGGCTGTTCATGTGCCTAGGAAAGACCTGAGAAGGCCCTAATCTCTCACCTCTGACCTACTGTGAGTTCTGCACAAGCAGGGAGTGAAGATAAAGGCAGAGTTAGTTGTAAACTGCCTGTCAGAACATTGAAGCCATCCCCCAACATGCACACACCAACCTTGACAAAGGCTAGGAGATTTATTTGTTCAAGGCATTTAAAGAAATCTGTCCAGTCATTAGCTGATCATTAAACTAACCAGGCAGAGACTTCAGTGGCCATCCATGACAATGAATGCAAACTTTACAGAATTAATTCAGGAAAATCACTAAAAAATAGCAACAAAACCAAACTAGTTGGGGAGGTGTGTGTGGCATCACATTATTTTAAACCTTCAGTTTTCAACACACAAAGAAATGGTAAAGTATGACTCATTCAAGGGGGGGAGGAAGAAGTAGCCAGTAGAAACTCTACCAGTGAATGCCCAAAAGTTGAACCTAGTAGACAATGACTTTAAATTATCTATTAAAATATGTTCAAAGAATTAAAGGAAACAATGTCCAAAGACTTAAAAGAAAGTATGAAGGAAGTGTCTCACCGAATAGAGAACATCAATAAAGAGATAGAAATTATGTTTTAAAAAGAACAAAGTAGAAATTCCAGCACTGAAAAGTACAATAACTGACATGAAAATTTCACTGTTGGTGCTTATTATGGACCGAATTGTGTCCTCCATAAAATTCATATGTTGAAGCCCTAACTCCCAATGTGACTGCATCTGGAGATAGGGCTTTTAGGAGGCAACTAAGGTTAAATGGGGTCATAAGGGCTCCTCAATAAGATTAACAGCTGACTTTGCATCAGAAATCATGGAGGCCAAAGGGCAATAGGATGACATATTCAAAATGCTTAAAGAAAAAGATAGTCAATCAAGAATTCTACATCCAGCAAAACTTAAAAAAAATAGCAACAAAAACAAACTGGGGGGGGGGGTCATAAAGAAGAAACTGAGACAGTCCCAGATAAACAAAAGCAGAATTTGTTATTATCAGACTTGCCTTACAAGAAATGCTGAAATGAATCCTTCAAGCTGAAGGAAAGGACACTAGACAGTAAATTGAATCCACGCAAAGAAATGTATAGCACCAGTAAAGGTTGCCTCAAATCCATTTTGGGAATAGGCAAATGAAAAACAGTAAATAAATTACATTCAGAGTTCTCTGTCTTATATTCCCTGCCATATTCATAACTGTCACTTAATCAGAAAACAAAGTCAGAAGTATCTTGAGAGGATGTATTTTTATTTCTTACTTAATAAATAATATGAATTTTTTTTAAGATTTTTTTTTTTAATTTATTTGCGAGAGAGAGAATGAGAGACAGAGAGCACGAGAGGGAGGAGGGTCAGAGGGAGAAGCAGACTCCCCGCTGAGCAGGGAGCCCGATGCGGGACTCGATCCCAGGACTCCAGGATCATGACCTGAGCTGAAGGCAGTCACTTAACCGACTGAGCCACCCAGGCGCCCAATAATATGAATTTTTTAAAGTATACACAGAGATAAAGTCAAAAACTCACTATATCAATTAAAATGGAGTTTTTTTACTTTTATAACTTATTTTGTTTAAATTCAATTAGTTAACATAGTGTATCATTAGTTTCAGATGTGGAGTTCAATTATTCATCCATTGCATAACACCAAGTGCTAAGTACATCACATGCCCTCCTTAATATCCGTCACCCAGTTACCCCATCCCTCCACCCTCTCCCCTCCAGCAACCCTGTTTGTTTCCTATAGTTAAAAGTCTCTTATGATTTGTCTCCCTCTCTGATTTCATCTTATTTTATTTTTCCCTCTCTTCCCCTATGATCATCTATTTTGTTTCTTAAATTCCACATATGAATGAAACCATATGATAATTGTCTTTCTCCGATTGACTTATTTTGCTCATAAAATGGAATCTTTTAAAATTTCAAATAATCCGAAAAAGTCAAGAGAAGGAAGACAGAGGTATGGAAAACAGAACAAACAGATATAAATAATAAAATGACAGACCTATAGCCAAATATATCAATAATTGTATTTAGTCTCAATGGTCTAAACACATCAATTAGAAGACAACGATTGTCATAAAGGATAAAAGAATCAAGAACCAACTTATACACTATCTATAAAAATTCACTAAATATAAGTGTCAGTTAAAATTAAAAGAATCGAGAAATGATATACCAAGCAAACACTGACCAAAAGAAAGCTGAAAGATCTATAATAATATCAGTCAAAGTGGACTTCAGAGTGAGGAAAATTATCGGGAATAAAGAGAGACATTGCATGGGGCATCTGGGTGGCTCAGTTGGTTAAGGATCCAACTCTGGATTTTGGCTCAGGTCATTATCTCAGGGTCCTGAGATTGAGCCCCACATCAGGCTCTGTGCTGAGTGTGAAGTGCTTGAGATTCTCTGCCTTTCCCTTTCCCTCTGCCCCTCCCCTGCACGTGCGTCACACTCACACACACACACGCTCTGTCTCAATAAGTAAATAAATAAATAAATAAAGACATTGCACAATGATAAAGGGGTAAATTCATCAAGAAGACATAAAAATCTTAAATATGTATGTATATAACAGAGCTTCAAAATAAAAGTGAAGACAGATGGAAATGAAAGGAAAAATGAACAACTCCACAATTATGGTTGGTGACTTGATTTCTCAGTAATCAGTGGGACAGGAGACAAAAATCAGCAAAAATATAGAAAAACTGAACAACTTCATCAACCAACTGGATCTAACAAACACTTAGAGAATACTTCATCCAACGACAGCGGAATACACTTTCAAGAACACATGTACACCAAGATAGACCATATTCTGTATCATTAAACAAAACTGAATAAAGTTAAAATAATTGAAGTCATAAAAAGTAAGTTCTCTATGTAACATTAAAGTAGAAATCAATAACAGAAAGATAACTGAAAAATCTCCAAATACTTGGTAGTTATTTTAATTATTCTAAATGACCTATGGGTCAAAAAGAAATCTCAAGTGGAATTAAAGAATATTTTGAACAAAATAAAAATAAAACATAAAATAACTTCCAGGATGCAGATAAACCATGCATCCAGGTAAATTGCAAATAATGCATTTAATGCACATATCAGAAAAGAAGAAAAACTGCAATCAAAAATCAAAGCTTCCACTTCAAGAAAATAGAAAAGGAAGAGCAAATAAACCCAAAGTAAGCAGAAGAAGGAAATAATAAAAATAAAAGCAAAAATCAATGAATTCAAAACAGAAAAAAAAAAGAAATTAAAAGCTGTTTCTTTGAGGGGCACCTGGGTGGCTGTCAGTTAAGCATCCTACTCTTCATTTGGGCTCAGGTCATGATTTCAGGGTCATGATATCAAGCCCTGCGTCATAGGCTCTGTGCTCAGCAGGGATCCTGCTTAAGATTTTCTCTGCCCCTCCCACCCTCTCTCTCAAAAAAAAAAAAAAAAAAAGAGCAAGAACAACAACAAAAAACCCTTAAGCCTAAAAGCTGGTTCTTTGAAAAGATCAGTAAAATTAATAATATTTTTGTCATACTGACCAAGAAAAAAAAGGTATAAATTTATTTTACCAGAAATGAGAAAGGGAGTATCTTTATAGACCTTGCAGACATTAGAAACATAAGGGAATAGTAAGAACATCTCTACACATATAAATGGACCAATTGATATCAACCAATTCCTTAAAAACTACAAACTACCAAAATTTACCCAAGAAGAAATAGATACCTAAATAGTCCTATATCTGTTAAAGAAATTGACTTCATAGTTTTATTTAAAAAAAAGACTTCAAAGTAAAATTGAGGTCCAGATGGCTTCACTGTTGAGTTCTTTGAAGCATATAAAGAAGAAATTACATCAGTTCTACACAATCTCTTCCAGAAAATAAAAGAAGAAAGAACACTTCCTGATACCAAAATGAGCTAAAGACAATAGAAGAAAAGAAAATTGCAGATCAAATCCCTCATGAAAATTAGAAACAAATGTCCTAACCAAAATACTAGCAACTCAAATACAGCAAAGTATATAACAAAAATTCTACACCATGCCCAAGTAGGGTTTATCCCAGGAATGCAACACTAATTAAATATTTATTTATTTATTTTTTTTTTTTTAAGATTTTATTTATTCATTTGAGACATAGAGATACACAGAGAGAGAGAGAGCATGAGCAGGGAGAGAGGCAGAGGGAGAGGGAGAAGCAGGCTCCCCGCTGAGCCAGGAGCCCGATGCGGGGCTTGATCCCAGGACTCTGGGATCATGACCTGAGCCGAAGGCAGACACTTAACCATCTGAGCCACCCAGGCGCCCCACTAATTAAATATTTAGAAGTCAGTCAATGTAACCCATCATATTAACAGACTTAAAAATCAAACCTCATGATAGTAATTGATACAAAAAGTATTTAACAAAATTCAGCACTCACTTATTATTAAAAATTAATTTAGGGGCACCTGGGTGGCTCAGTCGTTAAGCATCTGCCTTCAGCTCAGGTCATGATCCCAGGGTCCTGGGATGGAACCCCGCATCGGGCTCCTTGTTCCTCGGGAAGCCTGCTTCTCCCTCCCTCACTCCCCCTGCTTGTGTTCCCTCTCTTGCTGTGTCTCTCTCTGTCAAATAAATAAATAAAATCTTTAAAAAAAATTAAAAAGGATTATAGGGACGCCTGGGTGGCTCAGTCGGTTAAGCGTCTGCCTTTGGCTCAGGCCATGATTCCAGGGTCCTGGGATCGAGTCTCTCATAGGGCTCCCTGTTCGGCGGGGAGCCTGCTTCTCCCTCTCCCTCTGCCTGCCGCTCCCCCCTTCTAGTGTTCTCTTATCTCTCTATGTGTCAAATAAATAAATAAATAAAATCTTTAAAAAAAAGATATATATATATACATATATTAATTATCATAATATAATGTAGTGATATGTAAATATATATTATTTATCCTAATTAATAGTAAAAATCTGAATTTTTTTATCTGAGGTCAAAAACAAGGCAAGATAAACTCTCTCACCAGACATATTCAAATCATACTGGAAGTCCTAGCCAATGTAATAAGGCAGGAGAAAAAAGACATATGATTGGAAAGGAAGGAAGAAGAGGATCTTATTCACACACAACACAATATCTAAAAGATAATCCCAAAGAAGCTACAAAAAAGTTCCTAGAATTAATAAGTGAGGTTTTTAAGTTTGCAGAATTCAATGTCAACAGATATAAATTGGCATTCCTATGTGCTAGCAATTAACAATTGGACATCAAATTTTTAAAAACACCATCTACAAAAGCTTCAAGAAAATTAAATATTCTAACAAAACTTGTTCAAGGTATGTCTTTTAAAAAAAAAACAGCTATAAGGTATTGATGCAATAAATCAAAGACAACCTACATAAAGGGAAATGCTACATTCATGGACTGGATGACTCTGTATAATTAAGATGTCAATTATTCTTAAATGATCTATTGATTTAGAGGAATTCCAATAAAAATTCCAGCAGGAGTGTATATATATATATATATATATATATAGAGAGAGAGAGAGAGAGAGAGAGATTGATTTTAAAATTTATGTGGAAAAGCAAAGAAATCTGGATAGCCAAAAACAATCTCAAAAAAGAAGAAGAAACATGGAGAGTTCATACTCCATGATTTTAAGACTTACTATAAAGCTTCAGTGATCAAGGCGGTGTAGTGATGGTAAAGAAATAGACACATAATCAATGGAACAAAATATAAAGATCATAAATGGGCTCATACAAACATGGCCAATTGCTTTTTGACAAAGGCAGCTCAATGGAGAGAAGGTTGTCTTTTCAACAGAGGGTGTTAGAACACCAATTAAATATCCATATGCAAAATCATCATCATCATCATCATCTTGAAATAAACTGCAACTTTATACAAAAATTAAACCCAAATGGATCATTGATCTAAACATAAACTCTAAAGCTATAAACTTTAAGAAAAAAAAAATAGGAAATCTTCATAATGTTGGTTTAGGCAACAAGTTCATAGATATGGCACCAAATCATGATGATCATTGACAAAGAAAACATTGACAAATTGGACTGCATCAAAACTGAAAACTGCTCTGTAAAAGACTATTAAGAAAATGAAAAGAGAAGCTATAGTCTGGGAGAAAAGATTTGCAAATCATATAACTCACTATGAACTTGTATCCAGAATATACAAAGAACTCTCACTATTCAACAAACAAACAACCCCATTTTTCAAATGGGCAAAAGATTAAGCAGATAGCTTACCAAATGAAATATATGGATGACAAATAAGCACCTGAAAAGATATTCAACATCATTAGGGAAATGCAGATTAAAACCACAGTTAGATACACACATATTAGAATGGCTACAATTTTGGGCGCCTGGGTGGCTCAGTTGGTTAAGCGACTGCCTTTGGCTCAGGTCATGATCCTGGAGTCCCTGGATCGAGTCCTGCATCGGGCTCCCTGCTCAGCAGGGAGTCTGCTTCTCCCTCTGACCCTCCCCCCTCTCATGTGCTCTCTCTCATTCTCTCTCTCTCAAATAAATAAATAAAATCTTTAAAAAAAAAAAAAAAAGAGGGCGCCTGGGTGGCTCAGATGGTTAAGCGTCTGCCTTCGGCTCAGGTCATGATCCCAGGGTCCTGGGATCGAGTCCCGCATCAGGCTCTCTGCTCCTTGGGAGCCTGCTTCTCCCTCTGCCTCTCTCTCTGTCTCTCATGAATAAATAAATAAAATCTTTAAAAATAAAAATAAAAATTAAAATTAAAAAAAAAAAGAATGGCTACAATTTTTTAAGAATCTGATAATACTAAGTGTGGTGAAATACAAAGCAATTGAAACTCTTATATGTTGCTGGTGGGTGTACAAAATGGCCCAAGCAATCTTGATACACTTTATTTGGCAATTTGGCAGTGTCTTATAAACTTAATATATATACACATCTTATTACCCAGCAGTCACACTTATCTATTTACCCCATATAAATGAATCTTTCGTTTTAAGATTTTATGTTTAAGTAATCTCTACACCCAACGTGGGACCTGAGCTCATAACCCCAAGATCAAGAGTTGCATGCTCTTCTGACTGAGCCAGCCAGGCGCCCCTGTATAAAGAATATTATGTTCACACAAAAACCAAATACAAATTTTTATATAGTGAGTAGCTCTATTCATAAGTGTCAAAATCTGGAAAGAACGGAAGTGTTCTTCAATAGGAGGATGGGTAATTTATATAGGTATACCATATATAATAGAATGCCACAGAAGCAATAAAAAAGAGCCATTGACATGGGCAACAACATGAAAGAATTTCCAATGTTGAGTAAAAGAACCCAGGCTCCAGTGATTACATACTGTATGATTCCATCGACACAACCTTCTGGAAAAGACAAAACTATAGGGACAAAGAATAGATCAGTGATTGTTATGAGTTAGGAATGGAAGGGGAGGGAGGAGGAAGGTTTGACCATAAAACAAAATGGGATCCATGAGGGACTATTTAGAGCGATGCAACTATTTTATATCCTGATTGTGGTGGTGGTTACACAGATCTACATGTGTTAAAACTTATAGAACCCTACACCAAAAAGCCAATTTGACTATATGTTTTTAGTTATGAAGAACACACAAATTTAAACCATAATGAGGGGCGTCTGGGTGGCTCAGTTGGGTCTCTGACTCTTGGTTTTGGCTGAGGTCATGATCTCAGGATCGTGGGGCAGAGCCCATGATGGGCTCCACGCTCAGCGAGGAGAGCCTGCTTCTCCTCTCCCTCTGCCCCTCCCCCCACTCACACACTCTCTCTCTCAAATAAATAAAATAAAATCTTAAAAAAAAATTCCCTCTCCCCCTCTAAAAACAAAAAACAAAAAACAAAAAAACTGGATGCCTGGGTGGCTCAGTTGGTTAATCGTTCAGTTCAGGTCATGATCCCAGGGTCCTGGAATGGAGTCCCGCATTGGGCTCCTTGCTCAGTGGGGAGCCTGCGTCTCCCTCTGCCTTCCACTCCCCCTGCTTGTGCTCACTCTCTCTCTCTCTCTCTGACAAATAAATAAATAAAATCTTTAAAACAACAACAACAACAAAAACCATAATGAAACACCACTTCACACCCACTAGAATGGCTAAAATTAAATATACAGTACAGACAAAACCAAATGTTGACAAAGGTATGGAGCAACCAGGACTCTCCTACATCACTTAGAAATCACTGTGGCAATTTCTCATGAAGTTAAACATAACTTATTCTATGACCCAGCCATTTCACCTCTAGATATTTACAAGAGAAATGAAAACATATGCATATGAAAAGACTTATACATGAATGTTCATAGCAGCTTTATTGGTAATCACCTCAAACATAAAATACTATGCAAAAGAAGCCAGGCATAGAAGAGTATATACGCTATGATTCCATTTATATGAAGTTCAAGAGCAGTTGAAACTAATCAATGGTGATATCAGAACAGTGGCTGGTTCTGGAACAGAAGAATTGCCTGAAAAGTGGTGTGAAGGAACTTTCTGAGGTGCTATAAATGTTTTACATTTTGATTGAACTGGTGGTCACACAGGGACATACATTATCAAAATTCGTAGAACTGTTCACACTTAACAATGTGATTTAGCTGGATGTAAAATTTACCTCAATAAAAAAATCACCATATATATCATATATATGTAAGTCAGTGAGAAAGCTATTATCTAGCTTAAATAAGAAAACTGAATTGTGAGCTGGTCTTTACACTCATGTTTTGTTTAACATTCAATCAATTTTTAATTTTTGTTTTGATGGTCAGAAGTGTTGAAAAGTCCCACTTGTGGATTCATAAAGATGTATTGTTACAAATGGAATTAAAACTTCTAGAGTGTTTTTTAAAATCAAGGCAAGAATAATCCTATCTCAAGAAATACCAGAATTCTTCAAGTATGTTTGAGTTAAACTTCAATTATTTTTTTGGTCTAAGATCAATGAATTCATCTTCAATTAGGTCAACATCTTAACATCTTTGATTCAGCTTATATAAAAAGAAATGGATTGCATATCTGTGGTTCAATTTAGGAGCCATCAAGGTAGAAAAACTTTTGAAGGACTTCTGAAGTGTTCCAGAAATTTGCAGATTTCTTTTTTCAAAGAAATTGCCAGAATTTTGTATCACAACTCCATCTTAGACAAGCATATCCTTCAATTTCTTCTTTATCAATTATTTAACCAGGTATGTTTTAAATTTTTTAGGAAGCATCTGTAATGTTGACTTCATAACATTGAATTGAAAGGTTTAACTCATTCACATGGTTTAAAGTATATGCCAGGTAAGACAATACATAGATAAAAGTCTTTTTCTCATGTCCCAAGGGTGAATTTTTTTCTCTTTTTTAAATTTCAGTTAAAGTAAAACTTCTGCCCTTAGAAGGGGAAAAAGAAAAAGGGGAGAGGGAAAAAAACCATAAGGCACTCTTAAGGATAGAGAACAAACTGAGGATTGATGGAGGGAGGTGGGTGGAGGATGGGCTAGATGGGTGATGGATATTAAAGAGGGCACTTGCTGTGATGAGTTCTGGATGTTGTATGTAAGTGATGAATCATTGAATTTTACTGAAACCAATATTGTACTGTATGTTAACTAACTAAAACTTAAATTTGAATTTAAAAAAACAAAAACAAAAAACTTCTGCCCTTAGTTCAAAAAAGTGCTTGAAGTCATATCCTCATGAAGGCCAGCGAATTTCTGTGTGGTAGAGAAGGAATTCATATTTTGCTCTCAACTTTATAGCAAATTTTAAAATGCATTTGACTCAAAGATCTGCCTCAGATCAAGTTGGTGACATTTAGGGCTACTGACAGAACTTCTTTTTCAGGGTTATTAGAAAAATCTTGTTGTCAGTGTATGTCTGCATAAAAAAGACAATGAGGGATAAGAAAAGTTTCCTTTCTCATGAGAGTAGCAAAATTAGATGCATTACCAAGCATCTCAGGACCTCCATCTGTGCAGAAAGTGAAGGTTTTCTTTCCAAAGTTTTATTTGGCAAAAAATATTTTTACCATTCTCAGATTGTCCAAAGCCTTTAGAGCTTCCAAAAGGACTCACAAAATGAGCATTCTTCCTGGATGGTATCAGCACATGTACAGGAAACAGAGAGGGAGCTGGCTACATTGAGAGATATCTATGGAGAGACACATCTTATTTAGATGCCCTTTCAGGCTGGACACATGTGCGATGCTCTTTCAATTTTGCTAACATTATGCTTCAATTCACATTAATTTTTATACATATACATGCCCCACTCTGGCCTTTGTGGGTTCCATCACATTCAATGTAAGTAAATGTAAGTAAGTAAATATAAGTAAAATGATATAATACATGGTCTTCATCATCTGTCCTTTTCTTTGACATTTCATTTTAAATTGGGTTTGTAAAAAATATACAAAATAAAGCTAAAATAAAACATTTGATCCAATTTGCTTAGTTTTTTTTTTTTAATTTTGAAATAATTTAAGACTTATAGAAGACTTTAAGAATAATACAAAGAATTCCCATAGACCCTGGACTATATTCCCCAATTGTTAACATTTTACCACATTTACTTTATCGTTTTTCTCTATATATATTATACACCTATATTCTCTTTATACATATGTAGTTTTCTCTTATCATTTCATACAAAAATACATACACATTTATCTTTATGGAAATATGTATTGGGTTTTTTTTGAACTATTTGAAAGTCAATTGCAGACATGATACCTCTTTATCCCTAAATACTAAAGTATTTGTTTCATAAGAATAGGGATAATCTTTTACTTAACTGGAGTATAATGATCAAAATCAGGAAATTACCATTGATATGCTACTTTAATCTACAGACCTTATTTAATCCTGTCATTTGCAACAACATGGATGAACCTGGAGGGCATTATGCTAAATAAAATAAGTCAGGCAGAAAAAGACAAATACAGCATGGTTATCACTTATATGGGGAATCTGAAGAAAAAAAAAAAGCTCATAAAAACAGAGAGTAGAAAAGTGATTGCCAGGGACTGGGAGGTAGGGGAGAGAGGGAGAGGTTGGGAAGAGGACAGAAATTGTCAGTTATAAGATGAATAAGGTCTGATGATCTAATATACAACATGATGACTATACTGGATAATACTGTATTGTATAATGGCAATTTGCTAAAAGAGTAGAACTTAAATGTTCTCACAAAATAAAAGGTAAATATATGAGGTGATGGATGTGTTAATTAACTTGATGGGGGAATCCATTCACGATGTATACATGTATCAAATTATCACACTGTACCCTTTAAATATCTTATGATTTTATTTGTCAATTATACCTCAATGAGGTTGGAAAAAAATTTTCTGGTCCAATCCAGGATCATTTGTCAAATTATGTAATGTCACTTTAGTCCTCTTTAATCTGGAACAGTTTCTAAGTCTTTGTCATTCATAATCTTGACCTTTTTAAAAAGTTATTTTGTGGAATGCTTCTCAATTGGAATTTGTCTAATGCTTCCTCATGATTGAATTGGAGTTACACACTTTTGACAAGAATACCATAGAAATGATATTGTGTTCCTCTTATTGGTGGGGAACATGATGTCAATTTGTATCATTACTAATGATGGTAACTTTGATCACCTGTTTAAAGGAGTGTCTGTCAAGTTTCTCCACTGTAAAGTTACTAGTTTTCCCTTTCCAATTAACAAGCATTTGGAAACTATATAGGTGTTCTATTCCTCATCAAACTTTTACTAACTAGTTTTAGCATCTGATGATGACTCTTGGCTAAATCGATTTTTACTGTGATATCTACTAAATGGTGACTTTCTTTTTTTTTTAAGATTTTACTTATTTATTCAAGACAGACAAGAGAGAGAGAGCATGAGCAGGAGGAGGGGCAGAGGGAGAGGGAGAAGCAGACTCCCTACTGAACAGGGAGCCTGAAGTGGGACTTGATCCCAGGACCCTGAGATCATGACCTGAGCTGAAGGGAGATGCTTAACCAACTGAGCCACCCAGGTGCCACTAAATGGTTTCTAACTACTTTCTAACTAACTTTCTAACTTTTATTCCTTCTGACTTTAATGGTTGGTATTCTATTGTAAGAAGTTTTCCTTCTCCTTAATGTATGGATGTATGTATATATGTATGTGGTTATAATAGCATTCAGTTATTATACACTACTGTTATTTATTTTAAGGCTCCAAGTAACATTTTTGAAACTCAATTTTTGTATGATTTTTAAGTAAATTGTTTTTCATGAACCTAGAGGGAAATAAGTAATTTGTATGTTAAGTAAAATGATGTTCAAGAGATATGTATAAGTTATAAAACAAGGCACATTTTATACTTTATCTGGTTTTATCACCTTTATTGACTTTTAATCCTCAGATAGGCATATGGATTATAGCAGCAATAGCTCAAGAATTCTATCTTCCCAAGAATCTGGTTTTTGTTGCACATGATATTGAATGGCTCTCTGTGCCTTCCTAGAAATAATGGTTCTTGTTTTTTATATCATTTGGTTTTTTACAAGATTTTTATTATCATATATATCACATCACATAGTAATACAGTGTTTTGTTTTTTAACATCTGTTTTTTAAGATAGTTAAGAAATGAGGAAAAATACGTTTCTAGAATCTTTCATATTAACCCACATATTTACCATTTCTGGTGCTCCTAATTTCTTCCTGTGGATTTGAGTCATTCTGTAGGGTCGTTTCCTTTTAGTCTGAATGAATTCCTTTAGTGTATCTTAAAGGCAGCTCTGCTAGCAACAAATTTTCTGTCTTTATCTAGAAATGTCTTTATGTGACCTTCCTTTTTGAAGGGTAGTTTTGCTGGGTAGAGAATTTTTCATTCAGCCCATTGAATATGTCATCCCACAGTCTTCTGCCCCCCATCCCACAGTTTCTGATGAGAAGTCAGCCAAAAGTGGTATTGATGCTCCCTGTATGTGATGATTTTTCTCTTTCTGCTTTCAGATTTTTCTCTTTGTATTTCAATAGTCAGACTATGATGTGTCTAGGTACGGATCTCTTCGCATTAATCTTACTTGAGGTTTGCTATATTCTTGCATATATAGATTCATGTTTTCATTGGATTTGGGAAGTTTTTGACCAGTGTTTCTTTTAAAAAGTCTTCCCTTTTAGTGTGGATGTGGCCCATCTTGGTGGGTTAAAAAAAAAAGTCTTGGGCGCCTGGGTGGCTCAGTTGGTTAAGCGACTGCCTTCGGCTCAGGTCATGATCCTGGAGTCCCAGGATCGAGTCCCGCATTGGGCTCCCTGCTTGGCAGGGAGTCTGCTTCTCCCTCTGACCCTCCTCCCTCTCATGCTCTCTGTCTCTCATTCTCTCCCTCTCTTAAAGAAATAAATAAAATCCTTAAAAAAAAAAGAAAGAAAGAAAAAATGTCTTCCCTTTTAGCTCTCTCCCCTCCTTTTCTTCTTTGGATACAAACATTAGATATATGTTGACAATCTTCATGTTGTCCCACAGGTCTCTGATCACTATTTTTCTTCAATTTTTTTTCAATCTTCAGATTGGGTATTTTTAAAATTTTTTTTTATTTATTTACTTGAGAGAGAGAGAGAGCAACAGAGAGAGCACAAGCGGGTGGAGGGGCTGAGGGAGAGGGAGAAGCAGGCTCCTGGCTGAGCAGGGAGCCCAATGTGGGGCTCAATCCCAGGACCCTGAGATCATGAGCTGAGCGGAAGGCAGACACTTAACCAAAGGCAGACGCTTAACTGACTGAGCCACGCAGGTGCCTCCCAGTCTTCTTATTTTAAATGCTCAATATTTTCTAAGAAGAAACAGTATACAAATACCACCTGTACAACATACTGTGTGTTGATACCTTTATTTCAAAACATAGACAATATACAGAAAGAGAGTTTAAAAGGGGAAAAGTAAAAGAAAAAAACCTCTGCTACTTACAGAACTTGTAACTGTATACACCTGTATCATGTGTTAGCAATAATAAATTATCTCAAATAATATTCTGTAGCAGTTACCTAAACTATAGACATGTTTTAAAGTGCCTCATCCACACTTCTAGACTGTATTCTTGTTCACATTACAAAGGGTCAAGCTGCCTTATGGGGAGTTAAGAATTTGAACAGCCTGGTTTGCAGAAGTTGAACCAACAATGGAAACAACTCACCTCCTTTGTTTGTTTGTTTGACCAACAAACAATTTTTAATAGCAATTCCTAAAAAACGGGGCACCCGGCTGCCTCAGTTGGTAGAGCATGTGACTCTTAATCTCGGGGTTCTGAGTTCAAGCCCCACATTAGGCATAGAGCCTACTTAAAAAAAAAATAAATTCCTAAAAGGCAACAAAGATATTTGAGTTACCAATGTGAGAAACACGCTGACCACTAGATGCAGAGTTGCACAATGGGTGGCCAGCCATACCACACAAGTGTAAGTAGGTGGAAGACTGTGATCATGTACGATCCAGTGGTCGCTCCAATAATACTGTACTTCTGAAGTAAAGATGAGTAGAAATAATATTTTGAAATGTCTACAGCAACTTTGATGTGATATGAAAATAGCAATGGTTTCAAGAAACAGACTTTTTTTTTTAAAGAAACAGATTCTTAACTACAGAGAACAAACAGATGGCTACCAGAGGGGAGGGAAGTAAGGTGAGGGGTGAAACAGGTGATGGGGATTAAGGAGAGCATGTGTCAGGGCGCCTGGGTGGCTCAGTCGTTAAGCGTCTGCCTTTGGCTCCAGTCATGGTCCCGGGGTCCTGGGATCGAGTCCTGCATTGGGCTCCCTGCTCAGCAGGAAGCCTGCTTCTCCCTCTCCCACTCCCCCTGCTTGTGTTCCTACTCTCACTGTGTCTCTCTCTGTCAAATAAATAAATAAAATCTTAAAAAAGAAAAAAAGGAGAGCATGTGTCATGATGAGCATTGGGTGATCTGTGGACATGTTGAATCACTATATTGTACATGTGAAACTAATATCACACTGTATGTTACCTAACTGCAATTTAAATAAAAACTTTAAAAAAGAAACAAAAAGAAAACAAAAACCAAAAAAAGAAAATAGCTATGGATTCTATCAGTGATAAAGTCCTAGATAATTACTATTACTAGGGTTTGTTGCCTATTGTTTTAGTTTCCCTACTCCTGCATAACAAATTGCCCCCAAATTTAGTAGCTTAAAACAACACTGAATACCTCAAACTGTTTCTAGGGGTCAGGAATCTGGGAGCAGCTTAGCTCAGTGGTAAGGCTTGGAGTCTCTCATGAGGTTGAAATTAAGCAGTTGGCAAGGACTACAGCCATCTAAAGGCTTGACTGGGCTGGAAGATCCACCTCCAAGCTCAGTCATGTAGCTGTTGGCTGAAGCCTCACTTCCTCTATGAACCCTGTGTCATTCTGGGTGGCAATTTGTCCAGCTGAAAAAATTATAATGCCAGCCTCCCTTGCAGGTAGGTGTGACTATCTGCTAGGGTCTAGCCAATGATGTGTAAGTAGAAGTTGTTGAGTGGAACTTCTGGGAAGTCTTAAAACTTCCCAGATAGTAGCTGTCCTGGACTATCAGGTAACCACTAAGAATAGTGAAGGAAAAAGAAAGAGCCTGATTCCTTAATAACAATAGAGTTTTCCTTTAGCTCCCTTTCTGTCAGGAGGAAATGGCTCGGTTAGGGCCCTGAATTAGCCTAACTGATAGGCATATGTAATCTCCTGATAGGCATATGTAATCTCATTTCACCCTCACAAAAACCCTGGGAGGAAATATTTTATTATGCTCATTTTATGGAAAGAAAATCAGAAGATAGATTAGTTGACTTGCCCAAGCTCATATGGATAGTAAAGGTGGGAGAGCTGGAATTCAACCCCAGGTGTGTCTGACTCCTTAGCCAATGTTCATGACCTCCAGAGCACATGGTTGTTTTGCAACATGGGCAATCTAAGTTCTTTACAATAGCATAAATAACAATAAGAGCAATAGCTAACACTTGAGCTCTTGACATGCACCAGGCATTATGCTACAGGCTACATACTTAAATTTCACTTAATCTTCACAAAACCACCCCACGAGATAGGTGTTATTATCCCCACTTCACAGATGAGGAAACTGAGACTTGGAAATTTTAAGTCATTTGCCCATGACTCAGGCAGAAACATAGGTGGCCAAGACATGATCTCGTGTGTACTTTAGAAAGCCACCTTGGGATAAGGAGTGGAAGATGGGCTGAAGAGGGAAATAGCAAAGACCAAGGGCTTCCTTATAAAGCTATTGAAAGATTTTGGAAACAGGGGAGGAAAACTGAGCACTTGTGCATTCTGTCCCACGTCCCAACTTCTAAGGTGTGTGGTATATATGTTCTGAGGAAGCTCCTTGTAAGAAGCCATCTGTAAGAGGGTAAGGCTAAGGACATGTCTGTCTCTCTGATCCCTGAGCTTTATTTATTTTTTCAAGTAATCTCTATGCCCAACGTGGGGCTCAAACTCACAATCCCAAGGTCAAGAGTCTCATGAACCAGCAGGGAGCTCCTTCTATTCCCTCTTGTCTCTCACCTCCTTTAGCTTCTGGAATGCCTTCTCTCCCAGTCTCACCCAAAGTTTGTGAGGGAAGAAAATAGAGGGAAGAGAAGAGATGATAAACCTATTTGCTTTAGGATGTTATGAACTTAAAAGAGAACTTTCAGTGGGTGCGGGGAAAGGAAGGGAAAGGGGTGGTACCATCAATCAGCAGTTGAACCTGTTGTTCATTACTCAGTACAGACATTTGAGGGGCCATCTGAATTCTATCACCAGAGCAGCTCAGAGTGGGAGGTGCCCTCTTATCTGTTAGAAGAGGTAGGGTAACTGGCTAAAGGTCACAGAATAAGTAAAAAATAGACTTGAAGCTCATACTCTTTTTTTTCTTTTTTAAATATTTTATTTATTTGAGAGAGAGAAAGAGAGCAATCACGAGCAGGGAGGGAGAGGCAGACTCCCTGTTGAGCAGGGAGCCTGATGCAGGACTCAATCCCAGGACCCTGGGATCATGACCTGAGCCAAAGGCAGACGCTTAACTGACTGAACCACCCAGGAGCCCCAGCTCATACTCTTTTCACCATCACATTTGCTACCTAGACAAGTAATGGAACCTGATGCTAACTCAAATCAAAATAAAATGTTTTGGAAGGATACAGCCTAGCTCACAGAACTGAAGCAAGGCTGACCAGGCTAGGTCAGCTTTCTGACTAGGCACACTACTTAGAGAAGGAATATATTGACAGAATTGAACGGATAGATCAGAAGAGGCTTGGCAGCTATGCAGCCAGGAATAATACCCCAAATTTGTGCTATAGAACTAGTCTGGTAAAGTCACCACTATCCCTAGCACCTGGGCACACATACCAAAGCTTGCATGGCAAATACCCTTGACCATGGACAGTGCTGAGCATCACCGCCCCCAGTGTTTCTAGAAACTGGACTCATGAGCCACCATCTTCACAGAACCATGATTCTGCTGGGCCTGCATTTTTTGCATCACATTTCCCGTTCACAGCTTGAGTGTGTTCAATTAGTGGATCCTTGTCGTGTGTGCAGCTCAAGCAGCAAGGGATTCTGGAAAAGTGAGTATCTGGCATTTTCAGCTTCTTCGTGGAGAGGTGGACTTTGCTTCATAGGGAAGGGAACTAGTTAAAAATAAGAAAGTAGTTGTGCACCTGGGTGACTCAGCTGGTTAAGTGTCCAACTCTTGATCTTACCTCAGGACTTGATCTCAGGATCGTGAGTTCAAGCCCTGCATTGGGCTTCATGCTGGGCATGGAGCCTACTTAAATAAATAAATAAATAAATAAATAAATAAAATAATAAAGTAGTTCAGGTGCTGGACAGTCAAAAAGAAGGACAAATGTAGGTGGAGGAAAAGGACAGGAACCAAAGATTTTTGTAACAGCATTAAAATAATGCTTAATTTAGTCCTACTGTTGCAGCTGGAAATTAAGGGAGAGAAGAGAGTGGGAGATTAAGGGTTATATAAGATTATATTCTCAAAAATGAAGAGTTCTTATGAATCTATTATACCGCAAACTGCTGCCCCATTGGGCGACTGGTCTCCAAGCAGAGGCACAGCAAGAGGCAGAAGCGCAGTGAGACCCTCTTCCCTCCCCTGGGAGGAGTGGCACAGGTGCGCCCCACAGGAGTTCATAAAGTTTGGAGACTCCAAAAGGGGTCACATGCCTGAGATAAAAACGCTTCATCACGGGCTGGGTGAACACAGAGTTCCCACGGAAACCAGGGAGATAAGAGTGATGGACTGCTTTTCTATGAGGGCTCACTGAAGAGCTGGGGGTGGCAGTGGGTGAACTTTCAGCTCAGGGGCTGGAGATCCTGTGGCCAATTTCATCCCCCACACCGGCTCTGGAGCAGCTTAACCTGAGCCCTGCCCCCTGGCAAGGGTGGTACAACTTTGCCCAGGCAAAGACACCTGAGAATCAGTGCAACAGGCGCCTCCCCCAGAAGACCAGCTGGAACATCCAGCAAATACCAAGTTTACTGATCATAAAGAACTGTAAAACTCCAGCTCTTGGGGAAAGAAGTATATAGCATTCGTGGTCTTTACTTATTATTCTTTAGTCCTTCAATTTTATATTTTATTTTCCTTTTCAGCTATTTTCTTACTTTATCAATTCTTTTTAAGTCTTTTTTATTTTCATTTTTACACTTATGGTTTTATTTTTCATTTTTGGCTTCCTTTCATTATATTCAACTTCACTTTTGTGTGTGTGTGTATATATATATATATATATAAAGTTTTTCTTTCTTTCCTATTTTGGGATCTAGTTTCTTCTAACAAACAGACCAAAATACACCCAAGATCTGGTTAATTGTTCTGTTCTGTTCAACTTCTTGTTTGATGTTATTCTCATTTTTCTTTTCTTTTGTTTTCTTTTTGGTTTCTGTTCTCTTCTGATTTGGGTAGTGTATATTTTTCTGGTGTCACTCTTCCTATTTTTGTATTTTTCCCTCTCTCTCTCTTTTTTTTAAGACCTTATTTATTTATTTGACAGAGAGAGAGCATGCAAGCACAAGCAGGGGGAGCAGCAGAGGGAGAGGGAGAAGCAGGCTCCCCGCTGAGCAGGGAGCCTGACATAGGGCTTGATTCCAGGACCCTGAGATCATGACCTGAGCCAAAGGCAGATGCTTAACTGACTGAGCCACCCAGGTGCCCCCCCCTTTCATCAATTCTTTTCTGGATATAATGACAAGATGGAAGAACTCACCCCAAAAGAGGGAACAAGAAGCAGTACTCACTGGAGAGATTTAATCAATATGAATATAAGTAAGATGTTGGAACTAGAATTGAAAACAACAATTATAAAGATACTAGCTGGGCTTGAAAAAAAGCATAGAAGACACTAGAGAATCCCTTTCTGGAGAAATAAAAGAACTAAAATCTAATCAGGTCAAAATCAAAAAGCCTATTTCTGATATGCAATAAAAAATGGAGGCTCTAACTGCTAGGTTACATAAGGCAGAAGAGAGAGTCAGTGATATAGAAGACAAAATGAGGGAAAGTACGGAAGCTGAGAAAAAGAGAGATAAACTAACTACTGGATCACAAGGGGAGGATTCGACAGATCAGCGATACCATAAAGCAAAACAATACTAGAATAATTGGGGTCCTACGGGAAGAGGAAAGAGAGAGAGGGGTAGAAGGTTTATTTGAACAAATTATAGATGAGAAATTCCCTAATCTAGGGAAAGAAACAGGAATTCAAGTCCAGGAGACACAGAAAACCCCCCTCTAAATCAATAAAAATAGGTCAACACCTCGACATATAATAGTGAAGCTTGCAAATTTCAGAGATAGAGAGAAAATCCTGAAAGCAGCTCAGGACAAAAGGTCCTTAACCTACAAAGGTAGAAACATAAGGCTGGCAGCAGACATGTCCACGGAGATGTGGCAGTCCAGAAAAGACTGGCATGATACATTCAGGGTGCTAGATGAGAAAAATATGCAACCAAGAATACTTTATCCATCAAGCCTGTCATTCGGAATAGGAGAGATAAAGAGCTTCCAGGACAAACAGAAACTAAAAGAATTTATAATCACTAAATCAACCCCGCAAGAAATATTAAAGGGGATCCTTTGAGTGAAGAGCGAGCCGAAAAGTACAAAGACCAGAAAGGAACAGACACAATAAACAGAAACAGTGATTTTACAGGTAATACAATGGCACTAAATTCATATCTTTCAATAATTACTCTGAATGTAAATGGGCTAAATGCTCCAACCAGGGGTGCCTGGGTGGCTCAGTCAGTTAAGCGTCTGCCTTAAGCTCAGGTCATAATCCCAGAGTCCTAGAATCAAGGCTTGTGTCAGGCTCCCTGCTCAGTGGGGAGCCTGCTTCTCCCTCTCCCTCTGCAGCTCCCCCTGCTTGTGCTCTCTTGCTCGCTCTCTATGTCAAATAAATAAATAAAATCTTAAAAATAAAAATAAATGCTCCAGTCAAAAGACACAGGATATCAGATTGGATAAAAAAGAAAAAAAAAAAAAAAAAAAGACCCATCAGTATGCTGTCTAGAAGAGACTCATTTTAGACCCAAAGACACCTCCAGATTGAAAATGAGGGGGTGGAGAATGATTTATCATGCTAATGGACATCAAAAGAAAGCTGGGGTAGCAATCCCCATATCAAACAAATTAGACTTTAAACCGAAGACTGTAATAAGAGATGAAGAGGGACACTATATCATAATAAGAGGGTCTATCTAACAAGAAGATCGAACAATTATAAATATTTATGTTCCTAACTTGGGAACAGCCAACTATATAAACCAATTAATAAAAAATTAAAGAAACACATTGATCATAATACAATAATAGTGGGGGACTTTATCACCCAACTCACTGCAATGGACAGATCATCTAAGCTGAAGATCAACAAGGAAACAAGGGCTTTGAATGACACACTGGACCTGATGGACTTCACAGATATATACAGAGCATTTCATCCTAAAGCAACAAATCCGCATTCTTCTCAAGTGCACATGGAACATTCTCCAGAAAAGATCACATACTGGGTCACAAATCAAGTCTCAACCAGTACCAAAAGACTGGGGTTATTCCCTGCATATTTTCAGACCACAATACTTTGAAACTTGAATTCAATCACAAGAGAAAATTTGGAAAGAACACAAATACATAATGGAGGTTAAAGAGCATTCTACTAAAGAATGAATGGGTCAACCAGGAAATTAAAGAAGAACTTTAAAAATTCATGGAAACAAATGAAAATGAAAACATAACAGTTCAGAACCTTTGGGATGCAGCAAAGGCAGTCGTAAGAGGGAAGTATATAGCACTCCAAGCCTTTCTCAAAAAACAAGAAAAGTCTCAAATACACAACCTAACCTTACAGCTAAAGGAGCTGGAAAAAGAACAGCAAATAAAGTCTAAATCCACTGGGAGAAGAGAAATAATAAAGATTAGAGCAGAAATCAATGAAATAGAAACCAAAAGAGAGTAGAAGAGATCAATGAAACTAGGAGTTGATTCTTTGAAAGAATTAATAAGATTGATAAACCCCTAGCCAGACTTACCAAAAAGAAAAGAGAAAAGACCCCAATAGATAAAATCACAAATGAAAGAGGAGAGATCACAACCAACACTGAAGAAATACAAACAATTATAAGAACATATTGGGACGCCTGGGTGGCTCAGTCAGTTAAGCGTCTGCCTTCGGCTCAGGTCATGATTCCAGGGTCCTGGGATTGAGTCCTGCATTGGGCTCTCTGCTCAGCAGCGAGTCTGCTTCTCCCTCTCCCTCTGTGATCTCTCTCACTCTCTCTCTCTCTCAAATAAATAAGTAAAATCTTTTTTAAAACAAGAACATATTATGAACAACTATATGCCAACAAATTAGGCAATCTGGAAGAAATGGATGCATTTCTAGAGACATATAAACTACCAAAACTGAAACAGGAAGAAATAGAAAACAAGAACAGACCCATAACCAGCAAAGAAATTGAAGCAGTAATCAAAAATCTCCCAACAAATAAGAGTCCAGGAGCCAATGGCTTCACAGGGGAATTATACCAAACATTTAAAGAAGAATTAATACCTATTCTTCTGAAGCTGTTTCAAAAAATAGAAAAGGAAGGAAAACTTCCACACTCATTCTATGAGGCCAGCATTACCTTGATCCCAAAACCAAAGACCCCACCAAAAAGGAGAATTACAGACCAATATCCCTGATGAACATGGATGCAAAAATTCTCACCAAGATACTAGCCAATAGGATCCAACTGTACATTAAAAGGATTATTCACCACGATCAAGTGGGATTTATTCCTGGGCTGCAGGGTTGTTCAACATCCACAAATCAATCACTATGATACACCACATTAATAAAAGAAAGGACAAGAACCATATGATCCTCTCAATGGATGTAGAAAAAGCATTTGACAAAATACAGCATACTTTCTTGATTAAAACTCTCCAAAGTATAGGGATAGAAAGAACATACCTCAATATCATAAAAGCCATATATGAAAAGCCCACAGCAAATATCATCCTCAGTAGGGAAAAACTGAGAGCTTTTCCCATAAGGTCAGAAATATGACAGGGATGTCCACTATCACCACTGTTGTTCAACATTCAACATAGAAAGAAATAAAAAAAGAAATAAGTGACTTCCAAATCGGCAAAGAAGAAGCAAAACTCTCACTCTTCACAGATGACATGATACTTTATGTGGAAAACCCAAAAGACTCCACCCAAAAATTGCTAGAACTCATATAGAAATTCAGCAAAGTGGCAGGATATAACATCAATGCACAGAAATCAGTTACATATCTATACACTAACAGTGAGACTGAAGAAAGAGAAACCAAGGAATCGATCCCATTTACAATTGCACCAAAACCCATAAGATACCTAGGAATAAACTTAACCAAAGAGGTAAAGGATCTGTACTCTGAAAACTATAGAACACTTATAAAAGAAATTAAGGAAGACAGAAAGAAATGAAAAAACATTCCATGCTCATGGATTAGAAGAACAAACATTGTTAAAATGTCTATGCTACCCCGAGCAATCTACACATTCAATGCAATCTCTACCAAAATACCATTGACACTTTTCACAGAGATGAAACAAATAATCCTAAAATTTGTATGGAACCAGAAAAGACTCTGAATAGTCAAAGGAATGTTGAAAAAGAAAACCAAAGCTGGTAGCATCACAATTCTGGACTTCAAGTGATATTACAAAAGATATTACAGGGCGCCTGGGTGGCTCAGTTGGTTAAGCGACTGCCTTTGGCTCAGGTCATGATCCTGGAGTCCCTGGATCAAGTCCCGCATCGGGCTCCCTGCTTGGCGGGGAGTCTGCTTCTCCCTCTGACCCTCCCCCCTCTCATGTGCTCTCTCTCATTCTCTCTCTCTCAAATAAATAAATAAAATCTTTAAAAAAAAAAAAAGATATTACAAAGACTACTACAAAGTAGTCATAAGACAGTATGGTACTGGCATGAAAATAGACACATAGATCAATGGAACAGAATGGAGAGCCCAGAAATGGACCCTCAACTCTATGGTCAACTAATCTTCAACAAAGCAGGAAAGAATATCCAGTAGAAAAAAGACAGTCTCTTCAACAAATGGTGTTGGGAAAACTGGACAGCCACATGCAGAAGAATGAAACTGGACCACTTTCTTACACCATACACAAAAATAAACTCAAAATGGATGAACGACCTAAACGTGAGACAAGGAATCCATCAAAAACCTAGAGGAAGACTCAGGCAGCAACCTCTTTGACCTCAGCCCCAGCAACTTCTTACTAGACACGTCTCCAAAGACAAGAGAAACAAAGGCAAAAATGAACTATTGGTTGGGCGCCTGGGTGGCTCAGTCGGTTAAGAGTCTGCCTTCAGCTCAAGTCATGATCCCAGGGTCCTGGGATCCAGTCCCTCATCGGGCTCCATCCGTACTCAGCAGGGAGTCTGCTTCTCCCTCTCCCTCTGCCCCTCCCCCCTTCTCATGCTTGCAAGTTCTCTGTCTCAAATAAATAAATAAAATCTTTTTAAAAATGAACTATTGGGGAAAAAATGAACTATTGGGACTTCATCAAGATAAAAACTTTTGCACAGCAAAGGAAACGGTCGACAAAACCAAAAGACAACCTACAGAATGGGAGAAGGTAGTTGCAAATGTCTTATCAGATAAAGGGCTAGTATCCAAGATCTATAGAAAACTTACCAAACTCAACACCCAAAAAACAAATAATCCAGTCAAGAAATGGGTAGAAGACATGAACAGACATTTCTCCAGAGAAGACATACAAATGCCAACAGACACATGAAAAAATGCTCAACAGCAGTAGGCGTCGTGGAAATACAAATCCAAACCATAATGAGTTACCACCTCACATTTTCACACCAGTCAGAATGGCTAAAATTAACAACTCAGTAAACAACAGATGTTGGCGAAGATTCGGAGAAATCCTTGCTGCACTGTTGGTGGGAATGCAAGCTGGTACAGTCACTCTGGAAAACAGTAGGGAGATTCCTCAAGAAGTTAAAAACCAAGCTACCCTACAACCCAGCAATTGCACTACTAGGTATTTACCCAAAAGATACAAACATTGTGATCCGAACGGGAACCTGCACCCCAATGTTTATAGCAACAATGTCCACAATAGCCAAACCATGGAAAGAGCCCAGATGTCCATGGACAGATGAATGGATAAAGAAGAGGTGGTGTATATATATACAATGGAATATTACTCAGCCATAAAAAAAAAAAAAAGAAATCTTACCATTTGCAATGACATGGATGGAACTAGAGGGTATTACACCTGAAAAGGTATACAAAATAGCGAATTGCCATGTAACTCAATAATTCCAATCTTGGGTATTTACCCAAAGAAAATGAAAACACCAATTCTTTAATTATTTTTTAATAAGATGTAGCTATTTTAAAATATGGAATTTAAAGGGTGCCTGGGAGGATCAGTCAGTTAAGCGTCTGACTCTAATTTCAGCCTGGGTCCTGATCTTAGGGTCATGAGATCGAGCCCTCTGTTCGGCTCTACACTCTCATGGAAGCTCCTTGAGAACCTCTCCCTCTTCTTCTGCCCCTCCCCCTGCTCTCTCTCTCTCTCTCTCAAATAAATAAATTAATAAAATCTTTAAAATATGGAATTTAAAAGAGAAGAAACAGCAGCCCCCAACATCAGGAGCTGGTCTGACACTGACAGCTGGGCTCAGCGTGGTCAGAAGCTGGCTAATGCCCACCACTTGGCCATATTCTTCTCCTGTGGGACATAAGCCAGTCACCTCACAGAACATCAGCATCAGACAAGGACACTCGGAAACCATGACATCACTTTGTGTCATTAGAGGCAAAACAAGGCACTGTACAACCCACAAAATACCAAATACCTCTGTCTGTTGGCTAATGTGAGCAATCGCTGCTTCTTTACCATGACTGCTTTATCCTCACTCTGATCTGGCCTGCCTAGAGAGGAGATTCATTGAGATGCTCAACCAAAGAATTGCCCACACGTCCTTACAACACACAATCAGGAGTGAGTCCCAGCTTCCACAGATCTTCTTCAAAAACACCCACCCAAAATGGAACTAGAGGGTATTATGCTAAGCGAAATAAGTCAATCAGAGAAAGACAATTATCATATGATCTCACTGATATGTGGAATTTAAGAAACAAAACAGAGGATCATAGGGGAGGGGAGGGAAAAATAAAACGATGAAATCAGAGAGGGAGACAAACCATAAGGGACTCTTAATCATAGGAAACAAACTGAGGGTTGCTGGAGGGGAGGGAGGCGGAGGGATGGGGTAACTGGGTGATAGACATTAAGGAGGGCATGTGATGTAATGACCACTGGGTATTATATAAGACTGATGAATCACTGACCTCTACCTCTGAAACCAATAATACATTATATGCTAATTAATTGAATTTAAATTTTAAAAATGGAAAAAAAGAAAAGAAACTGTCAAAAAAAAACCCCAAATACAAAAACAAAAAACACCCATCCAAAGCCCATATCCTTATAGGTTCCAACACCTTCATATTAAGATGCCCCATGGCCCACAAAGGGGCGTGTTCTTTCTCACTGCAACAAGTAATAGATCCAACCTGAATGCCCACAGGTGCTCCTGGTGGTCTTGGGCTAAAGAACATTGAAGCATGTTACCCTTTTGTCTGCCACAATTGTTTTCATGTCTTCTAGTTTGATCATGACATGTGTTTGTATCTTTGTGAGTGTGTGGTTGACATGCCAAAATTTCATGTTTTTCTTTATGGGTTTTCATCATTGGGGCCATGCTTAGAGAATTCTTCATCCCACAATTGTAAACATTTCATGTATATTTTCCCCTCAGTAGAAATGAAGAGCAGAGGGTTTCAAAGGTGAAGGGAAACACAAGAGAATTGTCTGAATTTGGGCAAAAGTATGGGGAGGTGAAAGAGGTAAAAGTTTCTAAGCGGGAGGAATCTAAGATGTCCATCTTCTGCTTTATTTTTGCAAGTATGTACAGGGCCTCCAAGGTATCTGATATATGTTGTGTTCAATAATGTTCTCACTTGGGCTCAGTTAAGACTTATGTGCCTCCTATTGAATGCAAACACCAACAACACACCCAAACTTTATAGACACATCAATTAGCTCCAGTGATGGGCATTTTTTTTATTTTATTCTTATGTTAATCCCCATACATTACATCATTAGTTTTAGATGAAGTGTTCCATGATTCATTGTTTGTGCACAACACCCAGTGCTCCATGCAGAATGTGCCCTCCTCAATACCCACCACCAGGCTAACCCATCCTCCCACCCCCCTCCCCTCTAGAACCCTCAGTTTGTTTTTCAGAGTCTATCGTCTCTCATGGTTCGTCTACCCCTCCGATTTCCCCCGCTTCATTCTTCCCCTCCCGCTACCTTCTTTTTTTTTTCTTAACATATATTGCATTATTTGTTTCAGAGGTACAGATCTGAGATTCAACAGTCTTGCACAATTCACAGCACTCACCAGAGCACATACCCTCCCCAGTGTCTCTCACCCAGTCACCCCA